>NW_012148086.1:4908436-4916958 GCF_000956105.1 Propithecus coquereli | reverse complement strand
ACATATGGTCTATCCTTGAAAATGATCCACAAGCTTAGGAGAAAGATGTGAATTCTGCAGCTGTTGGATGAAATGTTCTGTAAATATTAATATCTATTTGGTCTATACTGCAGATTAAGTCTAATGTTTCTGATTTTCTGTCTGGATGATCTGTCCAATGCTGAAAGTGGGTTGTTGAACTCTCCAATTATCATTGTGTTGGGGTCTATCTCTCTCTTTGGCTCTGATAATATTTGCTTTATATATCTGCATGCTCCAGTGTTGGGTGCATATATATTTAGAATTGTTATATCCTCTTGCTGAATTGACCCTTTATCATTATATAATGACCTTCTTTGTATCTTTTTACTGTTTTTGTCTTGAAATCTGTTTTATCTCATGGAAGTATAGCTACTCCTGCTCTTTTTTGGTTTCCTTTTGCATGGAATGTCTTTTTTCATTCCTTTATTTTTAGTCTTGTGTGCCTTTATAGGTGAAGTGTATTTTTTGCAGACAACATATAGTTGGCTTGTGTCTTTTTAATCCATGTAGCCACTCTATGTCTTTTGACTGGACAGTTTAGTCCATTCACATTCAATGTTATTATCCATAGGTAAGGACTTACTACTGCCATGTTGTTATTTGATTTCTGGTTAGTTTGTGGTCCTCTCTTTTTGTCTTACTGCCTTCTCATCTTCCTTTGTTAAAAGTAATTTTCTCTGGTAGTATGTTTTAATTTCTTGTTTTTCTATTTTTTTTGTGTAGCTATTGGTTTTGTGATTTGAGGTTACCATGAGGCTTCCAAGAAACATTTTATAACCAATTATTTTAAACATATGACAATTCTGCTTATAAACAAATGAATAAATAAGCAAAGAGAAATCTAACAAAAATACTGCCCTTTAATTCCATCCCTTCTCATTTTTTAACTTTTTGTTGTTTCCATCCATATCTTCTTATACTATCTATCTCTCAAACAGTTGTCATTGTTATTTTTGATAGGTTTGTCTTTAGTCTTCCTACTCAAGACATAAATGGTTTATACACTGCAATTATAGCAATAGAGTATTCTGTATATGTGTCTTTACTGTTACCAGTGAGTAATACACCTTCAGAAGATTTGTTATTGTTCATTAATATCCTTTTCTATCAGGTTGAAGGACTCCATTTTGGCATTTCTTGTAGGACAGGTCTGGTGTTGATGAAATCCCTCAGCTTTTGTTTGTCCGGGAAAGTCTTTATTTCTTCATGTTTGAAGGATATTTTTTCAGTATGTAATATTCAAGGGTTAAAGATTTTTTCCTTCAGCACTTTGAATATGTCTTGCCACTCTCTCCTGGCCTATAATGTTTCCACTGAGAAGTCTGCTGCCAGATGTATTGGAGCTCCTTTATATGTTATTTTTTTCTTTTTCATTACTTCTTTTAGGACCTTTTCTTTATCTGTGACGTTTGAGTGGTTAATTATTAAATGCCTTGAGGTAGCTTTGTTTGGGTTAAATATGTTGGTGTTCTATGACCTTCTTGTACCTGAATATTGATATCTTTCTCTAGGTTTGGAAAGTTCTCTTTTATTATTTCTTTGAATAAACTATCTACCCCAATCTCTTTCTACCTACTCTTAAGGCCAATAACTCCTAAATTTGCTCTTTGGAGGCTGTTGCCTAGATCTTGTAGGTGTGCATCATTCTTCTTTATCCTTTCTCTCTCTCTCTCTCTCTCTCTTTCTCTCTCTCCTGATTGTATATTTTCAAATAGCCTGTCTTTAAGCTCATTAATTCTCTCTTCTGCGTGGTCAATTCTGCTATTGAGAGACTCTGATGCATTTTTCAGTTTGTCAACACAATTCTTAAGCTCTGGAATTTCTGTTTTATCTTTTTTATTATTTCAGTCTCTGTTAAATTTCTCTGATATGCTTCTGAATTCCTTCTCTGTGTTGCCTTGAAGTTGATAGAGCTTCTTCAGGACAGCTATTTTGAATTCTTTGCCTGCAAGGTCACCTATCTCCATAACTCCAGGATTGCTCACTGGTACCTTAGTTAGTTCATTTGGTGAGGTCATGTCTTCCTGGATGTTCTTGATGCTTGTAGATGTTCATTGATGTCTGGGCACTGAAGAGTTAGGTATTTATTTTAATCTTCACAGTCTGGGCTTGTTAGAACCTGTCCTTCTTGTGAAGACTTTCCAGATACTCAAATGGAATTGAATTTTGTGATCTAGGTCTCTGGTCACTGCAGCCATGTCAGCACTGGGAGTGCCTCAAGCCCAATAATGCTGTGACTCTTGCAGACTCCTGGTGGTACCAACTTGGTGAGCCTGGGTAAGATACAAGAGAATTCCCTGGATTACCAGGCAAAGTCTCCCACTCTCTTCCCTCACTCTCTGTGCTGGGCTGCTGGAGTTGCGGAAGAAGTGACGTGGCCACCAGTGCCTGGTCACACCTAAAGCCAGACCAATCTCACCCAAAGCCAGTGGTGACAGTTGTCTGGCTACCTCTGATGTTTATTCGAAGGCCAAGGGCTCTTTAGGCAGCAGGTGGTGAATCCTGCCAGGACTAGGTCCTTGCTGTCAGGGCAGCACATTTCTTTCTGGCCCAGGGTGGGTCCAGAAATGCCATCCAGGAACTGAGGCCTCAGGAGTCTGCTTGGAACTTTATTTACTGTGGTTGAGCTGGTACCCAAGTTGCAAAACAAAGAAAGTCCTCTGAGCTCTTCCTCAAGTGGAAGAAGACTCTCCCTGAGCCACCATGCCTGTGCTTGGGGAAGGGGTGACACAAGCACTGGCATGGCTGTAGTTGCTGGTGTCTCACTGGGTCATGGCCACCCCAAGTCCACTGGCTATGAGCCAGCACAGCCATGGGAATTGCTGCAGGACTGCAGCCCTTGTGGCCTGACTGCCTTAGGAATTTAGCTGAGGCCCCAGGCTGCTCTTCTGCCGGTGGGGGGCTAGCAGGAACATGGGCTTTGGGGCGGAGGATTTCCCTCTGTCCAGGCTGGTCAAAATGCTCTCCCCATGGGCACCGGCAGGATTCTCTCCTGTGTTGTGTTCCCTGTGCCCTGAGTTTTGATTCAAAGCCCCGCAATCCCTTCACTTTCCCTCCCCCAGCAGGCAGATTCTCTCTCCACTCTAGGCGCTGGTGCAGCACTGCCGGTAGGGGGGATGGGGAGGGGTGGCGTAGGCAATGCCAGACTGTCTCTTCTGCCCTCTTCAGTGCCTCTTTTCTTGATATAATGTTAAAACCAGGTAGTATGATCGACTTTTGGTTCTTCCGAAGGTGCTTGCTTGCGTAGATAAGTTGTTGAATTAGGTGTTCGTATAGAGGGACGGTTGCCGGAGGTTTCTATTTGGCCATCTTGCTCTGCCTAAATCAACACACAGATGTCTTGAAACCTTGACTCAGAACTGACCCATTGCCATTGCTGTTGATTGAAACAAGGCACAAGTCCAGCTGCGATTCACCAAGAGGAGGAGCTGCAAAGTCCCATTGCAACTGGCTGTGGCTATGAAGAGGGGAAGAATTGTGGCCCTTTCTGCAAACAATCTACCATAGTTGTGGTTAGCAACTTGTAAAGAAAATAAGAAAAAGTCATTGGGATAAAAGGGAGGTGATGTTAGAGGACTTGAGCCTAATTGAAGTTTGCACAAACACTACTAGAAAATAACGATTCTTAACCGGCATACATGAAGCAGTGTGACCCCTGGTTATATCACTACTAAAAACAACAGCCGGCTGTGTGGCGGAAGGCTTGTGTGCCACTGCTGTGGAGAGACAAGTACTGAGTTTGAAACGACTTTTTCGCAGTGTGTTCTGTTGCTTTGCTTCATTTTTTCCAGATCAGAGGAGAGAAGGGTCACTTTCTCCGGTGAACTCACAAAAAATCACCTTGCTGCTGCAGTCCCCAGCGGTCAAGTTCATCACGAACCCCGAGTTCTTCACTGTGCTGCATGCCAATTATGTGAGTGCTCCAGAATACAGAGGGCCTGGCCTGGCTCCTCAAGACCCAACGCAGTTTTGCAAAATCCTTTGATAGCTCAAAGAGGGTAGAATTTTACCCCAGGCAAGGAAGAAAAAAAGATAGCTCAGTCCACTCTTTTAACTATAGGTGAATCACCCAAGAAGGAAAAAGGCTGGATCTGGAAATGCTATTGCCTCTCTGGGGTTTCTGTCAGACTCAAATGTGTTATGTCAGTGGAAGAGCTTTGGAAACAAACATGTGTTTTTATTATTGTTAAAATTTTAAAGAAACAAGATTATGAAGTAGCAAGATTTCCTTTAGCCGAACCAGGAGTGGAGAACCTGTGTCCTCAAGGCCACGTGTCGCCCTCCAGATCCCCAAGTGTGGCCCCGCGACTGAATCCAGACTTCACAGAACAATTTCTTTTAATAAAGTTTGGATTCAGTCAAAAGGACGCACTCAAGGAACATTTTATAAAATGTTTGGAATATTTTATAAAATCATTTTCACTAAAGACATTTCAAAGCAGATTTCCCCTAGATAACTAACTGGATTTCTTTTTGATATAGTTTTTTCAAATATCATGCTGAAGTTAGATTTGACGTGATTTTACATAGGTAGGTTTTCTTTCATTGCATATTTTTGGTACTTTCAAGAAAGCAACGGCATGATATTGCTATATTCATTAATCCTTCCATTCGATAAACATTTTCTGTGGTTCCAGCTGAGATTTGGGTGCTGGAGTCACGGAGACAGATTAGGGTGACACCTAAGCAGTAGGCACTCCCTGTTTTGTGGAGCGACGACTTATGAAAAGATCAGCCCAGTGTGACAGGACCAGGCCTGAACTGAGGGAGGATGAGGCGCTCTGGGGCCTCCAGGGAGCATAAGGGTGGGGGTGGGCTTGGGCAATGGCCGAAGCGAGCTCTGAAGGTTGAGAGTGGACAGGAAGAAGTCCAGGCAGAGGGACAGTCCTTTAGAAAGAACAGGACATTGCTGGGAGCAGGCCCGGGGCTGAGTCCATGTGGCCGGCAGGAGGAGGGAAGGGCTGAAGGATCAGCAGCAGCATAGCGAGGAGGTCGGGAAAAGGAGCCTGGGGCTGTTTCCACGGACAGCAGGAACCGGCAGGAGTCTTAGACGCAGGGCTGCCGGGCCAGGGGGCTGATGGAACATTTTCTCTGGCAGAGTGTGGGAGAGACTGAGGAGGCTGAGACAAGAGGCTGATCCAGCCGCTCCAGTGAGAGATGAGCCAGGCCTGACCTAAGGAGGGGCGGGAGCATGGCGAGGAATGGCTCAATTCAGGGATATTTCTCATGCAGTCAGTAGCAGTGGGGTCCCCTGTGATCACAGGTGGACGCATGATGAGGACTCAAGAAAGACTGAGTGACTTCTGCCTTGGGCACCTGGGTTAGTGGTGACTCCGTCGGGCAGGTGCAGTACTTTGATTAGGTGGTGGAGGGTGTGGCTGGGGGAGGAGGAGACCAGTTTCTAACAGGTTATTTCTTGAGGGATGTCCAGTGGCTAGATTCAGAGCAGCCTCCCAGGGGTGCAGGGGGAGCCACCCAGGGGAACAAGCGTGGCAGATGTCCATGCACCCCGCACCAGACACCAGGTGGGCCCTGAGCCTGCAGGAGCCCTGGGCCAGTCCTCTCCGGCTACCTGCAGGCTGTCCGTTCAGCACGTGCACACACACAAGCACACACACACACCCGGCCTTGTGTACCAGAAAATTGTCATTTGGCACATTTAGAAACTCCTGAAACTTTCTTCATTTCTTCTTATCCCCCAACCTCTCCACACACACAGGCTTTTACATAGGATTCAAAGGAATGGCAGACGTCGGAAGTCCAGGCTTCAATCCCCAGGGCCCCCAAATTAATTCACCCTGTTTCAGGCAGTTAAGAGGACCAAAGGCAATGCTCACAGTCAGAGAAGGAACCGTGGAGGAGAGAGAGGGCTGTGCGCAGAGAGCCGAGAGTGGCTGAGACGGTGGGAGGAGGTGGCTAAGATGCACAGGGGAGGGCCACAGTGTCCAAGGCTGAGAGCAGTTGGGTAGAATGGGGATCACAAACAGGTCTATGTGTGTTGATGACTCCAGTTTACTTCTTGAGCAAGATCTCTGCTCCTGAGGCCTCTGTCCCAGCTCTCAAGAAATCTGTGTGTTGCGATCACATTTGGTCATGTTAAGGTGTTCCCGGGGCACTTGGTCTGTGACTTCTCTAACTGCCCCTCCGTACCCCTGTCCTCCCTCCCAGAGTGCCTACCGAGTCTTCACCAGTAGCACCTGCTTAAAGCACATGATCCTGAAAGTCCGCCGGGACGCCCGCAATTTCGAACGCTACCAGCACAACCGGGACCTGGTGAATTTCATCAACATGTTCGCAGACACTCGGCTCGAACTGCCCCGGGGCTGGGAGATCAAAACAGACCAGCAGGGAAAGGTGAGTGTGACCCAAGGGCAGGGCTTTCATCAAATGTCCCCATCACCTAGGAGAAGACTAGTGAGGACTAGGTAGGAGTGTGGCGGGGAGAGGCCACGTTTCTACGAGATGTGCCGACCACTGCTGGGAGGAGGGGTGACAATGACTGTCCATGTCACGGGTTCTAAAGCTCGGCACTGTTGTGGGGGGAGTTGGACAGGGAAAACGTCCTGTGCATTATGGGATGTTTAGCACCATCCCTGGCCTCTACCCACCAGATGCCAACGGCACCCCCGCCCCAGTTGTGACATTGCCCAGTTGAGAACTACCATCTGTATCTTTTTAAATTGAGGTTTGGAACGTGGAAGCAGATTCTGTTCAATGACCTTTCTGTTGCTTTGCCTCCTTAGACAGCTAATTCTCAAGGGATAAATATGTTGGTTGAACGGGGGTGACACTATTAGATTACTTATTGTGATTTCCCTAATAAGCCTTCATTTATCCTTAAAACAGCCTGACAAGCAGGGATGGGGTGTGCTGGGTCTGTGCCATTTTCCTGGCCTACATTTTGCCTCTTTGTGACCTTAACCCACACCGATCCTTCCCAGAAATGCTCTAGAAGCCTGGCTGAGTGCTGAAGTGAGAATGCTTTTTCTTAATCTTCATTAGCCATCGAAATGTATTTACAGAACAGGCTGAGTAATTTACTAAGGAACTGTCCCCGTGTAATCTTTTATGAATTTTGCCAGAGAGAATCCCTCCCACTTTCATGGTCAAAGGAAGCAGAAGCTTTGCTGGCAGACACGTCTCTGAGTGGGAAGCCCCATTACACGGCTCCTTTCCTCTGTGACTGTGAACCTGCAAAGCCTCAGTTCCCCAAAGGGAGCTGATGGAGTGTCATTGTCCCCTGGGAGCCATGAATCTCTCTCCCACAAACCCCTCAGAACCTGGACTCTCTGGAGCGTTTGGGGAAAGAAAGTGCCCATTAATGCCAGTCCATCCACAAAATGAGTCTCTAGGACCCGCTCCTCGGTGGTCAGGTGTGATTCGGGGGAGAGGGGACAGCATGCCTTGTGTCGTAGCAAAGCCACCACTCCCAGAATCTGCCCCCTGGGGCCTCCCCATTGACTGGATGTGACCTTCCTTGGGAGAATGACAATGATTTGTGTGGTGGGGACTTGCTGATATGTATTAGGGTGGGAAATAAACCTGAGCCGGAACAGAAAGAAAGGAGCATCTTATCGGAGCAGGGGTGCACCTGCTGGTTGTTGGCCGCCACGTTTACGTTGGTTGCTTAACCAAGATGCCACGAGGACGCCGCCACGAATCAGTGAGCAGAAAGGCTGTGTTTATTATGCAGATAGCACACGCTAATGTGAACAGCTTGTTAGCCTTGGATTTCCATGACTGCAGCTCTCGCGGGAGGATATAGACAACAGGGAGCCCCATGGAATGACAGGGAGGCCCCCAAATGTAGTAAGCCCTTTTTCTCCATGGTACCATGGCAGGTGATATGTTCCATCCCGGTCACCACAATAACTGACAAGCACAGCGGCTGTGACAGACACTGAGGGTTTTATTCCATTTTGGATGCATAATAGGGAATTTCTAGCAAGAGAAATTTTCCCCTCATTCTGTTTAGTGAGATGGTATCATATATGATGAAGAAAACTATCTGCATTTGAAATGAGAAGATTTCAGTTCTACTTTCAGTTAAGACACGAATGAGCTGTGTAACTACCCCATCACACACACACATACATACACACACACACAAATGGTCTCACCGATTTCTTACTAATTGAAACCACACGCACAAACTCAGAGTGGACAGAATTTCTGAGAGGCAGACCATATAGTGAATTGCTGGGGAAAGTAGCCTTAAATTTGAAATGTATTATCACAATCCACAAGGTGGTCAGAGAGGATCAATGGAGGATAATGGAAAAAATGCAGGGACTGGTCCATCTCTCTAAACACATGACCTGTGCCAGTCACTCCACCTCTCTGAGCCTTAAAATGTCAACAAGAATGCCTACCTTGCCTATTTTATAACCAGATGTAAAATACATAAAGTTAATCAGGAAATCCTTGGTAATATCATGACAGATTAGTAGTATCCTCTTAATGTCTGCAGAAATAACCCAAGATCAAGACTGGCACATGGC
>NW_012148086.1:4903837-4905026 GCF_000956105.1 Propithecus coquereli | reverse complement strand
ATATTAATATAATATGAAGACAATACCAAAAAAACCAGTGGTGGTGTATTAATACAATACAAAGGAGAGTTCAAATCCATAATCATTAAATGGGGTCAAAGAAAGATTTTATATTAATCAATGGCACAATTAAGATAAAGATATAATATTTACATTCCTTATAAGCCAAATAATATTACCTATATTATAATACATACATGAAAGAAAAATCAAGGAGAAATATAAAAGGAAATGAAAGAAATATAGTCATAGGAAGATGTTTCATATCCATCAATTTGACAGATTAAATAGACAAAATAAGTCGGGATTTGAGTAATATAATTTTGTGTTAATGAAACATTAATTCTTTTGTTAAAAATAGAGCTTACCTGAACAGATAAACAAAATGTAGTATATAATACAATGAAATATTATTTGGCCTTAAAAAGTTAAGAAATTCTGAAACACGCTACGGTGTAGAAGAACCTTGAAGACATTATACTAAGTGAAAAAAGCCAAACACAAAAGAACAAGAATTATATGATTTCACTTTTATGAGGTACCTAGAATAGTCAAATTTATAGCGATAGAAAGTAGAACAGAAGTTACCAGAGGCTTGGAGGAGGAGGGAGTAAGGAGTTACTGTTTAATGGATACAGTGTTTCAGTTTGGGAAGATGAAAAAGTTCTGGAGATAGACAGTGGTGATGGTTGCCTGACAGTGAGAATTTACTTAATGCTACAGAACTGTACGCTTAAAAATGGTTAAAATGATAACTTTTGTGTTATGTATATCTTACCACAATAAAAAAGAAAAAAGTCCAGTAAAATAGAGCTTACAATGTTTTTCAAGATCCTAAGTGATAACATTCCATGCCACAAAAGAAAACAAAAAAGCAGAAAATAATCAGGTGCTGTCCTATAGCCACAAAGCAATAAAGCTAAATTTTAAATAAAAAATTTAAGCACAATGATAAAAACAAAAAAATTTGCAAATGGAGGATTCAAAACAATGTTTTAGATGACTATTGGATTTAAAATAAAGATTTATAAACCATTGAGAAATTATTGAAAATACATGTGAGCAATACTTAATAAAAAAATGGAAAGGATGTACTTAAAGATTTAGTAACAGTAAATGTTTTTAGTATGAAACAAGAAAAACAAATATAAAATATAAGCTTACAAATCAAGAACTTAGAGAAAAGATA
>NW_012148086.1:4902292-4903787 GCF_000956105.1 Propithecus coquereli | reverse complement strand
GGGAATATACTGAGAAGAACATTGTTGGACTGTGACTTACAGGCTTAGCCCCCTAACTTGGAAAGAATGTGCTGCACAGGAGACTGAGGGTTAGGAACACACCTCACTGAACAATGGTGTGAAGTTAGCTCACTGTGCAAAAGCCACCTTTATAGCTGGCCGGAGCAGGATGCAGAATACCAACATCATCTCCTCACCCCTCATGTGGCCAATCTGCTTCTTGCTTTAACTGCACACTCGAAGATAACAATCTTTGCTTTTATTATGCACCGTGGTAGGAAGTAGAAGGCTGAGGCAGAGCTATTTGGTGTCTTTGAATGCGGGGACAGAGGCAAGGAGCTCAGAGCTGTGCCACTTCAGGAAGACTGGAGCAAAGAGCAAAGTGGCCTCTGACTCAGCTGTCATCATCAGAGTCTGAGGAAGGAGGACATAGCCTCCTGCCCAACTTTGGAAGAAACAGCACATGTGCCTGACACCTGGCTCCAAGCCTGAGTCAAGGGCGGGTACTGTCGGAGAGGTGGTGGGGCTATAGGGCCAGGGGTCCTACCTTGTGGCAGGCACGAGACTGAGGTGGCTTCTATGAAGGAATGAATGAATAAAATGAGAAGGGGCCTGTGAAGAGCACTACTACAGAAGGACACAGAAAAAGCGTATCTTTTTCTCAGGAAGTGTAATTTTCTTCAGAAAATAGAAAGAAATGTTTAAAAGATATCTATTCATCATCCACAAAACGGTACAGGGGCACATGACTTCTACTAAGCAAAAGGAAGGAGCCACAGACAGAAAACAAGCTGAGAGGAGGCAGACATAAGAAAGCAGGTTGAAAACAGACATTTAAGATTGCAGGGGGGACGGGGCGGTGCCTCACACCCCTAATCCTAGCACTGTGGGAGGCTGAGGTGGGAGGATCACTTGAGGTCAGGAGTTCGAGACCAGCCTGACCAACAGTGAGACCCCATCTCTACTAAAAGTATCAAAAAGTAGCCGGGCATGGTGGTGTACACCTGTAGTCCCAGCTACTGGGGAGGCTGAAGGAGGAGGATCGCTTGAGCCCAGGAGTTTGAGGTTGCTGTGAGCTAGGCTGACGCCATGGCATTCTAGCCCGGGCAACAGAGCAAGACTCTGTCTCAAAAATAAAAAAATTGCAGAGAAAAGCAAAGGAGGTAATAGCACAGGGATAAAACAGAACAGAACTGACGTTAAAATCAAATCACCGATAGAGCATATGAACTTGGAAACAGCCCCTGAAGCAGAATGAAGGGACCAGATTTCAATCGGTGAAGGTTAAAAATGCAAAAACTGAAAAAAGAAAAAAAAGTATCTTCTCTAAAGGGCTACCCTAACCTCTTTTCCTTCAGTTTAGTACCATAACCTTCCCCACTTCCCTAACCCATGTGCTTCCTCATATAGTTTACATATTTATTAGGTTTATGGCTTATTGTCTGTTTCTCCTGGCAGGAATTTAAGCTCCTTGAGAATAGGGGTTGTTCTCTTG
>NW_012148086.1:4850289-4898722 GCF_000956105.1 Propithecus coquereli | reverse complement strand
TGGAATAAGTTGAAAAATGCGTCAATAAATGTACTTGCCCAGTCCCAGATAGCTTTATGATGTACTCCAGAAGTAGGAAAAATGGAAACTGCATGGTTTATTTTATGAAGCAATCATAACTTTGCTGATAAAACCAGAAAAAAAGTAAAAACTACTAGCACAAACTGATACATCCATACCATGATATATTACTCAGCAATAAAAGAAAAAGGGTGAATGTAATAACTTGGATGAATCTCAAGGAATTATGCTGAGTGAAAAAGCCAATCCCAAGAGATTACACATTGTATGATTCCATTTATATGACATTCTTGAAATGACAAAATTCCAGGAATGGAGAACAGGTTAGTGTTTATCCAGGAATTAGGGGTGGGATGGGGGTAGGAGGGAGGTGAATGTGATTACACAAGGGCAACGTGAAGGATCCTAGTGTTAATGAAACTTCTCTGTATCTTGACTGTGGTGGTGCATACAAGAACCTACACATGTGATAAAATTCTGTAGCACTAACTACACACACACAAGTATAAATAAAATTTAAGGGATTTGGAAAATTAAAAAAACTGTAGGCAAAACTCACTTGCATTCCAAAAAGCTCCTATTAAAAAATGAAGTGTTAAATTGGAAAGTATACTAAAAGAATTACCCACCACAATTAAATAGATTTTCTCCCAAAGATGCAGAGTCATTTACTACTAGTGAATCTGTTATCACCAGTATTTTAACCAATAGTATGTAAACCATTGAGGAATTTCAGGTGATGCTTTTAAGAAATGCTAGAGAAGTACTTGATAAAAATTAAATTCAAGTTTATATTTTAAAAACAAACAGGTACTCCTGGTAAAGTAGGAATATAAATATGTTTTCATGACTTAATTAAAGGCCCTCTTAGAAGAATGAACGACATCATATTTCACAACTGAACCCTAGCAGTTTTCCCATCAAAATCAAGAACAAAAAAAGATTGCGAATGCCACTTCTTATTAGCATTGTCCTAGGAGGTCTTATCAATGTTACAGAAAAGGAAGTAAAAAGAAAAAATCCCTTGTAAAGAAGGAGACAAAATTAACATTATTTACAAGTAAAAATCAAAGAGAATACACTTAAAAGAATAGTTTATTTGGCAGAAGCCTTTAATATAAAGAGAAGATAAAAAATAAATACACAAATAATAGCTTTCCTAGGTACCAGCAATGATGGGTTATAAAATATTATAGGAAATAAGCACTCAGAAGAGCAATGGACAACATTAAATACCTGTCAACCATCTTAACCAGAAATATGTGTCTTTCAGGAAGACAGTTACAAAACTTTACTAAGGAAAAAATCTTTAATAGACATGTTCAGAAATGGGAAACAGGTACACTGACTATCATAAAGAATGAATTCTCTCCATAATCATTTATAGTCTTGAAGTGATTCCAAACAATATCCCAGTAGAACTATTTTGGAACATAATAAAATTAAGATCAGTCCATCCATAAAAATAAAAATGAGCCGACAAGAATACCTAAGAAAATCTTGGAAAATATAAAGAGGAAACTTGCCCTACAGACATTAATAATTGGAATAGCATGATACCAGTGAAAAACCCACAGACCACTGGGACAGATAAAATATTCCTGAAACAGACAGTAGAATTTATAAAAGATTTGTATGTAATAAAACAATAGAGAATGGATGATTTGGGAAAATGGACTCTTTGAGAAAAATATCAAACTACAACTTCACATTACACCAAAAAAAGTTTCAGAAAGAGTAAAGATTTAATGTTAATAATTAATGCACCAAAAATAAAGCTAGAAAAATATAAACATTTAACAGACCTCTAGAGAGAAATGATTAAGAGATTTAAATACATAGGAATATTAAAAAGCAAAGCAAACAAAAGTCAAAAGCAGATTTAAAGGCAGATGTGTAACTAAGTACATGTATAAATAAATAAGAAAACCTTAACATCCCAACAACGACAATGAAAAAGGGAACAGACATAGTGGACGATAGTCTAAGGAAAAAATTGACCAATCAGCCTATGAGAAAATGTTTTCCTCTTGTAAATTCCATGGAAAATGATAATTAAACATTTTTGCCATTTAACAATTCTAAGAGTTCTTTCAAAATTACTCAGCATCTGCGATAGCATTACACAGAGGCGGATTCATGGACTAATGGTATTAGGGGAGATCTGCACAACTGCCATGAAGGTAGCGTGTTAATATGGATCAATAATCAGAAATAGTTTTCTTTTAACCCAGTAATTAATTCAACTTATAGGAATTTATACTAAAAAATCACCACATATGCTCAAATAGAAGGAACATATTTAATTTATAAACCTCTAGGCATGTATTTGAATAATAAAAAATCTACTTTTAATATTAATTCATTTAGCTTATACTTGTGTATTGAAAATCTCAGGTAAATCTGTTGATAAATTTGGGGTTTTTTTCCACTCAGATTTCAGTCTTATTCAGACTCTTTACTCGTATTTTTGACATCATGGGTGTCGCTTTTTCAGTTATCTAGCAGTTTTTCAGGGCACGTCATCTTCACTTCCAGTTGGATATAGCCCCTTTTGAATCTGTGTGGGTGCTATCTGGGGAAATTTCACCACAGGCCACAAATACTGATTCACGTGGTATTAGGAGAGTTGTTGTTTACTTTTGTCCTGAGGGGGGATATTTTTTATCTCAATAATGAAACCACTGTATGATTTTTTATAGAGCTCTTTAAAAGGCTTGTTTACAATGGCATCTGATACTTGAAATTATAAGCTCCTACCTTCTAAATCTGTATAAAATTTCTTTGCTTCTCTCGGGTGAGTCTAAAAATATCTAAAATTAGCATTGACTGAGATCATTTAAGGCTAATATATCTTCACCAAATGTTACATTTTTTCAAAAGAGAGTAATTGAAAGATTGTCCTATAGTACAAAGGTTTTGGGAAAAACAATATTAACTATCTCTTTTATATGAGGTAATTTTAGGTTTAAAGAACAACTTTTGCCATATATTGGAACATATACAGTAATCAGATATGGCTCAAGGATTTATGTACAAGAGTGTTTATTGAAGCATTATTTTAAAACAGTAAGAAAGTCAAGGGGGCCAGGTGCTGTGGCTCACGCCTGTAATCCTAGCACTCTGGGAGGCCAAAGCGGGAGGATCGTTTGAGCCCAGGAGTTTGAGACCAGCCTGAGCAAGAGCGAGGCCCCGTCTCTACTAAAATAAATAGAAAGAAATTAACTGGACAACTAAAAAAAATATATAGAAAAAATTAGCCGGGCATGGTGGCGCGTGCCTGGAGTCCCAGCTACTTGGGAGGCTGAGGCAGGAGGATCACTTGAGCCCAGGAGTTTGAGGTTGCTGTGAGCTAGGATGACGCCACGGCACTCTAGCCCGGGCAACACAGTGAGACTCTGTCTCACAAAAAAAAAAAAAAGACAGTCAAATGTCCAACAATGAAGGCTACTGAAATTATTATTTAATTAATTATTCGTTACATATCCATGAAACTTAATATCATACGCTCATTAGAATTCTCTGTTAGAAGAGTATTTAATAACTTAGGGAAATGCTCATAAAATAAGTGAAAAATTCCATAACGGAATTGTAGATCCTGATGTGGAGAAAATATGTATGTATTTGTACAGGAAAAGACAAGACTGGGGAAAACAATCACCAAAATTACTTATTTGGTGATTTATGCATCGGAGGCTCTATTTCTCTTACTTTCCATGTTGGAGAGAGTATTACGACTCCTACTCTGTAAACTCCGCACACAATGTAAAGTGTTTAGCAGGGACTGATACTGCTTCATTCAACTGCTGAGCAGAGGTGCAGTGAGCAGAGGCGCAGTGTCCCTGTGCCCCATCGAGCTAGATGACTTTTGAGTAGAATGAAAAAGGTGGACTGGGGCCCGGGGAAGCCAGGCAGCAATAACCCTGACGCCTGAGCCCCGCAGCGGGCCCTTATGTCAGCCCCTCCGTTCTGCCCATGCTCACAGGGGTGCTTTCTTTCACTGGTCTGTCTGCAGTCTTTTTTCGTGGACCACAACAGTCGAGCTACCACTTTCATTGACCCCCGAATCCCTCTTCAGAACGGTCGTCTTCCCAACCATCTGACTCATCGACAGCACCTCCAGCGGCTCCGCAGCTACAGCGCAGGAGAGGTAACCCCCCACGCACCCCCTCTGCTGCTCACAGGGACACAGTCCCTGCCTCTTCTGTGGGGGGGTGGGGGTGGCCAGGATCTAGGGTCGCCTGCTCTGGAAGAGACAGAGCCATATGTGTACTGCTCTGTAGGAGAACGAATGACGACACTTACCTCCCTAGACTTGTCTTCAGATGACCTTCCTTTACCTTCACTTTTGTCCAGCACGATCACCACCACTGAAAATCTGTCTAGTTTAAAGGAGACTGAAAATGCAGTGACAGGTGATCCCTAAACTTGTGGCTGGAGCTGTGCTTCCCAAGGCCTGCCAGCCACATGCGAATACTCGGAAGACCATGGAACTGCTGCACAGAGTATGACTGACTTTAAACTGCTACCTCTCCACAAGATCCTGGAGAAGAATCCAGTAAAGCACTCCTAGACTAGAAACTGGGGGAAGTTAACCAAGCCCCATGAATGTTCTGTTCCCTTTCTGCCATGTGCTCTTCCCTGGTTTTATGTCTTCTCTCATGAGAAGGACGGCAACCCTTCACAGTTAGAGTGAAGGGCTAAGCGTCACTTTCATTGCCTTTCTGAATTACTGCCTCTATCTCTCGTCCCTTTCCTGTCTTTTTTTCTCACCCAAAACTCAAAACATAGCTTTTTTCTACTTCTAATTAGTTCCTGACAGTATTATGAGCAAATCTTTTTTTATGCTCTGACTGACATTTCCCAAGTACCTGTGCCTTCTTTTCATAGACACTACCAGGATCTCAAGAGATGTGGCTTCTGAGAACCATTTCCCATAAAACAGCTTATACAATTGGATGAAAATGAGGTCAAAAAAATCCAAACAGTGATATAGGAAGGAAAGGAATATATATGTGTGATCCCCCAGGAAGAGCCACAGTGGACTGGGAAGATAATGAACCACGTGACAGCATCTCTTCCAGACAGCAAACATGAGTCTCGAGGGAAGAGCCTGTTGATATATGGGCACCAGTCATTTACCACCTTTTCTGGAGTAATCCGCTGTATACTCTGAGAGACATAACTGTCCCCAACCAAGGGCACACACGGCTTAATGCCAGTGTGATAAAATAAATTTAGGTATCGTTGTTTCAGGATACTGCTGAAAGCATGTTAAATCTTTCTTTCTGCATATACATAAAATGTGGGTGACCAGACAGAGAGGGAATATTATACATCCCCCAAGCATTATGTGGGTGTCAGGGCCTTCTAGATGCAGACATGTTCACAGACTACAGAAAGCAACATCCCAACTTCCCAGCTCGACATACATAGTCCCCCTCCCTGCTGGTACTTTTATAACACTTCAGAAAGTACAAGGTATTTTGCCTTATGATTATAGTGAATAAGTTCAAATTTCTGCATCAATTTGAATTATGCTATTTTAAATGTCTAAGCTCTTCAATATTATTAAGACAATTTTAGTATTAACATAGGGTAACTACACGTGATAAAGAAGCTGAGTACTGCAGACAGGTTCGCTGTCTGTAAAACAAAAACATCGATTACTCAATGTAAGATGACTTCTCTAAAGTTATAGAGCTCTTACAATTGTAAGAAATCAACCTGAAAATATAAATATTAAAAACCTTTCTAACTGCAAGAACGAGATTGAGGTCATGGGTACCATATGCATTACCTATTTTAAAGCATGTGTTTGATGTGATTGAATAGCCCAAATACAGCTCATTTAATGTCAACATTCTTGGCAAAGTGCCACCTGCATCAGCCAGGAACTAGCTGAAAGACTCTAACACATAAGGATGAAGGGGCATTAATCTACATCAGCCATCTGTCTGCTTCCTAATGCATCCATTCCCAGCTGACTTTCAAACCTCTCCCATCCCCCTGCCCATCCTCTCTCTTCTAGTAGCTTTGGACTGACATAAGGGGAAACTGAGCAAAGCAATATTAAGAGAAGCTGAGAGGCAGAGGAGATATCTTATCCAGAGGCAGCACACTAGAAAAAACAAAGACTCAGCTTCTAAGAAAACAAATACCTGGTTCCTACTGCTGCGAGAGCCCACAGCCTAGGGATGAGGAGACAGGAGGGACTCTGATACAAAAAACAGAGAAGGGGTGGTGGGAAATGTCGACTGTATTTGCTGTGATGTGATTTTGCTCAGCAAACATTGACCAAAGGCATGGCTTGCTTTGAGCACTATGGAATACAAAGAAGTATGAGGCAATCTCCACCTTGGAGAAGTTTGTATTGTATTTTTGAAACCAGGTCAAAAATAAATACAGAGTTAAGTCACAAGAGAAATCAAAATGTGATTGAGTGCCAAGAGAGATGTTAGAACAAGTGCCACAGAAGTTCAAAAGAGGCCAAGGAAAATTATCTTTTAAAATAAGGTACCTGACCTGGAACTTGAAAACTGGTAGACTCTAGCTGGAACGAGGGAGGAGGGAGGGCAGCCTCAGAGCTCAGCGTGAGCACAGGTGCAGGTGGGACCCAGACAGGTCCGTAGAGAGACGGCGCGAAGTTCAGTGCGGCCAGAGAAGCAGGTTCCCACTTGCTGTGTCTTGGTTTTTGGAAAACTTTGAATGCCGCGTGGAAGAGTTGGAACTTTTTTTAAGGGCCCATTGAATGAATTTAAGGAAAGTAATATGATGATTTTCATGTAAAAAGTGGGTTTTAGAGATCATTTCACCCATTGTTTCCCAGCAGGGAAAGACTGCCGGCATTTGGGGCAGGACAATTCTCTGATGTGCAGAATTGTACTGTAACATCACAGGACTTTTTTGTCCTGATCCCATCCATTAAATGTCAGGAGCATTCCTGCCTCACTAGTTCATTATGACAACAAAACAAAACAAAGCTCCCAAGCATTTCCACACACCCCCAGATGACAGCGCCACTGCAGCTGGGAATCGTATTTTACAGTCCAGTAAACTGAAATATCAAGAACTCACGCCATGCAGGGAGTTTGGGACCACGGCTCAGATTTGCTAACTCCCAGTAGGTATAAACTAGTATTTTAAAAAGAAGATGATGAAGGTAGGACTGTGGAAAAAGGGGATTTGAGAGGCCTGTTGGGGACCACTGCCCCAGTCCCCATGGAAGGGGATAAGGCCCCCAGTGGGGGTGACAAAGAGACAGCAAACAAGGACAGCCCGTGGGAAGAGGGCTGGGGAGTTGGGCAGTGTGCAGGAAAGCGTGACTAGGCCTGCAGTCGGCGGGGCGCAGGGAGCTATGTGCCACTGCGCACTCCTCCCCGGGTGGGGACCCCAGTTTCTGCGTCTGCAAACATATGACCCCAATGTCTGTCCCAGCCCTGTGATTCTCGAGTCTGTGAGGCTTGATTCCAAGTCTTCAGGACCGTGTGACTAAGAGTCACAGTCCCATTGACAGCATGTAGGTAAGGGGAGCAGGAGAGACGAGTAGGGAGGATGGCAGCTTTGTCTTTAGACAAATTGACAATGAGCGTAAGAGCAGTAGGATTTCTGATTAGAGGTTGCAGTTAAACAGGAAATAATTGAGGGATTATTTCATAATCCATTATTTCCCTGTGTCCTGTATCGCAGGCAATGGGGAATTAGCTGTAGATGTTTCTTAGACCACAACTCTAGATATTGATTATTTTCTGTTCACCTACATAAGCCATTCTCTTGACTGTTGTTTACCAGTTGATTTTTTATAAATTGTGCTTAAAAACAAAATTAAAATGAGTTTCTCTATTAAGGATCCTAAATGATAAAATTTCCCCTCAAAACCCAATAATAGATTATAAATAGAGATATTGTTAAATATCTTTTGGATTATCTTTTACCTCACGTGGCAATTTTTCAGGCCAATTGCTGAATGGTGTCATTATGGATATAGGATTTATACATAAAAAGATAATTATTTGACATTTTGACTTGCATTTTAATGCAGTGACACATCTGTCTGCAATATATTCAAGTGCCAGCAAAGTAAGACTTACCTGTTCTCCTAATATCCAAATGAAATTGGACGTAAACAGAAAGAGCACAGAGGGCTATGAATATTGGCTCCCATCTTCCAATCAGTATGTAAATCACTAAAGGTTAACAAATTTGCCTTGTTTATACAGCAATTAGTAATATAATTAACACTATTAAGAAAGGATAAGCAGAGCACATATTTTTCTTTCTTTTACCACCTTACCTTGGTCAGATCAGAAAATCATCCGTCATAGAACATTTCTGGAAGGTACACACAAAAAAGCTCAACAGTGATTGCCCCAGGAAAGGGCAAGTGTCTGGCAGGGAAGAGAAACTTCCTACTTTAAAAGCAGAAATCACTCTTAGTCATTCTTTGGAGTGAGGTTCTTTGGTGGCAAATGTCACTTCAGTGGCTCTGGTGGCATAAAGGTATAGTAAAAATAAGGTTAAAAAAAGATAAAAAATGGCACTGGTATATGGCCCTTACTACGAATGGAGCTTACAGAACTGGAAGTTGCTCTGGTGAGTCAGCGCGTGGCGAGCGAATGTGCAGCCTAGGACCTTGCTGTACGCTGCCATAGACTTTAGAAACACTGCACACTTAGGCTACACTAAATTTATTATTTTTTTAAAAAATCAAATGCACTACTACAATGTTACGACAGCTATGGTATCACTAGGTAATAGGAATTTTTCAGCTCCGTTATAATCTTACAGGACCACCAACTTATATGCAGTCCGTTGTTGACCAGAACATCGTTATGTGGTGTGTGACTGTATTAACAATATGGAATGAGTGTAGAAAACACAGGCACAGATGGAAAGCATGATTTCCCATCTGGAGACAGTGGTACACCTGAAAGTAAAAAACTGGGTCATGTTGTCTGTGGTTCTGCGTCCTACATTACCATTACAGTACCTTGTAGACAACGCCCACGCCATTAAAATTCTTCTATAATCTTTTGTCATGTGGATCTACCAGCATTTAACTCAAGCCTTTCTTGCACATTATGTTTGTTGCCCACTTTTTACTATTATAGAAACTTTGAACAAACATCTTTCTTTTGTTTACTTATTATAATTCTAAAAATTTTGTTAATCTATTTTTAGAACACAAAAGAAATCTAGAGATAAATGTAAATTCATCCTTTGGGCTTTTCCTATGAACTTGCTAATTTTTTTATCATCAAGTCCCCAGCGTTTTCAGAGAAAGCGTTAGCTGATTATTAACCCAAATGCAGTGTAAAATATGCAATTTTCATTCACAGCTTTAAGAAAACCCACCAGCATACGCTTCCAAATTGCAATGCTGAAGAGAAGCTTGTTTACCAGTACTGAAAACTATTTTCTGAGGATATCTATTTTGTTTTGTCTGGAGAGCTAAATGTTTGGAGTTTTCACATTTACAATTATGATTAAAGCTATCAACATCAAAAGAAAAAGAAATCCTAAAAGTAGTCAGTATTGGAAACTGGGTTTTACCCAATCATAAGAGAACGTCTGGGGAAAGGCAGGCCACCAGGGACCGACCCTCTCTTCTCTCTCTCTCTCTCTCTCTCTCTCTCTCTCACGTTATTTATCCCATGAAGTTTTGTCAAAATGCCCAACCAAAACCAAGATTTGGAAGCAGGTTGGTAGCATGGGAGGAGTAAACAAGTGCTTCAGAGTGAAGTATTATTATAGTTAGAATCCTGGTTCTCTCTCTTAACAGTTGAAAATTTGGGAAAAACTTATTTTTCTCAGATCTTCAGATTCCCTATTTTGTAAATTGAGGCTAGTAATGCTTATCTTGCAGAATTTGTTAGGATGCAAGATACTACGTGGAGAGAAGCCAGCGCAGTGAATGGAATAAAAGGCTCTCAGCAGAGACCGGCCCTGAGTGTAATCAACACTGTCTAAGAGAACAAGTCCATTCCACACTCAGTACTGAAGTTCAGTGCTGCCTCCAGGAAAGGAGGGTTATAAGCCTACCTTACTGATAATATTTGTCTAGAACTTATCTCTCTTTAGCATATTCAGGACAAGAAATGTGTCTTAGGCTATTCTGTGTATTAATTTGATTAACACCCATGACATTTGGCACAGTCACTTTCTTAAAAACCATAACAACATCAACCACTCTACTTAGTCATTTTTTTAAACTTTCTTATTTTCCATCATTTTGAAGGTTACAACTTTTTTGGACTTAGGTCACGTCAGGATCTTTTGCCCTTTATGTTGAAAAATTGGTATCAAAAGACCATCTGAAGTTGATGACAGATTTCCAATGTTTACACTTTTATTTTAAAATTAGGCTTCCGAAGTCTCTAGAAACAGAGGAGCCTCTTTACTGGCCAGGCCAGGACACAGCCTAGTAGCTGCTATTCGGAGCCAACATCAACACGAGTCATTGCCACTGGGTATGTATCTCGCTGCTTTGAATTCCCGGCTACCTGATACTTAGCCTTTTTTTTGTTTTGTTTTATCGTGACTCCTTTAATATTCAAGATTCTGTGTTTTCTTTTCCTTCTTTTATGGTATGGTCTACTCCCCCCACTTCCCCTCCTCCCCACTTCTCTCTTCCCTACTCTCTCCCGAGCCCCTGCCCCTTCTTCTATATTCCAC
Source organism: Propithecus coquereli (assembly GCF_000956105.1). Taxonomy (NCBI): domain Eukaryota; kingdom Metazoa; phylum Chordata; class Mammalia; order Primates; family Indriidae; genus Propithecus; species Propithecus coquereli. Next base: position 4,888,027 of record NW_012148086.1, on the reverse strand, counting down.
TCATTGATTTGTTAACTTGGTTGGGAAGAGCATAGTTTAAATGAAGTGGTGGATTTTATTGCTGCTCAATACAGTATTTAATGCACACCTTTCTTTCCATGGGTATATGGGAAATGTTTGCAGTCTTCACCCCTAACCTCTGCTACCTCTTTCCAAAACACATGCCACTTGTATGGAGGGAAATGAGGTGAGAGAGTCTGGATGGATTGGGGCATTTACCTTATCACTACTGGGAAATCAATGCATGGATGTCTTTGAATTCATAAAGAATCTTTCACCCTAACTGTGGCAAAATGACCAAGGAAAGTTAGCAGGAAGAGAGAACTCTCTCAAGGGTGAGCTACTGTAGTCTGCTTCACCTGTTCACACAGATGTGCATTAACACCCAGCAAAGTTTCTGAAGTACTAAGGGTGATTAACTCAGATCTGGTTCACTTTCAGTTTGATCTTTTAAAAATAATAATGCTATTATGTCACACTTTTAAAAAGCCTCAAGAGCTTACATGTTTTTGATGAGTACGCTGCCTGCCCTTCAAACTCCTACGTTAATCCCGGTATCAAGCGGCCATTTTCCAATCATCAGAGAAATTATCTCTGGGCTGCAGACTCAACCACAACCCTGTGCTTTTGTCTGTTTCAGCATATAATGACAAGATTGTGGCATTTCTTCGCCAGCCAAACATTTTTGAAATGCTGCAAGAGCGTCAGCCCAGCTTGGCAAGAAACCACACACTCAGGTAGGGTTCATCCTTCACCCCTGGAACTCCAGGTCTTTCCAGCTATTTTTCCTGGTGGGAAAACACCTCTGTGCAGAGAGAGTAGAAGCTTGTGGTGCATTTTACTCATGCATTTAAATTATATTAATAACTCAAATCTTCAAAATAAAGGGCTCAGGGGGTTCCAGTGTTCTGGGAAATGGCACAATCTGAGATAGTCTTACTATCAGGTTGCATATTATTTATGTGATTCTGAAATGATTTCCATTGATTTGGAGGAAAGCACAGAAAGGGAACAAATAGTATTTATTCAAAAATTATGTGTGTAAAGTGCTACATAAATTATTTTTCATTTTGAAATATAACTGTTTACTGGTAAACCAAATATTGAGTGCCCATATTCAAAAATAAACAAGCAAACAAAAAAGTATCATATATGCTCTAACTACTTAAATCCTGTTGTTCATTAGAGTCATTTTTGAACAAGAGCCTCTGAAGCTCTGAATCACTTCATTTGGAAGGAATAGCCACCTAAAGTGATAAAAAGAGAAAATTTCCCCAGTACTTAAATCCTGCTTTCTCCCCAAATATTCAAACATCTCTCCCCTTCAGTTTGCTAACCAACTTTCAAAAGTTGCAGATGCATGGTGGTTAAGAGTGAGCCTCCTTGGAGTTTGAGTTCTTGCTCCAGCACTTAGGGACTCTTGATGGCGGCATGTGATTCAATCCCCTTATCTCATCCCTGACATGGGCATCACAACGTGGGCATGGCTGAGATGCTTAGATGAGGATGTGTGTAAAGGATTAGGCAAGGCAGGTGAGAATCTGGTCAACTAAAGGCCTTTATTTCTTCCCTTCCGGTAGGGGGCAGTCTCCAATCTGGATGACACCTGTAAGACTCTGACCTCCTCAGGGAATCCCTAACACCTTCAAGTCACCTCCTTGCCATTCAAATTTTTGCCAGTCCCACCAGATGGATCATTCCCTATTCTTTCCCCTCTCCTAGCCCCCTCATGGATACCCTTTTCCCTGTATTTTCACTCTGTGAATTAGAGCCACAATCCTCCCTCTTCCTCACCTCCACATCTAAGCATTCACCTCCTCACGTTCTCTTTTCCAGCCCTCCTTTTCTCTTCTCCCTGCTGTGGCTCAAGCTTGGGGGCTCATCGTTTCTCTCCTGAACTTGCAGAGGTCTCTCCTAAGATACCAGCTGTCTCCTTACCATAACCAAAACTACCTTCTTACAGCACAGATCAAATCACGTCCCTCCTGCCCTTTGAGAAAGCTTCCAAGGCTTCCATCACATAGGAAATGAAGTCAACGTTTCTAAGCATGATGACCCTGTTCTCCAAAGTCTGGCCTTTACCTAACGCGCCATCCTATGCTAAGTTTTTCCTTCCGGAGTCTTCTACCCCTACCACACAGGTTGTGTACTGTCCTGCCTTGACCTCTCCTGGAATGCCTTCTCGGTGAAGGGCATCTCATCTCATTTTAAAGACCCAGATCAAATGCAAAAGTTCAGTGATCCAGGCAGACTTTAGTATTTCTTTTGTCTTGCTTTAGTAGCATGCTTTGTGTACCTCTATTTTCAGAGCTCTCGTTTTCTGTCATTGGCTTGTGTCTCCCTGCAGCACTATAAGCTCTTTAGAGCAGGGCCTTTCTCTTCCTTATCTTTGTATCTGCTCAGCCTCCTCAGAACCTGGTCTTCTATCAAAACACTAATTACTTTTTGAGTGAATGAAAGGTCTTTAGTGTGAGTAATGGTCACTTTCATTTATGTTCAGCTCTTAAGAATTACCTGCCCAAGTGTCATTACTGAGCCACTGCAGATGGCAGTGCCATACTGTCATGTGGGCCATTTATTCATGGGCTGGTCCCACGCACAGTACCTAACAACTTCAGGGGATTTTCAAGGGATTTCCAGGGGAGTTGCATTACCTGGAGAGTTTCTGAGACATGGCTGCTCTCAAAAGTTCTTTATGTTAGTGATTCTACCACTAATAACTGAGCTCGCCACTTACTTTTTGGAGGAATTTGAAGTCACCAAAGGCACTAGAGTCCAATTTTAATCATTGGAAAAGTTTTTTAAAAGTAATCCCGTGTAAAAGAGTGAATGTATTTCCAAAGGAAAGTAAACAATTTTCGGCCTTCCTGTGTAATATCACATTATAACAAAATCCAGGAAACCTTAAAAGTTTTGTTGCAGTGTGGAATTATGTGATTATGATTTTCCAGAGCTGGGGGTACTTGAAATCTGGGCATGTTGGAATTGGAAGAACCTCAGAAATTGTCTAGTATAGAAACTAATAACCTTTTAAAGATTATGGGCTCCTTTGAGAATCTGATGAAAGCTATTATGGACTCTCCACTACATATTAAGATAAATCTTTGCATGTAATTTCAAACAGTTAATGGACTCTAAAGAACTATGGACCCCAGCCTGAGAACCCAAATATCTCATGAAAAACAGAAGGCCCACTATGATTATCCGAAACCGACTGTGAGGACATGGAATTAAAAAGGCAGAAAGACAAGAGTAAGAACTTGCTCTTCAGGAGGTCAAGCACAAGAGAACCAGGAAGCCAGGCACTGCTCTCTGTGATTGCACCTCTTGCTGCCCCCTGAGTGTGGTGTGAGAATGAATTAGATCCGTTTTAAAGATCCAAGAGTGGAAAAGAAAACCATCTTTCCCCATGACCCCATCTAGAACTTACTGGTTCCTCTGGGGTCCCCAAGTGCAGACTGTGACCCTGTTCAGCTGTTGTTATTCTCAGGGAGCCGTGGATTCTCTGTCTTGGGTTCACAGGCCAGCTGCTGGCTAGATTAGAGTTCTCAGAAAACTGCCCAGCAGGGAGCAAGCAGTGATTCACAAGGAAGCTTCATTGGAGGAGGGGGATGGAGCCAGAGAACCCAAACGCTGGTGGCATCTGTTATCTTTAAGGGATATGGTAGTGGTCCTGATGTGGAGATGTCAAAATGTCAACAAGGCAGGTGGCTCTACTGTCCTGAGGGCCCAGGAGGGTTTGCGCTGGAGTTTTCCTGATGGCCAAGGAATATATGCAGGAGACAGATGGCATTCCCCTCTTCAGATATCTGCCCCAGTTCTTAGTGTCCTTGGGATGGAGCCCCAGGGACACTTGGAGGTTCCTCACACCACTGGGTCTGCATGAGAAGTTCATAGACATGACAGACGGTACAATGTCTGATGGAGAGCTGCTGAACTCTCTGCAAACTGTGCTGGGCATTACGACACATGGATGTGTTCCCTGTGGTGGTGCTGAGACAGAACCACTGCACTGGGTGCTGCTTTCTGTGACTGGAGACTGCACGTTGCTGCCCTAGTGGACTTGCCCCTCTCTGGACTTCTTTTCCCTGGTGGCCTTGGGCATCAAGATGATCCCTAGAATGTGTTGTCCCTTTCTCCCCCAGGCAGGAAGGCCAGGGCTGTAACCAGACGTGGATCCCTTGGGGCATCAAGATAACCTGCCGCAGGGGACACTATCATGGGAGAGCCTATAAATTTGAGAGTCGCTCTTGAGGCTGAAGTCAGTAAATTAGAGGAGCACATCCAGAGCATCTTCCAAACAAGAGGGCTAGGAGGCAGTATGAGGATTTGGAGGAGAAAGCGAGGGACAGGGGCTCAAGGACACAGGCAGAGAGAGCAGCAGGGACCTGGGGAGGCGAGTGCTTGCTCTCCAGGCTGGGCCCCCACCTGCTCCCTTTCCATCCTCAGGCAGAGAAGCAGGTGTGGACACACCGTCCCCCACCCCAGGTTCTGGGAGTGGCATTCACTGCAGTGGCGCTTTACCACTGAGAGGTTGGGTCACAAGGCCTTTCTCTGTTTAATCTCTTTCTGTGTAGCTTCCTTTGCCTTTTTAAAAAGTCCCCACAACTCATTTGGAAAGGGTCGTTGGGGAAAAAAAATCCCAACACCGACGGTCAAGTTGATTCTATTTTTTCCTGACAATATATTTAATACAAGTTATGATGAAGATTTGGATTCAATTAATATAATCATAGAGAGGAAAATGTTGTATCTACACTATTTTCGAAAATAGATTTTTAAAATATCATTCCTATGTTGCCATTAGAAGAAACCGAGTGAAGGGTATATAAGATCTCTCTGTATTACTTCCTACAACTACTTGTGAATCTAAAATTGTCTCAAAATAAAAATGGTTCAACCAAAAAAGTTAAATATTTTTTTAAAAATCAGTCCTTAAGTTTTCCCAGATTTCTGCTGCATCTCCTCAGGAAAGGCAAAACATTGAACTTTATTGAAGCATGCACACAGTGGAAAGATTCTTGGGTACAGTGTTTGCAATATTTAGAGTAATGTCAGGGAAGCACATTACACAGTTAATTTGATCAACATAAATGCTACTCCTCCATAAACTGATTGAAATAATTTGCCAGGTTGGAGTTGGAGGTTCATCAGAATAGGCGAGTTGTAGCTAGAGACAAAAGTGATGGGAGACTCGTAGGTTTTGGAGGCCAGGCCCCCTTTGTGCCCCGTGTGGCATCATGAATTTCCCATGAATTTCCCATCGGCCACAGATTTCTCACTTCCCACTCGCCCTGCCCTCCGTGGCCTCCAGTACACCACGAGACCAGGGCCGTCTGTCAGGGGCTCTCGATCACCCAGCGCCACTCCTGCCTGTCTTAGCTGTCTGAGGACCTGACGTGGCTGCATCCCTCGGCTTCTGCACCTGTGCGAGCCTGAGGACAGCTGTCCTGTGTAGCGCATCCTGCAAGCCTGCAACGCAAGCTTAGAACACTGTGAAACACACTGCACAGGGGGACTTTGCTCTATTCAGCTATATTGGAAGAGAAAAAAAGAGATCTGTTCCTTAGCTTATGTGTTGATGTGTAATTTTTATTTTCTTTCCCCCATGATTCTAGGGAGAAAATCCATTACATTCGGACTGAGGGTAATCACGGGCTTGAAAAGTTGTCCTGTGACGCAGATCTGGTCATTTTGCTGAGGTAAGGAGCTGAGCCCGCAGCGGTTCTGGAAAAGCTTCCCTTGGCAGTCCTCCTCCATCACAGCCACCCCTGAAAGGGGCCTGGACTGAACCACTGACCACCTGTTCTAGAAGATTCTAGAGCTGCCACCAAAGTGGGGTCCCCAGCGCCGTCCCTGCTGCCTGTCAGCCTCTTCAGATTTACAACTGAGGTAGCAGGAGCAACATGAAGTACTTGGTGGAGACTTTGCTGATGATGAAACAGGGTTTCAAAAACACTGAGGACAGGCGTGGTGACTTACATCTGTGATCCCAGCACTGGAGGCTGAGGCAGGAGGATCGCTTGAGCCCAGGAGTTTGAGGCTGCTGTGAGTTATGATGATGCCACTGCACTGTAGCCCAGTTGACAGAAGGAAACCCTGTCTCAAAAAAAAAAAAAAATTTGCAAGCATGATGTGACTATCTTTTTATACTACATTTAAATCTAATTGCTTTTGTTCCTTTGTGAGAACTATAACTGCTATTACCTCAATTGATGAACACTTTCTCATGATCAGAGAACTAACTTTTTCTTTTAATTTGCAGTCTCTTTGAAGAAGAGATCATGTCCTACGTCCCCCTGCAGGCTGCCTTCCACCCCGGGTACAGCTTCTCTCCCCGCTGTTCACCCTGCTCCTCACCTCAAAACTCCCCAGGTAACCGCTGACGGTGCCCGCGAGTGGCCATGTGTGTTTCCACCGGGTGGCAGTGAATGAAGGGTGACTGTGTGTGTCCTCTCTCCCTCATCCCCCCCAATTCCCTGATTGACAGTGCATTCTCAGTATGTGTTGACAAACTGCTGCCGGTTTTTGTAATGCCCTCAAGCTAGAATGGGGCTTACATTTTTTAATGATTGAAACAAATTTTTAAGCACAATATTTCATGACACATGAAAACTACATGAAATTCAAATTTCAGTGTCCATGGAACCCAGCCATGCCTGTTCATTTATGTATTTTCCATGGCAGCTTTCACACCACAGCAGCAGAGATGAGTAATAGCAACCATGGGGCCTGCAAAGCTAAAATATTTACTATCTGGTCCTTTACAGGAAAAGTTTACCATCCTTGCTCTAAATTGCTGTTGCATTCCATAGGCAATCTCCGAGCGTTTCAGAGAGAGGCGCCCTTTCTGAAACATTCTACCTTATGAGTCAGAACTCTATTGCATACCAATTTTGGTAACATGGTTACTAGGGGCCATTGTTAAATCTCCACAAAGATCCCAAAGAATTTTCTTACATAATGTGAAATTGTTCCCCCTAAGTTTTCCTTATGTATGAGAATGAACTTATGATATAAAAACTCTGTAGGTATTTTCCATTCCAAATGAGGGAATATATGTTGAACTGTTTAGTGAAAAAAAAAAAAAGAGATTTTTTTGGATTCATCAAGATAAAGAGCTTAGATCAAATCCATATTGCCAAACTGGATCCAGACATTGGAGAATTTTCCCCTTTTTATTTGGCTTGCATTATCACATTTTCACATTGTTTCATTGTAAAAAAGGTTAGTTTGACAAATCTCGAAACTTCCTATCTCACAAACTCTAGGGTCAGGGTCCAGGCTGGGCTTTTGAAGCCAGTGGGGAAATTCAGGAGAGAACAGAACTTAGCAATGCGCTGTGTCTGTCAGAAGGGACGTCTCACTCAGAGTTAGTGTCATTCAGTACCACCACAGTCTCCAAAACTAGAATGTCTTTTAGTGCAGTTCCTCCGAGTTGTGTCATTCTAACCGTCTCTTAGAGGTAGTTTTGCTAGTTGTTAAAAAATCTGTTTTTAAGATAGTATCTCCTTCTTGTCACTTCCTCCAAACGAGTGTACCAATGGCATTGTTAAGGAAATGCACATGCTGGCTACCTCCGACATAAAACACACAAAGGAAATCCCATTGCCTAAGAAAAAACGAAGCAGGAGCCGGGTTAGAGCCAACATCAGTACAATCTGACATTCCAGCCTTCACGGGGGCCTACTTTTGGGGAGCAAAGTCTTCCATTTGGGGGAGCTGTTGGTCTGCATGACATTCTGTCATGTTGAAGAGATTGTCCCAGCCTGATAATGTGTCTGTGCTTTGGTCCTCAACCTTTGGTAGTAGAGCATGACTATAACATCATTATATGAGAGAGGTGCCACATCACACTTAGAAAAAATAACAGAGGATGAAGAGGTATTTGCTAAATGAAAATTATGTGGATAACTTTTCTAAAAGGAATCAACTTTCCTGATGGACACATTACTAATGCCATGAATCTAAGTAATCATCCAACTCATTTTGTCAAAAGTACTTAATTTTTTGCTCTCCAACTTTGAATTCTAGATTATGCAATCCAAATATTTTGATTTTAAATTTTATAATTCCCATTATCCTAGACCTTTATGAAATCTACCTGGGTGCTACAGAGATAGCGAATCGTAGAAGTTTACACCAAAGTACTTTGTAAAGCATAAATTATTAGAAAACAATGTATAGCAGTGATTATGTGGATAGTGATAGCACCAACAATAGTGAAAGTCATAATGTTACAAAATACACTGTAATCTGCTGGACAGAAAATTATACTTGCACTTACAGACTTGTATTCTAGTTCCCTCTGTGTCCTGAAACCCGGTGTTTCACCAAGACACTTCTGTGCAAGTGGTGGCTATTGGTTCCCCTGCACCCCAGGTGTTGTGGGGTCTGGTGGATCTGGGACCCCCACGCTTCCTCGCTTACACCCTTAGCGGCATCTCCCCTCTTCCTCTCTCCTTGTTGCTGTCGTCTACCAACATTTTCTCGTTCTCAAAGCCGGTGGCACCCGTCTCCTAGTCCTCCTCTCCTTCCCCACCAGGTCCTTCCGTCATTCTGGATGACTTTAACATCCACAAGGACCCCCATTCTGTTTCCTGGCCTCCCGGCGCCTGGGTTTCCTTGTCTGCAGTGACTTTCTCCTTCCCTGCCTCAACCACCCACGCCCACACCCACATTCCACACCACGTCATCATCTCCACAGTCACTGATTCAAGCGTCCTCTTCCCTTCCAACATGTTTGTTCAACTCCTCTCCCTGCTGCCGTCCCTTGGCCTTCTCAGGCCTTCAGCACGTGGAATTCTCTCTTTTCCTTTCTAATATCTTCCCCTTACCCAGCATAGATTCCGTGGCCCATCACTTCAGCAACATCCCGCCAACGCCCTGAACTCCCTGAACTCCCCTGCGCTCTCTCTGCATTGCGTCTGCACCGTCTGGCACAACTGCACCCCTCCGGGAACCTTCCCAGCCGCTTCCTCCCCGTCCGCAGCCAGGCACTCCTGGGCAAACTCCCTTGACAGGCAGATTATTAATTATAAATCAGTCATCTCTCACTTCACATGAGCCTTGAGCACCCAAAAGAAAATTCTAGCACACTTCTTTGGTCTTCTCTACTATTATTTCAAATGTTCCCCTCAAACTTCCAGCCCCCACCCCCTCGTCTCTCCCAGCAAATCACGTCCCATTTTACTTCCGGGAGAAAGTTGAGGCCATGCAGCAGAAACGGCCGCAAACGCCTGCCGCCAAACCTGCGCCCATCTCATCCTCCTGCCCACCTGTGGGTGAGAGGAGGTGTCCTCACTAAGGTCGCCGGGACCTCAGGTCAGCTGATCCTGTGGGTAATTCTCGGCCCTCCTGTTCCTCCAGCAGATGCCCTCCCCCGACGTCGCCTCTTCTGTTAGCTTCCGGGACACCACTCTAGGCATCTCATCTACTTCTCTGGCCACTCCTGCGGCCTCATCCTCCTCTCCCTACCATTCTTAAGGCTCAATCCCAGCTTTTTTCTCTTCTCCCTCAAACTACACCTCTCTCCAATCGAACAATCGGAGGTCCCACCGTCAAAGACCAAGCTCATGATCTTCCCCCGCAGATCCCAGACTTGGCAAGCATGTTCTGTAATATCAAAGAACTGGATTCCCTTCCTTCATGAGTAGCAGTCGTCTGAACTTGTAATTATATACTCACGTCTGTGAGTCTGCTGGTATCAGTCTTCTCTAGACTGTGAGCTTAATACCTGGAATATGGTCTGTAACTACTGAATAGTTACGGGATGGGCAAGCGGATTTTGGCCATCTATAAAACTTGAATAAGGATGTTATTTTTCCATTCTTCTTTTCATTAAATGTGTTTAAAGGTGGTAAATCATTTACAAAGCACTCTAAATGATATAAAAGTTCTCCTCTATATAGAGTTAATGAATTATTGTAATTATTGTAAGCTTTCCTCTTATGATGCAGGGGACTCTAATATAAATTCCTGAATGCTCTGAGCCCTAGCGTACACACGTTTATTTTAGCATCAGTATCTATATAGAAGCATGACAAATGTCCTAGTTACCTCATTATATATTCAATCATTTCTTATAGCAACTTATAAGAAACACTTAATCTAGCTCAGTTCATGTTAATTATTTTGGATTATCTAAGTACAAGTACGCCAAGAAAAATGCTCATCAAGATACTTTTAAAAGAAATACAACCCAAAATAATTGGGGTAGAAGATATAAATATTTATCCCCATTAGAATTCATTTTTCTCCTTAGTACATTATTTCTGTTTATTATGAAAGTAACTGAAAGAGTGATGGAAATCGAGGGGAACTTCTTGAAGACGAAAAATATGAAGATGCCAGAGTGTGCCTGGGGTTAGCGCCTGCTCTGCCATCCTCTTCATGTTTATTCTTCAGTAGACAGTGATGACCTTCGGCCTGTGTGCTTCTTTCTCTCTGCAGGTTTACAGAGAGCCAGTGCAAGAGCCCCTTCACCCTACCGGAGAGACTTTGAGGCCAAGCTCCGCAATTTCTACAGAAAACTGGAAGCCAAAGGATTTGGGCAGGGTCCAGGGAAAATTAAGTGAGTGCTCCAGTGCTTGGCACTGAATTCAGGTGGTAGGTTTTTCTATCCCTTCCTCCCCTCTACCTTTGTGATTTTTTTTTTTTTTTTTTTGAGATTGAATCCCCAGGTGTGGTAGCAGTTATGGTCTGAAGGGAGGGAAGAAAGAAGTTAAGAAGTTGGAAGGAAAGGAAAAAGGAAGTTAAGAAATTGGAAGGGAAGGGAAGAGAGGAAAGAAGAAAGAGAAAGGAAAGTAGATTTTAGACAAAGGCATATAGAAAAATCAGTGGTAGACCTTGTTTTCAGAAAACAAGGAATCTTAAACTAAATCAAAAATCTTGTATTTCCCTTTACTTATTCTTGGGGAAAATTTTACCTCTTTAGTCAAATTCTTGGACTCTTTGTAACTTTGTAACTGAAGTCTAAGTAAAATGTTTATTTTTTTTCACTTCTGGGTTTATTATTTCCGTCTTGAAAAGCCAAGCCCAAACTGAGGAATCCAACTTGAGACATCCTATGACTTGACCAAAAAAGAATCTTAAAAGTTGTCCAATATGATGGAATGTGTGATAAGTGTCCGTGTTTTCCTTGTGCTCCCAATGTTTTGAAAACAGTGTTAAGAAAGTCCCTCACTGAACTGGCAGAACCTGCATCTTCCTCTTTCCTCTCTGCTGGGGAGGCTGGGGAGCGAGACCCTAAACCCGGGCGCTCTCAGCTCACGTGGAACACAGCCCACATCCTGGCTTCAGGGTCGTGCTCACCACCCCTTCTCCTTCTCAGGCTCATTATTCGTCGGGATCACTTGTTGGAAGGAACCTTCAATCAGGTGATGGCCTATTCCCGGAAAGAGCTCCAGAGAAACAAGCTCTACGTCACCTTTGTTGGAGAGGAGGGGTGAGGCACCAGGAGTTTTATGCAGACGCCTCAGTGCGGGTAGACCAGAGCCCCAGGATCTGGGGTGATATTTCCCCAGAAGGAGCAGGGTGGCCATAAGCCTTTGCCCCCAGGTGATTCTGATCACATCCTCCCAGGAGGTCTTTAAGTGCACGTGTACAACTGCATACCAAACTTTTCATATAATTTCAGTGATTTCATGGAAAACTACCGCAACCACGGAGGGCAAGCCCACCTAGGAGGGCATATTGGGATGAACGTGGAAGCCTTTTCAATTCACCCACATACACACACGTGCACACACACACACACACATGCAAGCACACATGCACTGTTGCTGGAAATACTTTCATGTCTCCCACAGCAAAGTCCTGTTTTTATTAGGCCAGCTGTATGTTTTAGCTCATAGGTGTTAGATGATCAAAAGAAAAGGTTAAGGAAAACTCGTAAGAGTTCATTCATGGACATCTGGTTAAGACACATCTCCAAACCAATTACTGCATCCTCATTTTCTAAAGCAAATTGATACTTCCACTGGGATCCACTCCAAAGAGCAGAGGCTGCTCTCTGCTTCCCCCAGCCCCTGACTCTGAAAGGGCACACTGGAATTTGGGTAAGAAACAGGCCCCCCAGCTCTGGGCACGGAATGAGCTTCCTGGACCTCTGCTTCCTTTGCAGCCTGGACTACAGCGGCCCTTCCCGAGAGTTCTTCTTCCTTTTGTCTCAGGAGCTCTTCAACCCTTACTACGGACTCTTTGAGTACTCAGCAAATGACACTTACACAGTGCAGATCAGCCCCATGTCTGCATTTGTAGAAAACCATCTCGAATGGTAAGATCTGTATTTTTCACTTTCTTGCGTTTGAAAGTTCTACTCTTTCTTAGTCAGAAGTCAGCAGCATTTCTGGAAAGCCACCGTGTTTAGAGCAAAGGTGGGTATTATGAGGGGTCATGAGAGTGAACAGAGCACCCTACCTAGAAGGAAGACTCTGACAGTCTTCACCCAGAACACAAGACAGATTACTAAAGACTGATAATATATCAGCTGCAAATTGGGGTAAGATAGAGTAATTGCCTACAGAGAAGACACTAAGATAAGTAGACATAGGCCATGAATGTTGATAATTTTGCTAATATCATAAAGGTCCCCAGCAGAGGCGGCTTCGTGGAGGCATCCATGGGTTTCAAATTCTTGGACCTTGGACCAAGGGTGTTAGCACTGTGGACACTGGCTTCTGCATCTCACTGTTGGGTCAGATGATCCCAAGCATTCTTCTGACTTGAAAATCCAATATGTCTGTGGTTGTCTGGTATTCGGGCATTCTTTCACCACTTACTAATGTGCATAAGAAAACAGGTGTCAGTCAATTATGTGCAGTTTTGTGGGCAAGATACCCCAGATGTAGATATTAGAAATCTCCAGAAAGCTGCACGGGACATCTAGGGTGCATGCACTTGCTGCATCACCACCATGCCTGATTTGAAAACTTCCCCTGCGCTGACTGCGGGAGCTCCTGCTGTTGAAAGGGAAATGAGTCCTGAGCCGGCTAATATGGGTTCTTCTCTGACACGGCTGATCCGTGCTGCTGTTGAAGGAAGCATGGGGGTGATGCCTGGGCCTGCTGGGCTGAAAGCCTGAGTCTCAATACTTTGGTCATACGGCATGCGTGTAGCCCGGCCTGCTGAGGCTTCCAGCCATTGCACATGCCCTCTCCCTCCAAACACACTCTCAGCTCTGAAGTTCTTGAGGCAGAGTGTGTGCACACCAAGTGTTTGGCACAAGATAAAACAAAACTTGCCCTGTGTCGCTCCTCTTCCTGTAACTTACCAGCAAGCACATGAGGAAGCCTGGGAGGCAGAAGTGCACAGGCGGGGGCAGGCCGAGCAGGCAGGGCTCCATGGGAGGGATGTATGGCCCTGAGAGTTGAGCGCTCCCTGAGCTCACATTCACGAGGCTTCAGCCGACAGTAGCGAGTGCTATTTCCCGTACACCCAAATGTACAGTACCCAGGCCACGCGCGATATAACCCCTCAGTTCTCTCTCAGCTTGTGAGCAGGAAATTTAAGATGGTGTCTTGGAGGTCACGGATTGGAATCAGCAATCAATGAAGACTGATTATTGTAGGGACTTGCTAGGTATTATGGGGAATAGCATGAAATATCACGAATTTAACAGTTACAAATTAAGCACATACTGTGTGCTGGGAGGACACAAAGACAAAATAAGCAAGGTCTCATCCCTCAAGGAGCAGTAGTGGAACATATGAGTAAATCAACAATTACAATACAGTCGCTTAAATGCTAAGTTATGCCCACATCTATATACACATGCGTGTGTGTCAGCCTGAGATACATATATAAGCTGGCATGGTATTCTAGTCCCCAGGGAGCGGGGAGTGAAGCCCATGCATCCTGCATAAAGACAGGAACGTGGCAGAGGGTGTCGGGGACAAGCATCACAGTGAGGTGAATGGGACGCAGTGTTCCAAAGGAAACCGTGGAGTCAAGCGTGTTTCACTGTGGCCATGAAATAGAGCCCCCGTGAAGGCCTGATGGAAATCACAGAAGATGCTGGGCTTGTGGCCCACGTGTCGGCCGGCCAGCCTGCTGAGAGTGGCCTCGGTCACTTTCCATGGCGAAGGCACCTCGCCAGCTGCCCAGCCCCCTCTCGACCCGGCTTTGCTGCCTTCCACTCCTCTCTGCACCGAGGGGCCGAGGAGGCTCTGCAGATATGTCAGATATACTTTATTGCACCGAGGAAGGAAATTGTGGCATGCGGGATGTTGTAAGAATTAGCAAAGTTCTCTAGGTGGATCCCTACTGAGGGCTCAGAAGTTCCTGCCCTCAAAGTGCCAATTAACTGCTATGCCCTTTGCTCGAGGACTTGGCCCTGAAGCCAAGCACGCTGACTTTCCTCTGCTGATGTTCCCACTCTTGTTGAGAATGTTTGCTATGCATCCTGGAAACAAAGTTGCAGGTGCCTGTCTGAGCAACTAGGATCTGAACCCAGCTGGTGGAGATGAGGCTTCCTTCCAGGGCCACTCACTGGATGCCGAGTTGTTACAAAGTGAGCAGGAGACCTCTCCTCCGATTTAAGGCTCCAACTCGCGACACCTCTGTCCCCAGAGTCCACAGCCTACAGTGCAGAACAAGCCCCCACACCTCCACTGGGACAGGCATCAGATTGTATCAGGAACCTCCATGTGGAGTCACACTGTAATCAGGGCCTCAGAATTCCTGAGAGAGGGGAACTGGTTTTCTTTGCACAGTCAGAGCCAGGGCTAAGTGAACTTAAGCCGCCTGGGCAGAGTCTAGCTTTGAACAGGAAGCCCTGTTGGGCTTTGGGAAGTCTTAACAAACCGTAACACTGCAGTTAGCCCTTTTGCTTATTTTCCTGCTATAAGCCATCCTTGCTCCTTGTGGCAAATGGTTTAACAAATAAAACACACAGGTTTTTCCTTTCCTGTGCACCTGAGTGCTCTTTAAGCTCTTTGGCCAGCATTTGAGCAATGCGCACCCAGGAGGGCAGAGACCAGCAGGCAGTGGGTGCTATGGCTGCAGCCGGGAGGTCCATGACACTGAGGAAACCAGACTCCCGAGTTCTCAAGTCTGATTGCCCAGGACTCGACTTTCTGCCTCTAGCTGCCTGGTACCACCAGCAGGGTGGGCACTGCTGATCCCAGATCCCTGGGCCAAGCCCTCCTCCCTCCCTCGCTCCAAGGCGTCCATCACGGATTCATGGGGGCTGCGAGGAAGATGGCAACCACCATAACCTTCACATCACTCATGAGGAAACAGAGAGACCAAAGGAGGACAGGGCTTCTCATGCCCAGCCCTGACTTCATAAAGCTGGAGATTGTCCCTTGACACAGGACAAGCCAGGGCAGGATGCAGCCTGGGGAGAGGAGGGCGATGTGTTCATGGACACCCACTGCCTGCCCACCTCCTCTTCACTCTGGAAACAGAAATAAACATGACCACAGACCAGAAATAAACATGCAGAGACAGGGCAGCTTCCAAGGATTAAACACCACTCGGGATTGGCACGTTATTGGCTATGGCTGGAGAAGGCATCTTTGCACTGGTTATTTTTACCTTTCTTTGCGTTGTTATTCCTGTTCTTTATCTAACTCCACTGACCTTCTTCTGTGTCCCGTATTCTTGTTTGTTTTTTCTGACTCCCATCTAGATGATAAGCTCCACGGGAGTAGAGATGGTTTTGTCTTATTTTACTCTAGCACAATGCCCGGCACTTCAAGGTGCTCAGAACAACCTCTCACTGACTGCTGGTGCATAAATGAGTGTTATTCCACGAGTCATGCCAGTCTCTTCCTTGCACCAGGGTTGTTAAAGTAAATAGAGCTCTCCTTCCTTCCACGTGCACCTCATTGCTCAAAGTTCATACTTTCCTTTATCGTCTGTGGTTCCAAAGCCCCTGCAATGCCAGCGATATTTAAATGCTCACATCCCTTAGGAGCTCTGCACTCTTGGGATCACCATGCAGAACGCCAGAATGCTGCCTGTGACTGAGGGAAGGCCTCCTCCTCCTCACCCTGCACGTGCTTCTGCAGCAGCCGCTTGCGGGCACCACCCAAAGACATCAGTGGAGAAACCCCTGACACTGTCCTTCCCCTGGAAGCCTCCCTTTGAGAGGAGGTACCTCAGATTCTGCGGCCTTGTGCTCCCTGGGGCTTTGTATCCATGGGATAGAGCCGGCTGAATCAACTGCCAGAACAGGGCACAGTGATTCCACCTACTCGCCTTTTGTTCCTAGTCAAGTGTTGAGAGATACCAATATGAATAAATATAGTGAAAATTCTGTGTTACATACATTAAGTAAACTGAAACAAAATCTTTTTTTTGTTCATTTGCCTTTGGCCTAAAGGGACTTCCTGTAATTGCTAGGAATATTTCATTACTTATTCGTACCATCGACTTTCCAAACTCATAAGGACCCTGTTGAAGTCAGCAGTGGTAACACTCAGGCCCGGTTAGAGAGAGAGGATTGAGTCAGAAGAGCTCTTTGAGAGCTGCAGCCTGTGAGGGGCTCCCACCAGAGCTGTGGTCACCCGTGGACACAGCCCTGCCAGACTGGCCAAGGCAGGGCGAGGCCAGGAAATAGCACCTTAGTGCTCTTCCTCCACCCCCAGTCCCATTGGCCGAACCGTAAGCCAAAGGACCGTAAGCCAAAGGACAAAGGTTCTCCAGATATCACAGCCCACAGTGGCAGTCCCTAAGGTCACAGAGCAGGGCAGGAAAAGGTGGAACACCTGTGGAGGATGGGGGGGAGGGAGCTGAAACTAGCCACAGGAGCCCGTACAACTCAGGACATTCAACTCATCCGCTAGAAGTCTCACCGTTTGCTAAACTTATATGTCTTTAGTGATACAAATCTTGAAATACTATTCCAAATTCATGTCTTCATTCTTTTATTATGATAATGTCATTTGCATATTAATGAGGTACTCATATGCTACCCTTTGTATTCTTTTAATATTTATTGTATTTTATATCTTTCAGGATATAAACTTCTATATACACACACGCGCACACACACACACACATACATATATATATATATCTTTGGGATATTAACATCTATAAGTTGATAATTAGACAGAATAATAGAGCATCCATTGAGAACTTACTAAATATATCAGGCACTATTCTAGGCATGTCCATCTAACATTATAACCCCGATACTGAGTTATCCTACTTTTACAGATGAGAAAAATGAGGTATAAACATAACCAAAGTCACAGAGATAGTCATGGACCAGGCTAGGATTGGAACCCAGGCATCCTGGCTCTAGCATCAGGCTCTGGCCCCTCTACAAAGGCAAAATCATGTACATGATTGGGCCAATGACAGTACAATGTGATCAGTGCTACCCATACCCCTATTATAGCACTGGTCACATTGCATTGTAATAAGCATTAGATTAGGTACAAGGAGCTTTGAAAAATGAATGAAAATAAATGGCTGGCAGAGAAGGGGAGAAGGGACTTCCAGGTAGAGACCCCTCCCCCCACTACAGTCAAGCAGGAGGGAAGGAAGAGCAAACAGATGTTGGTTTTATGTGGCCTCAAAACAGAAAAGGAGGCTGGAAAGGCATCCTGGTGTCAGATAGGGAAGAGTGTTCGATGGCATTCCAGGGAGTTCAGGTTTTATCATGAAGATGGTGATAGGGATCCAGGCACGTCTTCAGAGTAGAGGAAGAGCCTGATCAGATCGGTATTTAAAACCAGAAAGTCAACTCTGGTTACAAGTGGAAGATGAATTGGAGTGGGCAATGTGGGTGTCACTTGAGAGGCTGTTGACATAGTTCTTGGAAGAGAGGATAAAGAATTGACATAAGGCAGAAGCAATGGTAATGGAAAGATATTTTGGAAGGACAATGAACAAATGAGCAAAATTTGATGACAGATTATAAGTGGTGGGAGATTAAGTATATGAAAAGCTAAATAGCTTAAAATGACACTAGTAATCACCTGAAATTCTACCTAAGTACTTACCAGTGCAGAGACAACTTCTTTTTTAAGTCAATCTACCATTCCTTCTTTTTGTGGTACCGTCTATGTTAAATGGCACTTCTTTATAATCTGAAAGAGCCAGATTCATAGTGGCTACAGCTCCACATGCTTGGGATGTGTTATTTCAATGTTTTTAATATTTGCTAAAACTTGATATCATTGAAAATTCTCCACTTGCTATAAAATGATATATAAGAAAATTCCAGGTAAAAATGCTCATATATTTTGAATGGAGGCATAAACAACAAAAGTATAAATGAAATGTGAAAAGGTCCAAATTTATTTTTACATCTAACACAATGTATGAATCTTGCAAAAATGCATATATTTTCAAATTATTATGCTTACATAGGAAAGATTCACATTATAGTTCAAATGTGCCTTTCTCTAAGGGCCTTCCCTGAGCACTCAATTTAAAATAGCTCGTCCATTTATAACATTCCAACTTAACATCCCTCTTTATTATAGTGACAATTTTTTATCACTATCTAAATAAAATGTATTTATATTATATGTTTAACACTCATTATTGTTGTTTCTCCCCCAGAATGTAAGCCCTGTGAGACTGGAGTCTTCCTGTAGCTTGTCACAAACTTGGCACTCAGTAAACACAGTGGAGGGAAGGAAAGAAAGGAGGGAGGAAAGAAGGGAGGATGGACAGATGGATGGATGGACAGACAGATGGATGGATGGATAGGATGCTCCTCAGTTAAAACTTCTTGGTTAATGAGAGTTTCAATCTCATTTCAATTTCTAGTTGAGAATGTTGAGGATTTAGAAAAACAGTAAAAATAAATTTGGAGCTTTTCACTTGCTGTTGAACGTCATTTAAGTTCCTACTAGTTCTCTCTGAAATCACCACTGGAAATTCTGTCCCAATCATTCTGAATGCCACTTTTCCCAGAGCAAATCTAAGATGCACTGAAGTCTGAACAATTGACATAGAGAGTTCCCTCTCTATTTCTAGGAAGAGTACCAGAGTGTCAGACATGTTCTGTTTGTTTTAAGTACAGTTATGTGTCAGTTAATGACGGAGATGCCTTCTGAGAAATGCATCATTAAGCAGTGTTGTCATTGTGCAAACATGATAGTGTGTACTTGCACAAACCTAGATGATGTAGCCCAGTGCACATCTAGGCTGTATGGTATGGCCGGCTGCTCCTAGGCTGCAGTCTGGTACAGCACATTACTATAATGAATACTGTCTGTAGTTGTAACACAACAGTAAGTATTTGTGTATCTAAACATAGCTAAACATAGAAAAGGTACAGAAAACTATGGTATAAAAGATAAAAAATGGTACACCTGTATAAGGCAGCTCCATTATAACCTTATGAGACCACCATCATATATGTAGTCCGTCATTGACCGAAATGTCGTTATGAGGCGCGTGACTGTATTGACACATATCATTCTAAGAAATTACTGTGTTATGAGTCATTCTTTATGTAATTGTCAGTGTGAGAAGAATTTTCAGAAGGAAGATTTCAAATCTGATGCTGTTTCTTGTGCAACCACCAGAAAGTCTGTGTGCTTATTTTGTGTCAGTGGTGGTGAGAAATCTAACCTTACCAGTGTCACAACCAGACATTTTAGGACCTCTCAAACCAAAATTTCCAAGAGGGGCCCAAGACCCTTTGCTAACTGCAAGAAAAATAGACTCCCGAGCTTTCTGCCCCCACCCCGACCTCTCTTGCTTTCCAAGCAGATACTACTTGGGTGGTAAAAATCTTCTGTTTTCAGTTCTTTGACAAGGGGAGGTGGGGGAGGAGGGAAGCTCCTTTGAGCATGTTTAGAGTTTGGCCAAATGGGTATTAAGTGTAATTGTAGAGTTTTATGGAACTTAAGAAATCCTGGATAACACACTTTAAATATCCCTTGCTACATCTGTAGAGTCATGAATTAGTAGGTAGAAACCACAATATTATAAGATCCCACTGGATGTCTCATGACCCTTCAGCCTCCAAGGGCCTCCTGACAGAAGAGCTCAGTGAGGACTTTTGATCTGAGCCTAGATCAGGTAGGCTCCCCCAGCCCCAGCCCACCCCCAACAACAGCTCCCAGGTACTTTTCTGGACACCTATGAGAGCTTGGCTGGTCCCATCTCTGGCTGAATTGCAGTAGCCTTCCTAGCAATGCCCAAGAGAAGCTATGGGGTAAAAATTAGGTGAGAAGTCACCATAAATGTGCACAGTGAGTTGGGACTTGGCCTTTTCTGCTCATTTCTGAACCCTGCTATCTTCAGAACTCGTGAGGAACTTCCAGTAGAAAAAGAATGAACTATTTAGTCAATGCTGCCAATACTGTAAGTGGCTGTGCAACCAAAAGAAAATTATGTTAGATTCCTCTCTAAGTTAAAAAATTAACTTGTTAAAACAACTTCTTTAGGAAAATCTAGGAGATTTTATGCATATTCTGGAACACTAACATTATCGAGAATATATTAATAAAACAAACTCAAGAAACCTTGAGTGGTAGAGATCTCTTTAATCAACATTGAAACTTTAGAATCTATAAAAGAAAATAAAGACATATTTGAATATATAAAAATTAAAATACTTTTTATGGCAAAAATGCCATAAACAAAATCAAAACATAAGCTTTGACTTGGAAAATGAATCTTTGCAACTCAGGAAAATCAGAGATTGAAAATCTGTAATACGGATTTCAAAGAGCTTTTACAATTTGGAAGAAAAAAAAGAGTTGGGAAAAAAACCCTAGAAAAATTGGCAAAGAACGTGAAAAAACTGTTTAGAGAAGAACAAATCCAAATGATCAACGAACTCATAAAAAGAATTTCAATTTTGCCAATAATTAGGAAAGTACAAATTAAGATAACAATTATATATCATTTTATAACTATCAAACTGGCAAAAATTAAAAAGTTATTGGTTTTTCGAGGGGACATAAGGAAAAGGATGCTGTCATGCATTGCTGGCAAAAACATGAATTTTTATATATGTTAAAATTTTAAAACCCATACACTGTTTAACCCACGAATTTATCTCATAGAAACAAAAGCACTAGTATTAAAGACTTTTCTAACAATAGGTAATATTTAGTGAGCCCTTATTATGGAACAGGTGTCTTTGTAAGGACTCTACATGAATTACACACCCTATTATGATCCCTCTGTCTTACAAATGAGGAAACCATACCATAGAGGTTTAAAACTTGCCCAAGCTAACTGCTAGTAAATGGCAGCTCAAACCACACAGTCTGGTTTTAAAAGCTTTACTGCAGCCCCTAACAAAATAGACAAGGGTGTTTATTTTGGCATCATCTGTAAAGGCACAAACCTAGAAGCTACGCAAATGTCCGTCGGCAGGGGACTGGTTACATTCATTACAGCAGGTCCACACTGCACTGTGACACGAGGCATGAAGAGACTGAATTAGAACCTTCCCAGAGGGTGGAGAGGCATTTCCTCAAGATAGCGTTGAGAGAAGAAGCAGAAAAGCGTGAACAATACAATTCAAAACTGAAAAATAATGACCCCAAACCTGTGTGTGCATAGATAGAGGTACGTAAATACGAACACATTAGTATGTGAGGATATTACTCAGATGGAAAACATGAAGGATACATCGTGGACTGTCGGCCCAGGTCACAGGAGATGAGTCAAGCTGAGAGGAGCCAGCCAAGCCTGGAGAAGCCAAAAGTGATTGATGATGATAAAAAAGTATATATATGATCATATGTATGAATTTATATAAAAATTATATGTGTACGTAGAAAGTAAATAAATCTCTAACAGCTAAGATGCCATTTGATACAAATGTCTTGGCTAAATTATTAGGAGGAAACATGTCTTAGATAAGAATTCACCAAGGCACTACTCTTGATGACTGAGGGCTTGACGCTGGGTCCTGCCCGCCGTTCTGCACACGAGCTCCTGGCATATTATAAATGCTAGACGCGCACGGACCTACCGTGCTCGCCCCACCTCCGGGCTCTTCCCTTCCTCGTCCCATCTACTGCCCCTCCCCCTTTACTCAGCACAAAAATCTTTACTAATTCTTCATTGTCTATAAAATGGAGTCCTGATTCCTCCGATTCTCGGGACAGCCAGAGCACAGAGACCACCTGCCTTGAGACGCCATCTGCCTCTGGGCCTGCTCCTCCTCTGTCCTCCCTTCGCTTCCTCAGGACACCGCTCTACTCCCCAAACGTGCCCGATTGTTTCTTTTCTCATTTACATGGGCCCAAATGTCACCCACCCTGAAATTCCATTTAAAATACTGTGCAGTTCCTTCATGACTTCTTTCCTGAACCTTCTTCTCAAGACAAATGTGTTTAGCTTCTTTTGATTTCTTTTAGGAAGCAATGGTTTTCAAACACTTTTAGCTGGAACTTTGTTTCCCAGTGAAATCTGCATTCAACCCCAATATCTGGAACAGGGGAGAGTGGAGCGGGTCTCCTGCAAGGAGGAGGGGCAGCTGACCAGTTGACCATTCAAACCCTCCCTCCTCCTCCCCATCTCCATGCTGCTGTGTGACACAGTTTGGAAAAAAACCACTGCTCTAGTCTACTGTCTGCATCTCTCACTCCCTCTCTCCCTGGCTACTTCTCATTATAAGCATTTGTGTTCTCTTTGAAACTGGATCAGGGCAGCATTGGATTGTGTTTGTTTGCCCCCTGGAGCCCACATGGTTTCTGGCATGGAGGCAGCACCCTCCTGAGGTGCACCTTCCTGAGGCAGAGCCACACACTGCAAAAGGCAAACCTAGGTTTAAGTTTCTCCTCCAACTCTTAGTTGCTGTGTGACCCTGGGCAGGTTTCTTAACCTATCTGAGTCTCAGCCTCCTTGTCCATAAAAAGCAGATAATGGTGCCTGCTATGGTTTGAATAATGTGTCCCCCAAAATTCATATGTTGGAACTTAATCGCCAATGTGATAGTTTTAAGAGGTGGGGTCTTTAAGAGGTGATTAAATGATGAGGGTGGAGCCCTCATGGATGGGATGGGGACCCTTACAAAAGGGCTGAGGGCATGGGTTCACTCTCTTGTGCTCTTCTGCCATGTGAGGACCCAGCATTTGTTGCCCTTTCTGTGACCTTTCTTCCCTTCTGCTATGTGAAGACGCAGCAAGAAGGTCCTCGCCAGACATGCAGCCTGCTGGCACCTTGATCTTGGACTTCCCAGGCTCCAGAAGTCTAAGAAATAAGTTTTTATTGCTTATGAATTACCCATCTGCGGTATCAGTATAGCAGCATGAACTTACTAAGGCAGTGCCTGTGTCAGTCTACTAGTGTCGCCATTAACAAAGTACCACAGACTGGGTGGCATAAACAACAGATATTTACTCTGTAAAATTCTGTGGGCTGGAAGTTCGAGATCAAGGTGTTGTCAGGGTTAGTTTTTTCTGAAGCCTCTCTCCTTGTCTTGTAAATGACCATCTTCTCCCTGTGTCTCCACATGGTTTTTCTCTGTACATGTATGTGTATGTGGCCTAGTTTTCTGTTCTAATAAGGACACCAGTCATACTGGATTAGGGCCCACCCATATGTCCTCATAACAACTTAATTGCCTCTTTAAAGACCCTGTCTAAGAACACAGTCACTTTCTGAGGTATTGGGGTAACTTCAACATATGAATTTTGAGGGACACAGTTTATCCCATAACAGTGTCTATTCTGTGTGGTGGTTGTAAAGATACAGGAAAAGTGACTGGCACTCAGTAGACATTTAACAAATGGTAGATGCTGTCATTCTTCCTTTGAATGGATATGCGTGTTTTATAGGGACAGCCAAAGGTGTTAGAGAAAGTTAAACTGGTTCCTTCAATCCAGGGCTTCTTAACCTCAGCACTGTTGACAGTTGGGGCTAGATAATTCCTTACCATAGGGGACCGTCCTGTGCACTGTAAGATGTTTAGCAGCATTTCTGGCCTCTGCCCACTAAGTACAGTAGCACCATCACCACCATCCCCAGTTGCGACAACCAAACATGTTTCCAGACATTGCCGCATGTCACCTAGGAGACAAAATCACTCAGTTGAGTGCCACTGTTTTCATGTACCCATAAGAAAAGAGGTTAGAAAAAGAAAAGGATCCAGCAAAATTTTTGCAGAATTAAAAGTATTTCTGCAGGCCTATACTTTTATAAAAATATTTCCAGCTTTGGAATAAGTCATTGCTGTGGTTGCATGTTTGCATCCCTCCAAAATTCATCCACCCTTATCAGTGGATTAGTGCCCTTATGACAGAGGCAGGCGGGAGCTCCCTGGGGCCTTTCCCTCCCCTTCCTCCATTTGAGGACGCAGAAGATGCCATCGTGGAAGCAGACAGCCGGCCCTCACTGGACAGTGAACCTTCTGGCACCTTGATCTTGGACTTCCCAGCCTTCAGAATTGTGAGAAGTAAATTTCTATTATTTATAAATGATGCAGGCTGTGATGTCCTGTTACAGCAGCAGGAGTGGACTAAGACACTCATATAGTACACATCTCTGGTTACTGGACCGGTATCACTGAGCCTTCAGACAATGACCAGGCGAGAGCCTCAGTGCAGTCAGTCCACTGAGTTCATGTTCTGATTCCCTCTAGTCCATCTAGAAGAGAATCTCCCACTTGTTTTGTTCATTCGCTTCTCCTGACAGTTGCCTCCTGGACTCAGAGGGCAAAGCTTAGACAGAAGCTACATCTCTCAGGGAACTGGGCTCCGGCAGGACTCCCATGGAGTGGCCGTGGGCTGTTGAGGAGGGCAGGAGGTTAGCTGTGGCCTGTGTGCTCTTACCTGCCCACCTCGCCCCCCACGCAGGCCTGCAGCTGTGCAGGGGTGCCAGACAGCACGCCTCAGTCCTCCCGCAGACCAAGAGGGAAAAATTACAGCAGTAACCACTGGTGGGGACGCCAGAGCCCAAGCCTAACCCACTATTAGCTGTGGAGATAGGAAACTAGCCTCGGGCCAAACCCTGAACTCAGCCCACGAGAATGCACTCTGAGCGGAGGGAAAGAAAACAATGCCAGGCTTGGTGTGGAAGCAAGAAGCAGGGAGGCGCGATTCTGCAAGGAGGACAGGGAACTGCGAAGAATCAAAACTCCACTTTGCTAATGTTTATTCCAAAAGCAGCTCCACGGTGGGGGGACATTGTTATTGTTGACACTTAGCACTATTTGTACTGCGCATGCACTTTCCAAAGGTAATTCTGATTTCATTTTTTTTAATACTAGCAACAAATAGCCCTGAGAACTGTTCTTTCTAGTAGCTCGCTGGGTAGGGCAGCTAGAAGGACGCAAGGCTTTAGAGGAGACAATGTCAGAAAGTCTTGAGTCATAAGAGAGAGCAAAAAATTGATGGAACGAGAGCCCAAACGGGGGCAGGGAAAGAGGGTTTATAGCACAAGTGGAGAGATTAGCTCTGAGAAAGGATTAGCCCCTTCGTCCTTGGGACTGAGAGAAGTGACAAGTGCAGGCTGCAGACGTACTTATTAATGACAGACACACAGAAAGCAAAGAACCAGAGGGAGGGAGAGGCTGGTGACACAGGAAGGGGATTAGACAAAAAGAAGACCCCCCTCTACTTAGTGGATGTGAGGAGGTAAGGATGCACGTGGCTGCAGGAAGGCGGGGTGAGAGGAGGCCACGTAGAGCCCTTCCTACCCTCTGCTTCTGGAAGAGACAGTCTTTGTCCTCCATTCCTTCTCCTGCTTCCATGTAGAAAATGCGGTGGGTGATGCCTAAGGCAAAAAGCTTCACTTCTGACCTTCAGGCTATTTTTCCCATCATAAAAACAGGATGTGGGACTTGGAGTCAGTGGTTTTCAAACTTTAGGGGAAAACTACAGAACTTATTTTAAATGCAGGTTCCCATAACCAGGGACATAGAATCTGACCTCCAGGCACCTATGTCCTAACAAGCACCCCTAGGATTCAGATGCCAGTGGAAAGGTCACCCCCACCCCACACACACACCTTTTGAGAAACACTGCCTTAGCTGCTGGCAGCTGCGAGAGCCTTTCGAAGAGTATGAGAAGAAAGCTAATTGTTCACGTCTTTGCAATCATGCAATTTTCACACCCAGAAGTGAAATCTACCCCAGGTTGACACGACAGGTTTTCACTAGATTTTCCAACACATGAGAGTTCAGAAAATATGAAAGGTCCAAAAATGAAAGCAATAACATTGGGACATTGAGTAAAGTGTGGAAACGTACATTACGTGGGAACATCATGAAGATCTTATGTACTTAAATCATGAGATTAAGAAAGGATAATTATTTTTAATTAATCGAAGTTACGAGGATAAGGAAAGAGGAGTATCTTTGAGATGGGCTTTTTTTAATATAATAGAACTTAGCAATTATGAAGAGCTTTTCATCTTCAAAGAACCCATTAACATTAAATTACTCTTTCTTTTAATTCTCTTGTGAGGCAGGTAAGCAAATGTTAACATTATTATCCCTTGTTTGTAGATGGGAAGAGAAGAGTGGTGAGGCTGTGATGTGCCCATGCAAACTTAAAATGGAAGGGACGTTTTTTAAAAGTTCCTACTAGGGACTCTGGAGATCCAGGTTTTTAGGCTATGAATTCACTTTTAGCCCTCCTGTGTGCTTGTAATATTGGAAAAGAAGTTACAGAAAAATTTGCATAAGCAACCCTTAGTGGGGTGTGGAAGGAGCTTGTGTCCTGCACAGGGGCGGGACATGCCATTTACAACTCTCCAAATTTCCCTGGTGTATTAGGATTTAAACTGAGGAAGGATTTCAAAAGAATCAGAGTTCATTAACTCGAGTAGACTCTTTGATTACGTTACTTCAGCATCCTAACATAAAATGAGGATTAAAAATTGTGCCCTGTTTGTCAACTCAAACTCTTTTTGATGAATACCTTATGGCTTGATTACACAAATGAAAATCGATGCTGCCCACCTTAGAAATGTGCTTTGAGGAGAGAGGAAATGAAAGCACTCCAGTAACGGTATCAAGGGCAAGAATCAATTAGAACATGTGGCCAAGAGAATGGCTGCAAAATCCTTAGGGTTGACTCTAAGTATAAAAATTAACAAAATTGGAACTATCGTTTAAGTCACTGAAAGATGCACTTTCCAGGAAATCTGTTCATTTTCTGATGGTTAAAATGCCAAATAGACTCAACATATTGTCTTCGAAAGACTTTTTGTCTATTGAAAGAGGTTTAAAAAGCAAATTAGTGAAGATATAGAGGATTATTTTCTGTTTAGCCTCAATTTCATGAGGGGAAGTGGGAAGGGAGAAGAGTTTGATAGCAAGAGAAACGGGAATAATAGGAGAGATGGGACCAAGGTAACCACCTCGCGTAGATTTTCTAAGTCGAGAATAATAGAGCTGTGCAAAAATAGTGTTGGAACAGCATAGGCAGAGGTGGACCAGGGACAGAAGTACAATCTTAATCTAACTGAGGACAGAATCAAGGTATCCAAATGCTCTCAGGATCTGAGAAGGAGGATGATTGGAGGAGATGTATAAAGCTAATGATCAGGAATATCGTTGTGAAATATAAATGGAAATGACTGTAGGCTTCTAGGAAGGTATGTGATATAACCCAGGATAAACCCTCCAGCATAGACTGAGAACAGCTAACCCTTGATTTCTTTAGGGGTACAAAGGGCAGGAAAGACTTCTGATTTTCAGACGATGAAGAGCAAACATAGTCTCTAAGATTGGCTCTCCCTACTATCCAGACTCCCAGGGACTTTCTCTTTGTATTCTGATCTCAAAGAATATCAATTAAGTCTGTTATCTAAAGAAGAATATAATCAGTACATAAATCTTGAAAACAACAAAGCTGGCCAGAACACAGTCACAAACCTCAATATCATGTTGATTTATTATGTCGTTTGGCTTATGCATCCCGTATTTTCCCTCCGTCAATGCAACTAACTCAGAACCTAATACTTAAATAGCTTCAAGTATTTCTGGTAGCCTGATTGTTTCAGTACGTACACCTTTGTGTAGCATGGCGACTCAATACTGTCGCAGAGCCATTATTATTTTGCATTCATGTGAAAATTACAGAATGCCATTTCAGTTTAGACTTAAGTTATATTTAAATAATTCTCATATTTTCCTGAAGCATAATGTCACTAGATTGTATGCCCCACGGAACCTTGAAGGCCTTGTCTGTTATGTTCCCTAAGTATCCTGGCAACTAGCACAGTGCCTGGCTTATGGGAGATACCTTATTATGACTTGTGGAAAGACTGAATGAATGAATGAATGAATGGAAATTCTAAAAGTTGTTTGGGTTACATCAAGTTGATTTTTTTAACCTGACTCAGATTTAGTGAAATACTGTGAATTGAATAATGAGTCACCAGTAGGAGAGGGATGCAACATTTAAGGGCCTGTAAGGCACTATGTGTTCTGTCTGGAGCACAGTGACATTGCCATCCCTGTGTTCTCTGGTCTGTGCAGCTCAGATAATTAAGACATTCTAAACCTTTACCTCCCTGGATTATCCTGTTAGCTGAGGACGTAGCAGGTTTCAGAGCATTTTAGTTATCCAGGCAAGCAGCCTTTTTTGGTCAAATATTCTGTATAATTCTGGGCATAGAACGAGATACCATCTCTCATTCTAAAGCTAGATCGATTCTCTTCCTTCATGAAATTAAATATATGACTTTAGTGGAGCAAGTTACAAATTGCAAGAGCATGTGCTCAGTGGAAAGTGTTCCAGACAGGTAAGGAGGAGGGGTGCCCTTTGGGTTGGGTACTCTGTTACTGTCCTGGTGCTGCTGTCGCAAATTACCACGAGCTGGGCATTCTCAGTTCTGGAGGCCAGACGTCCAAAATCAAGGTGTCACACGTCTGCATGCCCTCTGAATGTTCTAGGGGAGAATCTGTCCTTGCCTCTTCCAGCTTCTGGTGGTTTCAGGCGTTCCTCGGCTTGTGGCTACCCTTTGCCTCTGTCATCACATGGCCTTGTCATCTGTTTCTGTGTCTTTCCCTCTCTGTCTCTTACGACACTTGTCATTAGATTAGGGGCCACTTGGATAATCCAAGATGATCTTGTCTTCACAGACCCTTTTTCCAAATGAGGTCACATTTACAGGTTCCATGGTTTCATGGGCATATCTTTTTGGGGCCAAGGTTCAACCCATTATAGATACCCATTCACTCACCTTCCATCATAAGAACCTCCAAGTTTAACACTGCAGTATTTCATTTCCCTCTGAGCCTTTGGAGTGTCTATCTGGAGAACCCACCATATTTTGATAGAGAATTCACCAATCCTCCCAGCAGCCCCCAGAGGCCTATAAGAAGAAATCTGTAGTATTCCCCCAAGGTAAACAGGGAAGCTGAGGTGAGGAAAATTTCAACAGTTTGCCTGAGCTCATGAGGCAAATTCACAAAGGAGTCAACCTTAAAAACTAACTACCAAGGCTCAGACAAAAGCAAAATAGCAAGAAAGTTAAATGGCTAA
Source organism: Propithecus coquereli (assembly GCF_000956105.1). Lineage (NCBI taxonomy): Eukaryota > Metazoa > Chordata > Mammalia > Primates > Indriidae > Propithecus > Propithecus coquereli. The sequence goes on along the minus strand of NW_012148086.1, from coordinate 4,858,649 downwards.
AAAGTTAAACTGAGAGCTGAGCTATTATATTTTCATTCGTTGATTAACTACTTTGGTTGATTTTGTCCAATAAACTGCCCAGCTGTTTGACTTAATGAGTGTGCACATGATGACTTGTAGATACAATCTCAGTCATGAGCGTCTGTGATATCGCAGAACAAGATATTTGGACCCTCCCAATAAAGAATACTTAGAGATTGAGGATGTAACACCCACTAGAGGTCAATGAAAGCATCTTTGAGTTTCTTTGTTATGATTTTCCGACCAGAGTCAGAGTGATAACATATCTGAACATATCTGAACACAGCAGGAATCAAAGATAGGGGCAATATTTTCTATATTTATATTAGTAAGAATGTTTATTTTCATAGACCTTCACTTCTCAGCCCCTTTCCACATTAACTGAAGTTAATTATAATAATCTGTCAAGAAATGATTGATACATTCAATATTAACACAGGCTAACCAGAAGGATGGGTCCAAAAATACCCACACTTTCGAATGATCAATTTTCTTCTATTAATAACTACGTTTCCCTTTGAATTGAAGTTTTAGAATCAAATCAATACTAAGCACATTATTTGCAACCTAGGTATAGTTGGAGGGTGTGTTGGGGTCCACACAATGCTTCTTGAAGGGCTTTCTCTAGGAGGGAGCTGCATGCTTGGCCGCCATGTGGAGAAAAAGCCGCTGTGTTCTCACCACTCTGTCCCCTGCAGGGCAGATATTAATAGAGGGGACTTGGCAGCATCAGGGCTAGACATTGGTTTCGGTTGCTAATTAGCAATCTGAAGATAATATCCTGTCATCATCTCGTGTTGGCAGAGTCTCTTTCATGGCAGATGAAGAAAACGTCAAGTTTTCTCAGCTAATTTGCAAAACTGTTTCTACACACAGGGAAGTTATGAAAACCAAATACAAATCATGCCTTGCATCTGCAATGTTTAAACAAGTTTTGTGGCATGTTGGGGAGGGTACTCTTTGCACATCTCCCAAACATCATCTGAATAAAGTTGGATATAGAGAATAGAACCTACCCAACCCCAGCAGTCTGGACCTACATTCCACTCCAGCCACCTGCTCCCACATGGCCCCCCGACCTCATTATCACCCAGAACTGTGCCATGTCAGGGACTGAAACTCTAAAATCCCACTGTCAATCATGCCACAGCCGGCGCCCCCCCTTCTCCCCCGACCACAGCTGCTCACAAGCTCCCGCGCACCATGGACTTACCACCTGCTGGTCTGGCAGGGCCTCCCTCGCCCCAGGCCCCCTGAGCTCCCCCTTTCCTGGCACACACAATTCCTCCCCTATGTGCTGCACCCTGTCTGATGAGCGAACACCGCTGTGGATCAATACTGTGATTCCCTCTCCCACATTCAATGCGGGAGCAGTCTCCTATACCTCTCACGCCTTGGAGGAAATGAAATAATCCCAAGAGATGACGGTACAACTCTGCATCACACTCTCTGATCTCAGGAGATTCTACAGCAAAGCTCACCAGTCCTTTTCCCGGGGCATCTTCCATTTCACGGTCCTGAAAGCCCTACCAGCCAAAGTCTCCTCCATTGTGAGAGGACTTCGGACCCTACTGAAATAGAAACACTGAGGTGACCACCTCAATTTCTCACCCTGAATACAAAAACCTACCCAACTTCGACACCCTCCCTGAGTCCCTCCCTCCGTTCAAGGCAGACCCGGCCACTCAGGCCCTGGACCCACCTGCTCCCACCTCCCCCAGGCCCCGCTCCAGCAGTTACCCCTTTCTCACCTGTAGTTACACCTGATGCTCTCCCTGCTTCTGGCCCCTTTTCTGTGCTCAGGTCTTCACCTACTGAAAACTCATTTCTGTAATCATCGACAGAACTGCTCTTTCCATGAGCAGCAGAGACCACCTAATCCACAAACCCAGGGAGCTATTACGACTCTTGACTTCAATGGACACTTTATTGTAGGTACAAACTCCTGTTTGAAACTCTACCCCCTTAGATTCCGAAATGCCACTGTCACCTAGCTTTCCTTATGTTTTTATTATATGTGAATAAACACGGTTTTATCACATCAGTAATATACACCCATTATAAAAAATTTAATACACATAAGAATATATCTCCACACAGAAATAAATGCTATTGTTATTTTGACTTAAGTTTTTCCATGCTCTTTTATGGATAGGTGGATGCATGAGTGGATGGAAAGGTAGATATAATTTTGTATGAAATATAAACTACATAAATTTATATAAAATATAGCAATGTAATCAAAGTTTTATAAACTCTACATTTATATTTTCAGCCTTGACCTCTCTGTTGAGCTTCAGATATTTTTATCTCAGTACTTACTAGACATCTCTCCACCTTGGTCCTCCTGCAAGTTAACATCTAGTCTCTCCCACTGAGCTACTTCTTGCCACCCTCCTTCACTTCTGCTCACACGAAGCTCTCTGTCCTGCTGATTTTCCTCCAGAATGTTCCTCACGATCACCTGGACATGTTGTAACACCCTCCAATCTGCTCCGTCCTAAAATCTGCCCTTCACATGGCTGCAAACTGATTTCTCTGAAAGTGCCAAACCAAGTACGTCACTCCCTCATTTAGACTTGTCAAGAGGGCCTGCTCATCTCCAGTTTGAAGGCTGAACTTGTTGGCATGAAAAATAAGACCTTCCAGAACCTCCCACCCCTCTCTCTTCAGCCTGATCTCGCATCTGGACACTCACGCTTTATGCTGCAGTACTCGTGCACCGCATGCTGTTCTAAACACCTCCCGTTTGTTCCTTGCCTGTTTCCTCGTGTGACTTTGTTTTCTTGAAAAGCCCTTCCCTGTCTCCTCAAGCAGACTAGTTCTGTCCATTCTTCCAAGCTAATTCTAAGGCTTACCTCAGTTGTCCGGAAACCCTGCCTAGATGTAATACCCCCAAGCCAGGCTGCACCTGCCTCCTCTGTTTTCACAGCATCCTGTGCCCTTGTCTTCTGCGGCACTGCTCCATGGCAACAAAACACTGCACTGCTGTGTCTGTCCCCTTCCTGTCCCCTAAACTTCTCAGAAGGAAGGGGTACCTTTAGATCTTTTTATACACCTGGTACACAGTAGGCACTCAGCAAGTTTGTTGAAATTGAAAAATGTGTGAGCACACTGCAGTATCTCTCACATTGAAAAAACAAAACCCCACACCTCCTCTGATATCACACCCTCCCTCCGCTCACCACGTAGATTCACCCACCGCTGGCCTTCACTGGCCGTCCCTAGAGAGAGTTATCTGCGCTCACTTTCTCCACTGCCCCTCCCCCATTCTCTCCAGCCTGCCCTTCCTCCCCTCCACCCCATGGAAAGAGCTCTCAAGAGGGTTGCCAAACCCATCCTGCAACCCTCAGACCTCCTGTTGTTACCTGATCTCAGAGGCGCCTGGCACAGATGGCCTCAGCCTCCTTCCTGAACCACATGCTCCGTGTCCCCTGGTTCCCGCCTTACCTCGCCGCCTTCTCAGTGTACTTTACTGCTGCCCCTCATCTTCCAGATCCCGGAATGCTGTATCAGTTAGCGCTCAGCCCTTGGGCCGCCTCCATCCACACAAACTTGCGTGTGATCTTGTCCAGCTGCATGGCTTCAAATGCTGTCTACATCCAGTTGGCCCCACGTTGATCTCTGTAGCCTGCCCTGCACTGGAGGAATTGACTCTTGGGTACAACTGCCTATTCGCCAGTCCACGCAGATATTCACTAGGCATCACAGACTTGCTCCGTCTGAAAGAGAACTCTCAATTTTCTCCTCCAGACCCTCTCTTCTGGTGTTTCTCATCTCAGTAAATGGCGCCACCATCTACCCAATTGCTCTGGCCCAAGACTGTCCTTGGTGCCTCTCTTTTCTCACCTTTCCACTTCAATTCATCAGTAAATCCCCTTGGCTCCCTCTGATCTCGTTGTCTTCACTACCACCCCTCGTGGAAGCCACCATCACCTCCCCTGTGGGCACAGGAGCCTCCAGATATCTCTCTGTCCCCACACTTGCCAGCCTCGCCTCTGTTAGTGCAGCACACAGTGTGATCATTTGAACTCATCATTCAGTTCATTCCATAGACCCCAGTTGAAACTTCCAGTGGATTCCCATGACACTTACAATGAAATCCAGAGTCCTTCCCGGGGCCCGCCCAACGCTGCATGATCTGTCCCCTGGGAATCTCTCCAAACTCCTGTTCTCCCTCCTCCCCTTCTCTCTCTGGGGTCCAGCCCCATTGGCCTCTTTCTGTTGTTTGGACAAACCATGCATCTTCCTACCTTGGGGGTTGCTGTCCCAGCTTGTAGCACTCATTCTCCAGGAAGCTCACTCTATTTCTTAATTCAGATCATACATCAGCCCTTCCGAAAAGCTGATGCTCCCTGGTGCATTCAGGAGGACTCATTCTCCCCTCCCATCATTTCCCCAAAGAAACTTACAGCCCAGATACTTACTGGGAGTTTATAATGATATTTGGTGAGTAGGAAGGAGTACTTAGAGATTCAGGGAGCAATGAAAAACTGCTCAGACATGCAGAGAGGGGTGCGAAGCCTTGGAATTTATGACCTCCATTACCCAAATGGCCTTCCTCAAGTTTTCAGGAAAGGCAAATGTGTCAGTTAGAAAGGAGAATAGAATCGCCTATTTAGATATCCTTTCCCCCAACTCTGTGCTGTATTCCAGTGGTTCTCAGGGGAGGCGGTGTTGGTCCCACCACTCAGGGACATTTGGCAATGTCAGGAGATGGTCTGGGTTGTCACAACTTGGGGCAACTACTGGCATCTAGTGGGTGGAGGTCAGAGATGCTGGCCAACATCCTGTAATGCACAGAACAGCAATCGTCGATTGTGCCAAGGTTGAGGAACCTGCTGTAGTCTCTTGAGAATCGCAAAGGACCCTATAAAGGACCTTAGCCCGTGGGGGTCCAGGTCCATTACCAGGGAAACAGTGTCTAGGGAGATCCAAGAAGTATCTGGGATGGAAAATGTGACTGCTACAGAGAGAATCTTCTAGAACTCAGCCAACACAAACCATCTAGCTTTCAACCTGCAGGAGATAGGCAACGCATAGGTGGGTGCAGTCACCAGAGTCATGGCTCAGGAGACAATCCCTTATGATGGTGTCCTGGGGGCATCCAGAAGTGGACACAGTGATAACAGCACGTCTGGCCTCGTTCAGTGCCCAAGAGGATGTTTTTGAGCCTCTAGGATTTGCCAGTGAGTGCTGGTGCTGACAGATGTTTGTGCTCCAGAAGATGCCATGGCGATTGGAAAGGGACTTTTAAACCTGGAGACTGTGTGCAGGGTTTTGAGCAGATCTTCTCGTCCTGCCAGGTGTTCCTCCATCGGCCTCAGTCCCATGCCCTCCACAAAGGCAGCAAGAGCCAAGCACATTATCATCAATATCCAGGCTCTTTACCGTGCCCCAGTACACTGTCTGGTCCCTTTCCAGGCAGGACGGCCGGGTTGCGGTGGGGGGCCAGCTCCAGGTCTCCCACATCTGAAGCTGGTGCAGGGAGTGGTTCTCGCGCTGAGCTGCGTGCGTCACATCAAAAGATGCAGAAGTCGAGAATCAAGCAGAGAGAGACTAATACCTTGACGTCGTGATGCAGCAGGCCAGGAAGAGATCAAGGTCACCAAAACCAGAAGACACCTTGAAACAATTCTTAGGTGCCCAAGTTTAATGCCAGGAAAGCAAACTGCCAGAAATGCCACAGCAGAGCCTTTTCAGACTTGGCATGTTGCCCGGGTGCTGCACTGAGGGTTTCACTCTGTTTTGGTATCGCTTTCATATAAAGGGATTAACTAGAAGCCTTTTAAAAGTCTTTTGTTCCACCATCCAAAATGTGCTTCCAGGGTGTCATTAGGTCTTTTATTGTCTCCACTTGGCAAGCCCTGCCGCTTCCCCTGCCATAAGTCTTGGCCTGGGAGTGAGAGATTCCTTTCACGTGCTTCTCAACTGCATTTTTTGCCGTTAAGACAACTGCTTTTCTTTAAAGAATCAGTTGGAAAATACACTGAAATCATGACGTACTAATTCCTTCTAAGACATGTTCCCATGTGAAGTTTCACTAGAGAGATTGAAGAGGGAGTGAGGAAGGGAAGGAGAGACCTGCTATTTCAGCCTCTTGGTATAAAACATCCACCTCATCTTCCCACACGTTGACTCAGGCACCTAAAACTCTGCTCTGCAGTTTGGTCTTTCCATCCATCTTCCTGGATGGAGACCTACCATAGACATTGGAAATTTGAGCAATTAACCTAGTTAACGGAACAGGGTTCAAATGGTGTATGATATTTCAAACATTTTCTGTATGTTTGTATCATTGTACTCCACTGAGATAAAACTAGTTGATAATTTTCAATTTAATTTCATTCAAAAAAAATTTTTTTTTTTTTTGAGACAGAGTCTCCACTCTGTCACCTGGTCTAGACTGCAGTGGCATCATCATAGCTCACTGCAACCTTACACTCCTGGGCCCAGGCAATTTTCCTGCCTCAGCCTCCCAAGTAGCTGGGACTACAGGTGCGAGCCACCACACCCAGCTAATTTTTTTCTATTTTTAGTAGAGATGGGGTTTCACTTTTGCTCAGGCTGGTCTCAAACTCCTGGGCTGAAGCGATCCTCCCACCTCAGCCTCCCAGAGTGCCAGGATTATAGGCGTGAGCCACCACTCCTGGCCCCATTGAACAAATCTTGATTGAGCCCTTACTTGTGCCAGGAGCTGTGATATGTAAATGCTGTTTGTAAGCAAATCAGAAATTTGCAGTAGGAAATTGCAGGCTAGCCACTGCAGATCCAGTCCGCATTCTCACCCTTCAACCTAGGATGGGTGCTTACCTCTAGGGTTCTGAGGTCTGGTATAAGAAACCAGACATGCCAGTCTATGGATAGTAATTTATTAAACTCCCAGATGGAATGACCTCCACTAGTCCTTGTATGAAGTCTTTTGGCATGTTAGCAATTGCCCTGGGCAGTAGATACCATTATGAACCCCATTTTACAGATGAGTAAACTGAGACCCATAGATGTTAAACAGTTTTCCCAAAGTCACACAGGTCAGAAAATTCAAACAGAGGCAGGGCAGCCTGACATCAAACCTCGCAATGTCATCCTGCACACCACGCTGCCTTTCTTGGATTATTGGCAAGCAGCCCAAAGTGTTATATACTCAGTCATATACTCAGGGTGAGGGTCAAGTCTTTGTTGGGCCTTTAAGCCACTTGGGGAAATGTGCTGGAAATGTGTGAAACTCCATTGCCTTTTGAACTCTCACTGAAATGTACAAAACCCAGATGGAACTGTGAAAAATCCTTGCCAATAACGTTGGCTCCTTTCAGATCTCCTGCCATAATTGCCCTTTGTGTCTTCATGAAAGGTCAAAGTGGCTGTAGTTGTTTTCTGTAGCAGCAGATGGAGTTTGTCTCCCAGACGTCTGGTGAGGCGTTCCTGTGCATGCTCCAACAGTGGCATCTGCCTGTTCCCAGAGCTGCCCGATGGTCCCAAAGTGAACTGGCTGCGTGCTGGAGCCGGGCTCCCCCAGGGCCCAGGAGCAGACGGATAGTGATGGAAAACGCTTAGGTTTCCATCAGACGGGAGAGGGCCAAACCAAGTGTAAAGCATTCATAAAATGAAATATTTTGCAGTCTGTTAAAGTTAGTAAAAACCTCCATTCACAGATACGTGAGGGTGTCTGTGCTGTACTGTGGTGTGGGCACGGTGGCCCGGCGTGTGCCGTGCTCGTGCCCACTGATAGTCAAGGGGAGAGGCCCCTCACGGTCACAAATGTTGCGTTGGGTGATCGAGTGGACTCATTTTTTTTATTTGATTTTTTCTATATTGGTTGTATTTTTCTTCAGACTAAAAAATATTTAATTCCACTTCTTTTCCTTCTGCAGGAGGGACGGGGTTGATGATACCAAAAACAAAAACTTGCAACATACTAAAAGCAGGGATAGGAAAATAACTTGTGTCAGAGTCCAAGGGATGTTTCCACAGCCACGTGGTCAGTGGGTGGGTTGAGAAATCTGTGAACTGTTCCTGAGGGGAAACAGACCATGCCTTCTCACCGAGGAGACCTGTACTTGACTAACTCTCAACAGAAAGGATTTTTTTTCCTGATAAATGTGGGTTCCTGGTATTTTGCTATATTGCGCATCTTCCTGCGGTGTCTTGGGTCTAAATGGGTTTCTGTGGAAACACATCTCTAATTGGTAAATAAAGGGAGAAAATATAATTTATGTGTTTTTTTAAAAGTCAGGAATATGTCTTCAGAATCTCCTGGGAGGTTTTAAATTGCACCCAAAACAGAGCCAGAGGGAGAGACTCTCTGCCCGCCCCTGCCCAGGGAGGCTCCATTCCTGACA
>NW_012148086.1:4793738-4849014 GCF_000956105.1 Propithecus coquereli | reverse complement strand
TCTTACTTTAATTTATCCTCAGATTTCTTTATTTGTGCCAAGTGACTTAGATCAAAATGTAACACTTTTTTGCTCCAATTATCTGGATAGTTTCTTCAGCTGTCTCCTTACTATGTATGTGGACACACTAATTTTAGATCCAACAACTAAAGAAAAGTGTGTTCTTTCTGCGTCAGACCCCTACACATTTTCAACCTGTGCTAGCAACAAATGCAGTCAACTTCCCGGAGACACACAATTACTAGGTGATTTCTCATTCGTGGAATTTTACCCTACAGCAGTTCATCAATGATACGGGCCTTTTCATTCCCATCTGTGCTTTTTAAGCTATTGTTTTGTATTTGAATTGTATAGTCTCTGTGTTGTGCTTTATACAAACACATCCCAGATCCTAGTTCATTGCTCTGGAATATATTTTACTGTATATACCAGGCTGGCTAAGAGCCATCTTGTCTGTGTCTATATAAGGACAAACCACATTATCATAGCTTACTTGCACAGTTATGAAAAAATACCTAGGGCCTATTCTTTGCCCACGTCAGCCAATGAAACCAGTGTAATTTTGCCTTTAGAAATTCCATCTTACGGTCTACCCTATTCAAAGCAAATAAACAATTCTCCGTTGGTGGTCTGCACTACAGTGCTAGGAAAGACCCCTCTCCTGCACGCCATCTGATCCCAGCCCTGGTTGGGCGGCAAGCAACAGTGGTCCTAGCTGCAAAGCACCAAGCAAGACACCAGACTGAGATTTCCTCCCTGGTCACTCATCATTGACCCAACCTGAGTGAGAACGCTCCGTGAATGGTGCTGAAAATTTGGACCTAGGTCAGGGAGAGTCAAGTTGGTCACTCTGGTGCTGGAACTCCAGGATGAAACCATGGCGGGTGTTGAGAGAGGAGAAGGGTGCAGAGAGGAGCCCAGGGGAGAGACTGGGTGCAGGAGGGTGACGCCACTCGCGCTCCTTGTGTTCCTGAGGCCCACCTGCATTCCTGACGCCGGTGCCTTGAGACACCCCCATGCCATCATAATGAATTCCCCCTTTGGCGTAAGCTAGTTAAAGGTTACTTGAACCAAAATATTTCTGATTAGCACAGGAGGTGTTGATAGCCACCATAAAATGCAACTACTAATAATGTTAATAATAGGTAACATTGAAAGGGTGAAGTTTTCCAGAAGAGGAAACGAAGACTGGGGAGATTAAGCCCTTGCACAGGTCACACACCAGGCAGCCTGGCCGAGACCAGACCAGCAGCCTCTCCCTTGCTTTCCAGGGTAAGAGATGGGGCATGTCACCCCCCTGGGACTTGCCTGGAGCTGATTATTGACCCTCAATTTTTAACCTGTGAAATGGAGATGGCCATGACCATAAAACAGAGTGTTGCAAGGGTCAGCGGGATGCTGTGAATAACAGGCTTTGGTCCAATAGGCATTTGATAAAAGTTATTTCTAATCTGTTTCCAATTTTTCATTTGTAATTAACTTCAGTGACCAGAACTGATAGAATATTGTGAAGAGTGGTGATAACCAGCATCCTTCTGTATTTTTACTGTTAAATATATTTATCGCTGAGGCCTGGTGCGGTGGCTCATGCCTGTAATCCCAGCACTTCGGGGGGCTGAGATGGGAGAATCACTTGAGACCAGGAGTTCGAGACCAGCCTGGGCAACATAGCAAGATGTTGTCTCTGCGAAAAAATTTAAAAATTTTCTAGATGTGGTGGCTGTAGTCCCAGCTAATCAGGAGGCTGAGGCAGGAGGATTCCTTGAGCCCAGGAGTTCAAGGTTGCAGTGAGCTATGATCGTGCTCTCCAGCCTGGGTGACAGAGCAAGACCTTGTCACAAAAAAAAAATTAATCATATTGCTGAGATAGATGTTCTTTATTACATTAAGGGAGCATTCTTCTGTTCCTGGTTTACTACAACAAATTTTTTCTCCAGAAATTGGTGGTAGATAGTTTCAAGTAACTTTTCAGCTTCTAACCAAAAAACCCAAAAGGTTATGTGATTTTTGGTTTTGTCTTTTGACCACATAATTAATTTTAATAAAAGAATTCACAATACCAAACTATCCTTAGTTTCCTCAAATTAAACCTCCTTAATCATTTTGCATTGTTCTGGGAATAAACTGCTAAGTGCAATTCTGTGTTTTATTCAGGACTTTTCTATGTACGAGTGAAACATCTTTGGTTTTCTTTCTTGTGTTATCTTTTCCATGTTCCACTTTGTGGTTATGGTAGCTGATAAGGATAAATTAAGAAGTTTTCCACCCTATTTCTGATTTCTGGAACTGCTTAAATAGCAGATGGATTTTCTGTCCCTCAAGAGTTTGAAAGAACATGTCTGTCAAATACATGTATCTCTCTCTCCAGTCCCAGCATCAATTTTGGAGATAGTTCTTTATCCTCGAGGTTTTCTCGTTTACGCTATGATTATTGGTCAATTTAAGTTTTCTACTTCTTCCTGAATACATCTGAATAATTTTTATTTTTCTGGAAAACTTTCAATTCATTGAGATATTCAGTTTTTAACATTAAACTGAAAATAGTATTCTATTTAATGTTTCCCTCTATTGCATATCTGCATGTACGCACTCCCTGCCGGGATTACCACTTCTCTTTACGGGACCCTCAGGGGCTCCCTAAGTGAGGTGGGCACTTGGCCAGGCAGCTCTGTGTTAGCATTGGCTCCGTTCCTGGTTCAGATCACCCCAGTCGTCCCCGCCTGGATGGCCACAGCTCCACCGTCATGTTAGAAGCATCAGCCACAGTGCCTTGGAGTCTGGTTAGAGTGGGTCAGCCAGTGTTGGGGTAGAAGAGAACCATGTTTTCATACACAGGCCTGTGGCTGCCGTCGTGGGGACCGGTCAGTTATCGGGGTGTTCAGGAAGGAGCACTGTGGGATGAAGCACTGGTGGGGCACCCAGGCCTCAAGGACCCAAAGATGTGTGACTGTCCCACGAGCCTCTCCATCGGCAATGCCCCACCGCACATCCGCTGAGGTTCTGTTTGTCTCTAGTCTCTTCGCAGTCAATAACAGTAGCATGTTATTTCAGGCAAAAAGAGCCAACTCCTTCAAACGTGGCAATTTGAAGTGTTGTTATTTATAATTACGCTTATTCTGGCTGGGCACAGTGGCTCACGCCTGTAATCCTAGCACTTCAGGAGACTGAGGCAGGGGGATCACTTGAGGTCAGGAGTTCGAGACCAGCCTGAGCAAGAGCGAGACCCCATCTCTACAAAAAATAGAAAAATTAACTGGGCATGGTAGTGAGCACCTGTAGTCCCAGCTACTTAGGAGGCTGAGGCAGGAGGATGGCTTGAGCCCAGGAGTTTGAGGTTACTGTGAGCCACCTGCACTCTAACCCGGACGACAGAGCAAGACTCTATCTCAAAAAAAATTTTTGTAATAAAAAATAAATATCATTACACTCATTCTGTAGAATCAGATAATCTATTCATTTTAACATTCTTATAGCAGTTACAGAATAGGAAATCCTTTCAGTCTAAAAAGAGCCTCATAAAAGGCATTAGAGACAGGTTAGTTGGAAATTGCAACAGGAGGATCTTAGAAAAGTCACAACTAAGTATGTGATTAGATGAAAACCTAGTTAGATGGGAGACTCCAGTTAGGAACATAGGTGCCAGAGATGGGCAACGCCCACGTGCTGGGGAAACCACAGGGTGCCGGAGCAGCAGGCAAGAGGCTGTTTTAGGAGCAGGACAACGATGGGATCCAGTTCCAGGCAGCCTGGCATTTAGCTAAGCAAGTCGCCAGCAAGAATTTCAGGGAGCTAATTGCCTTGACAAGGACTTAAATCAGCAAAGGCCCTTACATCTGGAGGTGGCCGGGTCTACATGACCAGTTCTTCCTAGCAGTGACCTTGCTCTGTGTGTGTGTGTGTGTGTGGCTGGCAATGTTAAATAGTAAATAGTAAGCTTCTCTTCTTACCACATTGTGAGTCCGTGTGACTCTTCCCCACCGTCTGCAAACACAACTGCCTCCCCTGCACCATCCATGGGCAAATTCCTCAAGCAGCTTAAGACGAATACTATAAGGAAACACATTCAATATAAATGCAAACTGAAATGTTTTGTAATGTAAATTCCAGCTTACCCTTAAATTTCTCTGCCTTGCCTGTGTTGCAGGTTCAGGTTTAGTGGTCGTATCCTAGGCCTGGCTCTGATCCACCAGTACCTCCTCGACGCTTTCTTCACGAGGCCCTTTTACAAAGCGCTGCTGAGACTGTAAGTGCTTTGCAGACTGTGGTCCCACCCCAGCCCTGTCTGCAGGACAAGGGAACTGGCCTCTCTGGTGCCTCTGACCCTTTTGTCCCTTTTTTGCCTTAACCATTCCTGTTAGGTTTATGGTGGTTCTGAGTGCTTAGATATCACATACACCTTTTAGTATATTTGGGGATTTTATGTTGATGTAGGGGAAGACTCTGTTATCAAAATGTCATATAATGGATATGAATCAGTTTGTGTAAAAATTATAATAATATTACAGGCCAGACACAGTACTCCATGCCTGTAATCCCAACTACTTGGGAGGCTGAAGCGAGAGGATCACTTGAGCCCAGGAGTTTGAGACCAGCCTGGGCAACATATTAATAGCAAGACTCTGTCTCAAAAAAAAATTATAATATTCCAAACATTTCATTACACTATTAAGTAGAATTGGTCTGTTTATCACTTAGTTGTTTTAAAGTGATACTTTAATTGCCAAGGAAAGAGTCCATGAGTCAATAATTATTTTGTTTATTATTGTAAACATTTTAACATTTTTTTCCAAAGGAAAATTATTGAATGAACTAAAATTAATGAATAAACTGATTCATCAGTATATTCAAAAGTGTCTAATTGTTAGAATGAGCCTTCGGTGTTTTAGCGAGGAGCGGCGTAACTACGTTTGGAATAACGTCCGGGCAGCCATTTGTTCGGTAATTCTGTTTGCCTTTCTCCCTTTGAATTTGCCCAGGCCCTGTGACTTGAGTGACCTGGAATATTTGGACGAGGAATTCCACCAGAGCTTGCAGTGGATGAAGGACAACAATATCACGGATATCCTGGACCTCACTTTCACCGTTAACGAAGAGGTTTTTGGACAGGTTTGTGTGATGTGGGTCTTGGGAAAGGGATTTTATTTTTTATTGTGGAAAACATAGATAACATAAAACTTATCACTGTAATTATTTTTAAGTGTACACTTCAGTATGTTAAGTATATTCACATTGTTGGGCATCCAATCTCCAGAACTTTTTCATCTTGCAAAACTGAAACTCTATCCACTAAACAATACTCTCCATTTCTCCCGCCCCCCAGCTTCTAGCAACCACCATTCTACTTTCTGTTACTATGAATTTGACTGCTCTAGACACTTCATATAAGTGTAATCATACAATATTTGTCTTTTTATGTCTGGCTTATTTCACTTAGTATAATGTCCTCAAGGTTCATCCATGTTGTAGCCTGTGTCAGAATTTCCTTCCCTTTTAAGGCTGAATAATATCCCGTTATATGCATATGCCAATTTTGTTTATTCATCCATCCATTCATCTGTTGATGACACTTGGATTTCTTCCACCTTTTGGCTATTGTGAAAACTGCTGCTATGAACACAAATGTACAAATATCTGTTCAAGTCCCTGCTTTCAGTTCTTTCGGATATATAGCCAAAAGTGGGATTGCTAGAGCATATGATAATGGGATTTTGTTTTTGAACTAGAGAATAAAGAATCTCATTCATTCAAAATATAATTCTTTGGGAACTACTTCCTTTAATAAATCAGCCCACGTCTTCTTCCTTCTTTTTCTTGTTATGACACGGATCTATTTTACAAAATTTATTGAAAATCAAATGTGATATGGGATCAGACAGCATTTTTGTAAAGTATGGCATACATATGTAAGGTATTTCTGTTATCTGTGCAACTACAAAAATAATTCTTTTCATCACGTCTAGATATCTACTCCTCCAAAATTCTCATATCTCAATACTAGTTAGTAAGATAAAGCTTTTCTACTAGCATTTATATAACATTGAGTCTTCTGAACAAATGGATTACAGATTTAACAGAAAATAACCACAGCCTGAGCAGATTTAAGCATCAAGGTTTTGAGAACATCGTTTACTAGAGAGCCGAAAGCCCAGGACACATGGTAATTTGTAACAGGGTTGTCGTGAGACTTGTTGGAACACTTCATAAGCACTTTGCATGAAGACAGACAGTGTGCTGAGTCCGTGGGGTGAGAGTCACCCGCTGAATGCTACAGACCATACAGCATCCACATCTCAGTCAAGAATCTTGGATAGTTCCTGGAAAATGTCTCTATTCTGTTGTATTTCCTTTGTATAAACATGCCTCTGAAGAATGCTGTCTTACATATTTGAGAAAAAATATCTCTTCCTACAACCACAGAGAGCACATTTAAACATGTTCAAGAATATGCTACCCATTTAACTGTCCTGCCATGTTCTAAATGAACAGGTAAAATACATTATTCCCCATGCACGACTACTTTTAGCCCATGTTTCATATTTGCCTATTGTAGAGAGTAAATTTGTAAAATATACACAATTATTTAACAAATTGTGTGAAAACAACTGCATAGGCATCTTAAAAAATTTTAAGTTAGATCCCTAACCTAACTCATTACACTGAAATAAATTCCAGCTGGATCAGAAAACTGAATATAAAAAGAAAAAAGAAAGAAACAATTTTTATTTTTAATCTCGCAGTAAGGAATGCTGCTGTAGATATGGCACAAACTCTCAAAGTCACAAAAGAAAAGATTGACATAGATAAAATTATTTTTTAAATGCTGCAGAGCAAAATACACCAAAAATAAAGTGAAAGTGACATAATATTTAATACATAACACAAAGGCTATTTTCTTTAATATCAGAAGAGACCCAGAGATCAATAAGAAATGATCAAACAACCCAATAGAAAATTGTCAAGGAATATAAATAGATAGTTCCAGAAAAAGAACTATGAGGAGATACTCAACCTCATTCACAATTTTTAAAAATGTAAATTAAAGCTACAGTGAAATACCATTTTCTCTCATTAGAGTGTCAAGAATCAGAAAATGTAGTAGTATCATAATTTGGAAATGGTGAGAAACAGGCCCTCCTGTGCATTGTAGGTAGAAGTTCAGTTCACTCTCCATGAACGGCATTTTGGTGATATCTATCCATATTTCAAATCACATACCTTGGACTCAGTATCCATGTCTAGGAATTTGTCCTACAGATATATTTACACCTAATCAAAATGAAATGTGTTAGGATCTTCATTGCAGTGTTGTTGATAACTGCAAAATATCTGAAGCAATCTAAGGTCCAGTAGTAGAGCACTGATTAAATAAATGATATATTTACACAATGGAATAGTGAAATCACATGTAGCTATTAAAAAGTATGAAACATCCCAGCCCATCAATTTACATATAAATCATAAACAATAAAAAGGATACACTAACAACAACAAAGAATAATCAGCCTGGGCAACATAGCGAGACCCCCCCCACACCCCATATCTACCAAAAAAAATAAAAAATGAATGAGCCAGGTGTGGTGGTGTGTGCCTACCATCCCAGCTACTTGGGAGGCTGAGGAGGGAGGATCACTTGAGCCCAGGCATTCGAGGCTATAGTGAGCTATGATCAGGCCACTGCATTCCAGCCTGGGCAACAGAACAAGGCCCTGTCTTAAAAAAGAAGAAGAAGAAAAAAAAAAAAGGCAGGTCTAAATTGGTATGAAGCAGTTTCTAAGATTTATTTTTAAGAGAAAAAAAGGATAGTGAAGAACAGTGTATACAGCATACTACTGTTTGGGGGAGGGGGAAAGAGATGATATATACATATTCCCTAGGATAGGCATAGACTCTCCCTGGAACAGGAGTAGAGGTGACTTTCTGCAGATAGGGAGAATGCATGGCTGGGAGATGAGGTGGGAGAGAAACTTATTTTCATTTCATGGCCTTTTATGCCACTTGAATTTTATTCCACAGACACATATTATCTATTCAAGAAAATAAAGTCAACAACAAATAACTGAATGTATAACATTAGAGAAAAAAATAATATTGAGGATACAAAAGAACAATCCTTATGTGTGTAAAGTGTAGGAACTAGGAACTGAACAACTCAGAAGTTTAAATGCGCCCAGTGATAAAAATAAGTATGTGCTGTCGATCTAGAATAATGTGCAGTTTGAGCCTTAAACAACGTAGGGGTTAAAGGCAGTCAAAAATCTGTGAATAACTTTTGATTTTCCAAAAACTTAACTACTAATATCCTACTATTGGCCAGAAGCCTTACTGATAACATCAGCAGTCGATTAACACATATTTTGTATGTTGTATGTATTATGTGCTGCATGTTTACCGTAAAGTAAGCTGGAGAGAAGAAAATGTTATTAAGAAAATCATAAGGAAGAGAAAATATGTTTATAATTCATTACGTGGAAGTGAATCATCATAAAGGCTTCACCCTCATCTTCATACTGAGTAGGCTGAGGAGGAAGAGGAGGGTTGGTCTTGCTGTCTCAGGGGTGGCAGAGGAGGAAGAGGTGGATGGGTGAAGGGGAGGCAGGAGAGGCGGGCACACTCGGTGTAACTTTAGGGAAATACTTCATAATTTCCGTCTGACTTCTCTGCTCCTTCATTTCTCTAAAATATGTTTCTACATGCTGCCAGTCCTTCTTCCACCATTTGCTTTCGTTTCACTGCCCATATCATAGAAGGGTCCACATTACAAAAGAAGTCAAAAGCGGTCTTGAACAATCGGACCCTTCTGCCCGACTGTCTAATGTCGATTGGTTTTCTGGCACTGCGGCTTCCACATCTCCTTCCTCGTCTGGCGCTGGTTCGGAAGCACTCATTCCCATCAAGTCGTCTTCAGCTGATTCCTCTTGTGTGGTGTCTGTCGGCTCTTGAATTTCCCCAAGATCTGTATCTTGAAACCCTTCACCCCCCACCTTTTTTGCCGTATCCACCATCTTCTTCATGATTTCCCTGACTGGCTCTGTCATAAACCCTGGGAAGTCATCATGCACAACAGCTGGACATTTTCTCCAGCAGGAATTTATTCTTTCAGGCTAGGTGGCTTTTGCGCTTTTTCTATAACAACAATGGCATCTTCAACCATGTAATCCTCCCAGACCTCCATGACGTTCTCTCTGTTGGGGTTCTCCGTAGAGTCGACAGTCCTTTCCATAGAGTGCCGAGTGTAACAACCCTTACAGGTCCTTAAGACCCCCTGATCTAGAGGCTGAATTAGAGACTTTGTGTTTGGCGGGAAGTAGATCACTTTGACACCTTCAGTGTTGAACTCATGGGTTTCTGGGTGGCCAGGGGTATATTCCATTGTCGAAAGAACTTCAAAAGGCAATCCCTTACTGGCAAGGTGCTTCCTGACTTCAGGGACAAAGCATCAATGGAACCAATGCAGAAAAGGGGTTCTCGTTGTCCAGGCTTTCCTGTTGTTCAACCAAAAGACTGGCAGCTGGTGTTTATTTTTTCCTTTCAAGGCTTTATAGATAAGGGCAGTCCTGATCACGAACCTGAATGCATTTGCGCAAAGCAGTAGAGTTAGCCTATCCTTTCCTGCCTTAAATTCTGGTGCTTGCTTCTCTTCCTTACTAATCAATGTCCTTTGTGGCATTTTGTTTTCCAGAATAGGGCATTTCCTTCTGCATTAAAAACTTGTCCAGGCAGATAGTTTGTCTCCTCAGTGATAGTATCTGGGAACTTGTCGGCAGAAGCTGCTTTTCCTGTTATCTTGACATTTTTTAAAGCCGAACCTCTTCTAAAATTATCAAACCATCCTTTTCTGGCTTTAAATTCTCCAACTTTAGATCCTTCACCTTCCTTTTGCTTTAAATTTCATATAATGACTTCGCTTTTTCAAGAATCGAGTCTATAGGTATGCCTTTCTTATAACAATCCTTCACCCACATAAAAGCTGCATTTTCTACGTGAGATAAAAAGATATTTCACCAAAAAATACCAGGTTTCTGCACCTGCTGGCATAGCTGCAGTGATGGCCTCACAAATTTCCTTTCTTTTTTTTACAATGGTCCTTATGCTGGATTCATTTATCTTGAAATGGTGGGCAGCCGCAGCTGCAGACCTCGATCTTAGGTACAAATCAAGCAATTCAATTTTTTCTTGTAATGTCATGACTTTGCTTCTTGGGAGTACTTCCAGCCTCACTAGTGGCACTTCATGTGGGTCCCACGGTTTTATTAAAGGTTTATGGTATTGCATTAAACACGATGAAAAATATATGGGAACCAAGAGAGATCACTTTGTACCGCGACACGCCATTTACTGGAGAGACGACCTGCTCACATGGACATGAGGAGGGAGCGTCACACAGCATTTTAAGCAGATACTCGCAACACTTGAGCTCTCTGCAATAGCAACAGGAGGTGGCTACAAAATTATTCCAATAGTACAGTATGTACTACAGTTAATTTTATGGAATTATGGCTTAATACTGCACCTTTATGTTTGTTCGCATTTCTCTCAACTGGGAATGGCGCCATGTATGGTCTCTAGGTGTTTATGTGCGTAAGTTTTGATAAATTTTAACTTTTTATAATAGATTTGTGTGTATTTTATGGTAATGAATGATGAAGTGGACTAGTATCTACATATATTTTATGCATTATGACATACCTTTTCTTAATTTATTTAATATTTCTAGGCTATGCAATTTATCTGAGTTTTTTTCAAATCACTGCAAATCTCCAAAAAAATTTTCTAATGTATTTGTTGGAAAAAATCTGCATATAAGTGGACCCACACAGTTCAAATCTGTGTTGTTCAAGGGTCAATGTGTATCTGTTTAAAGTTTATCCTGTTTCTCTTCAAAAGGAGGTCACCAAGAACAACGACTTTGGTTTTAGAAGATTGAACTGCAGCCCTCTTTTGTCAAGTTATTAGCAGTGGAGAGCAGATAGATGCTTTTTCTATGCTGTGAGCTTTTTCCTTAGATATATTAGTTAGAATTAGGTTCAGCTTCTAGTGAAGAAGCCCAAAATGACCCTGCTGAAGTTAATAGAAGTTTATTTTTTTTCTCACATAAAAATCTGGAGGCGGGCAATCCAAGGCTGGTTTGGGAGCTCTATTTGATGGAATCCTCTGGGACCAAGCTCCTTCCAGCTCCTTCTGGTGCCCCAACCATCATGACTGCTCAAAGCATCAGGACAAAGGAACACACAGCCCTTCTCTTCAAGGAGGCCTCCTGAAAGTGTCATACAACACTTCTGCTTACATCCCATTGACCGGAATTTAGTTATATGCCTCACCTAGCTGTAGGGAGGTTGGGAAATAAAGTCTTTAACTGGGCAGCTAAAGATCAGAGGTTCCAAGAAATATGGGTATTGGATTGCAACTAGTATTTTGTAATTGGCCAATATTTTATAATTAACACTGATCACCCAGTGATGGAAGAAAAAGTAACCATCAGACGACTCATGAACTGTTTTGTTTAGGTCCCTGTGTCTACAAGTGCCAAATATGTATCTATATATATTTTTAAACCAGTAACTAAGTACAGTGATGCCTCATTTGTCTTACAGCATTAAGCTGAACCCTTAAGTGAATTTCAGATAACTGAGATTGCCCCCTTCAAACACTAACACATTTTGATAAAAATGCCTGATGTGTTATCTACCTTTTTGCCTTTGAAAAGATAGTACACAGATCATAACTTTTCCTGATGACTCAAGCTTGCCCTAACAAATGTGCCTGGCCATACTAAGTGGCAGTGTCCTTCTCTGTGTGCTTCAGCATGTTTCTGCTGCCCAGGGTGTCACCCTTCAGCCACTCTTACACCTGGGGGTGAAAACCATCTTCCTACCCTCTGCCATTTTGCCTCTCCTGGTCAGCTGTGGGAAGGAAGCTGGCAGCCACTAAGAATTTGCTCTAATTGAGGTTTGGGGACATCAAATACATGACTGTACTGTTGCAACATTCAGCCTCACCATCAGGGACGACCTGGGACATTTTCATTTTATTTCTAGTATGTCTCTTGAGTTAAGGATAATTGTTTCCTCCTCATAAAACAAAAAATGTAGCCCTTTCAAGGTGCTTATGAATCTGCTTAGAACACCCAGAGCCTTTTTAGTGACCTTTAGGAAAGGAAAAAGAACCGAGGAGGTAATACTACTGAATAGCACTGTGTAAAGAGGGCTTTTGCAAACAATCACTCCCCTAAAATCAGTACGTCTCTCTGGGGGATGAGCTGAACTGACAGCATCACGATCTTTGTTTCCTACAAGGTCACGGAAAGGGAGTTGAAGTCCGGAGGAGCCAACACGCAGGTGACAGAGAAGAACAAGAAGGAGTACATAGAGAGGATGGTGAAGTGGCGAGTGGAGCGCGGCGTGGTGCAGCAGACAGAGGCCCTGGTGCGCGGCTTCTACGAGGTGAGGCCCCGGCGGCTTGAGGAAGGCCTGGGGGCTTCATCACAGGGCTTCTGCTCCTGGAGGCTCCCCGGGGGACCAGCATCTCAGGTAGTGAGAGCAGAGTGGAAGAACCAAGGCAGGCAAAGGGCTCAGCAAGTACTACTCAGCAGGGTGCAGCGAGGACCCAATGGGGTGGATGGCCAAGGGGTCAGAGTTGCCTGGGAAACCCAACTCTTGTTGTAGGTGAAAAATGCTCTCAAAAAACTGGTGTTGGCGGGCCCCTGGTGTGTCCAATGTGAAAACACCCAGCATCTCTTGTCAACACATGTGCAGGTGGTGTTTCCTTTCACTCCGTGAAACAAAAATAAGGGAAGTAAAGGCAGTGGGGGTGTCTTGTCCACTCTTTACAGCATCACTATTTTGTTATAGCATCACTTTGTGCCACGTGATCCATGCTGAGTAGTATGTCGAGAAGACAGGCAGCTGCTAGACTTCCTGTGCGTAAAAATGATGTCCTTAAACTTTTCCAGTTTAGAAACAAGAGACTATAAATCTTTTTTCGGGTCTTGGGTCTTGGAAGGTTTCCTTTCCCCGCCAGAATGGAGAACAGTGTTGGCCACAGTCTTGTCCACCCCTGATTTGATGAAAGGAGGTACCGTCTCAGGTGCTCAGTTGTGCCTGGTCATTCGGCATGAGATGTAAAGCCAGAATACAGGGCCCTGGCAAAATGGGGCCTCCCAGATCTCTGAAGGAGGAAGGAAGGAAGTGAGGGGAGAAGGCAGGGAAAATACAAATTCATGCCTGGCTAGCTCAGTCTTCAGAGCATGAGACTCTTAATCTTAGGACTGTGGTTTGAGAAGGGAAGGAAAATACAATTGTTTTTATCTACCCAAAAGATATGAGTGGAAAAAAAAAAAGAAAATACAATTGTTTTAATATAGAATGCTCAACTTTAGGAAATGAGTCATAACTGTGAAAGAGAGAATACAGTTTAAGCGAAATGATATTACTAATAGCTATTAAGTCACTTCAGAGCGATCTGGACTTTTTGCCTTTAAAATGCAATGTTACTTGGAAACTTAAATTCGAGTTCAGAAAGTCAAGTCAGGTTTGTTTACAAAATCATTCCAGGAGGGAACATCAGAGGTAGCAAAAAGCATAGGATCTTTTTTCTGTTCCCAGCTCATGAAAGATTGTGTTTTAAAATGTTTAAGTTGATGGTTATCTTAGTCTGTTTGGGCTGCAAACAAAATACCATAAACTGGGTAGCTTAAAAGCAGCAGAAATTTCAAGTCCGAGATCAAAGCACCAGTAGATTTGACATCTGGTGAGGGCCACCTTCTGGTTGGCGCCTTCTCACTGTATCCTCACACAGTGGAAGGGATGAGGTCTCTCTTGGGCCTCTTTAATAAAAGGACTGGTCCCATAAGGATGAGGCCCTCAAGACATAATCACCTCCCAAAGGCCCGACCTCCCAAAGCCATCACCTAAGAAGTGAAGATTTCAACATATAAATTTGGGGGATGGAGGGGACATAAACATTCAGACCATAGCAATAATTTTGAACTTAAAAATGATTCCATGTTGAAAAAAGGAACTTTTTTGGACCTCTATCTCTATTTCAGGTGGTAGACTCAAGGCTGGTGTCCGTGTTCGATGCCAGGGAGCTGGAGCTGGTCATAGCTGGCACTGCAGAAATCGACCTGAACGACTGGCGGAACAACACCGAGTACCGGGGAGGTGAGCTGGCGGGCGTTGTGATGACACAGCTGTCGCAAATACAACCCATCGCTTTTTAAAAAATTTTGTTGTTGAGGTGAAATTGATGTAACATAAAATTGACCGTTTTAAAGAGAACTATTCAGTAGCATTTAGTACCTTGACAATGTTGTGTAACCATTACCTCTCGCTAGTTCCAAAATACTCTCATCACCCCAAAAGGAGACCCTATGCCCATTAAGCAGCTGCTCTCGCCCCCATTCTCCCCTTCCCCCAGCCTCTGGCAACCACCAGTCTGCATCCCGTCTCTGTGGGTTGACCTATGCCGGATGTGTCATATAAATAGAGTCATACAGAACGTCGTCTTTTGTGTCTGACTTCTTTGACCTAGCATACTGTTTTGAGGTTCACCCATGGTGTAATGTGTTTCAGTATTTCATTCCTTTTTATAGCTGAACAATATTCCATTGTATGTATATATAACTCATCACTTTTTGAAGATTACAAAAAATTTGGCCTTACTTCAATACAAAGCAGGTACTTGTAGCTGCCTTTCTCAACTTCCAAGTTGAGCTTTCCTTCAGGTGACAGTCAGCCCCACTGGCAGAGTCTCTGGCCTGGCTCGGTGCAGAGGCTTACAGAGGACACTCCATACAGGGACCAGCCCCTGGGCTGCCAGGGGTGTGTCTCTCCCTTGCTATGGAATTGGATCCCTCGTTGCCACCATCCTGGGTTGTCACCACACAGTTCCACCTGTGCTCTCTGCTAATCCAATTTCTAACCCCTGCTAACTACTCACCTTGCCAGCTGCCAAACTCGTCTTCTGGAAAATTATTTTCATTGGGCCACTTCCCTACCCCCAAAACAAGCTCCTTATTGCTTAGAGAAGAGACTTTTTCCCCAAAGGTTTTTTAGCCTTAAAACTCTTCCTTCATGCATAATATTGCAGAGAAACCCCAATCAGGACATCAGAGAGCGGGAGCTTGGGGCGCCACCCCAGCTTTCCTTGTCTCCCCAACACACTCAGTCCTGAGAAGCCCTGTGGGACCTCCAGGCCCTCTGGTCCAACAGAAAATCACCAACCTAACGTGTCAAGTCAAAATGTCTCTGCCTGGCTGTTCAGGCCCCTGACACCCCCAGCAATTTTCCTTTCCATCTTCACCAGACACCCCCTTGATGCCGGTGGCTTACCGTTCCCTGCATATTTTTTCCTCATTCTTGTTATTCTTTATTTTTCCTTCCAGAAATGTCCTCCTCCTTCCCTCCACTTACACAAACCCTTTGCATGCTGAACTTACCCTCCCCTTCCTTCGTGCAGCTTTCTTTGTTTCTGCCCCAGCCCACGTGGATTTCGCCCATCTTTTAGTACCTCTTGCATTTGCAGTCAGTGGTGACTCTTTGACCTTAACTGATTGATCCAAGCTTGGTCTCCCCAACTTATGGTGAGAGGGACCCAGTGCTTCTCCCGTGGGCCCAGCGTGTCTCAGCCCAGGGCAGCTCCTGTGCACCACGCCTGCTGCTTCCTTCCAGCCCTTCTTAAGGCTTAGACTCGCCCATGGTATGTGGCTGCCAAGAGCTAAGACATCAGAGCTAAGCAAACATGATGAAATACTGTATTCATAGAGGGCTGCGTCTCTAACAAGCCTTGCTGTTCCTTGTTGGCATTTATGTGAGGCAGGGATATGTCAAGTGGAGTCCCAGTTGTGTAAAGAGAAAGCAGCCATCTCTGAGAACATCCCTCAGAACATAAAGTGCTTTTACCAAATGACTATTTTCTAAATCTGATTGCTTTAGTGACACAAATTTTTTAGTCCTATCTAAAGGCCGTCATTAGAGAAACCAGCAGACCAAAAGCAGCTGTTCAGCTCGTACCATCCTTATGTGTGTGTGATCTCTCTCCCCTCCATCACCCCCCCTCCTCCACATCCTCTCTTCCTCCCACCCGTGCTCCACTCAGGCTACCACGACGGGCACCTTGTGATCCGCTGGTTCTGGGCCGCGGTGGAACGCTTCAATAACGAGCAGAGACTGAGATTGCTTCAGTTTGTCACGGGGACATCCAGCGTGCCCTACGAAGGCTTCGCGGCCCTCCGAGGGAGCAATGGGCTCCGGCGTTTCTGCATAGAGAAATGGGGGAAGATCACATCCCTCCCCAGGTACAGAGCTCCTGCCAACCTTTGGGAAACCTGCTGAAGGGGGCAAAGTATACTTTGCTCTTTGAGTTGGGGTGACCATCCTTTGGGTTGGGATTCTTTCCCATCATCCAATGTACTGATATTTGAATTACTAGTGAAAGGTATAGGTGAAGTGTCTCTGTGACTTGGACTGAGACTGTATGTCATATTCTTAGTGAGGTTTTAATGATCGATGGTACTTGGGCTGTAACATCTTGGTCCATGTGTCAGACGTGGGAAGCTTTGCAATCTGTACATAGCCCAACTTAATTTAAAGAGAAATGTCTAACACAGGGGAGGAGGGAGGCAAAGATATTGGTGTGAAGATGCTGGAAGCCCAAAGTAACCCCTCCAGGCCGAGTGCGCTGTACCTCTGCAGCGTACCACTTGATGCCTATGCTATACTTATACGTGTGCCATATTTCCACTACCAAGTTTTAAAACGTGAAGATGAGACCACGTATATCTGTGGGTCTCTACAGTGACTTCTAGATAGTGAGCTATTGAGAGATTATTGTGGGATAAATGTGGAAAAAGAGACACCAGGGCTCCAAGCAATTTTGCAGAATAAATTCCCCGGGCTGTGAGTTTAACCTCAATACTTCCTAGGTCCTTTCTGTGCCACGCTGGGTGGCAGGTTCCTGATCTGTGAAATAAGGAGCACTACAGAGACACTTCTGGGTAGGCACTATAGTAATAAATACGCTTCAACAAGCAGAAGAAAAGATTGATCCCTATTATCTTCTAATGCGATGTATTCTAATTATAAAGGAAGATTTGCATTTCATTCAGCCCTATTTCTAAGTGGTCATGCAAATACCTTTGCTAAATCTGCACTGTGGAAGGATTTACTGGACTACAGCTTTCATGTAGCCCCCCTGGGCTTCACAGTGTCCTGCAGACAGTCGCCCAGTGTCGGTGAGCATTGGTGGGCCTTCCCCGCTGGTTGACAGCAGCTGAAAGCCCTGGTGCAGGCACCAGCCCCAGCTTCACTCAGCTCAGCAGACCCTCAGCTCAAAGGATCTGTCTCCTTTGCCTGTTCCCTCCAAAAGCCGAACCTAGTGAATTACGTCTGGCAAGAAAATAAGACTAAAAAGGCAGAGTTTCCATTAGTCTAGTTTAATGATAGATTTCAAGAATAAAGTTATTTGGAAACAGTCTGCTTTTCTTTTGGAGAAATGCAGTGAGTCATCACTCGCTGGTAGCCAACCCAGACAGCGCGCACCTGCCCCTACCTGCCCGTAGGAGCCACAGTCTAGGGGGAGCAGCCTGATAGTGACTAATTATAGCACCAGCGGTTAAGAGCAACGTGCTGTGAGGATATGGAACAGAGAGTTAATCCCGACTGAGTTGCTCAGAGAAGACGCCCCAGAGAAACTGAAATTTAGGTGAGCGTTGGGAGGCAACGGATAGGAAGAGGGAGATTTCCAGGCTGAAGCAGCAGCAGGAGCGCAGCCCGGGAGTGGGAAGCGGCCAGCACGTGTCCAGGAAGGAGCGCCGAGCCGGCCGGAGGGTGTGTCCGGGGCGGTATCACAGGGGATCCGACTGAGAAAGATAGTTTGGTGGACCACAGAGACCCCGCTGGGGAGTCTCTGCTTGATTCTTTAGGCAATGAGAATCATTGCTTTCGTCATCTGGGGTCAGAGAGTGAGTGTAATTTACATATTTGCTTTGGAAGCTTTGAAATACACATTAATGCTGTTAACCCACACAGAGAGCTTATACGGCAGACATTGGACCTAGGAATAGGTTCTTCATATCTGGGCCAAGGCACCCTTAAAAAGCCCACTGCTCTGCAAGCCCCTGGGGGCAGCAGGGACCTCATCCCAGGACAGGAGGGCCCAAGAAGCAAACACCTGTGAGAGGACAGTGAACATGACCCCCTGGATTATAACCCCTGACTGGTCTCCCTTGCACAGTGTCTAAAGATGCAAGAACCCAACAAGTGCTGTCTACGTGTGAGAGAAAGAAATAACCTCTGACTCCTAAGAACTGTAGTTCAGGAAGACCTGGCCAGGCCCCGGCAGGTGGCAGGCAGCCCTGAGCTGGCAGGAGCACCAAGCAGGCTCGGGTGACCCTGGCTTCCCAGGGACTGTGAGCCACGGTGCACATGGCCAATGCCCTGAGGAGCTACTCGTTGCTCAGATCTTCCCTCCGCAGAAAGGAAAGACTTCCCACGTGAGAGTGCCAAATAGTGTCACAGCAAAACCTGGCCATAGCCCACGCTAAAAAAAACCTTATGTCAGTCCAAGTCCTTGCCTTCTAAAAGATGTGTGAGGATTATGAAAAAAGACTTTGAGGGTTCCTAAAATTTCTGGGATATAATTTGATAGTGCCTAGTGAAGAAACTTCATCTACCACCACTGCCGAAGTATATGGGAGGTGGGACAGTCCCTGGAGACTGCTCGGTCAAGGAACCGGCACCTCGCGTGTGAACCCAGTTGTCCATGTGGATGTAGCTGCTACACAGTCTGCAGAGAGGACTAGAAATGGAAAGGAAGATTTAAGCCAGTGCCAGTGATTTTAATAAATGCAATTAGCTAGAAGTTCACAGGGTCAGAAGGAGGTTTTTAAACCACAGCCCACAGAAAGAAATACCATTTGCATCACAATCCAGGACACACATATGTGCTCATTTGCGTGTGTATGTGTGTGTGTGTGTGTGTGTGTGTGTGTGTGTATGTGTATCTGAAACACAAGTCGTTCAGAACAACACTTTACCCTTATTACCTGCAATACAATCTATTTTCAGTCTATCCTATTTCATTAAAATGAAATGCCAGGCAAAACCTATAGGTTTCGAAAATTATCTAAGTGGCATGAAATTCAAAGGAACATAAATTTTTAATCAAGGACTGCAAAGTCATGATCTGGAATGGACGGGGGCAGTGAGAAGAATGCTCATCCACGTGGCAGCACATGGAACCGTGGGTGGTCTTCAGCCCTGAGGGCTGCAGACGGGAGCAAGGACAGGAGCTGCATCTGGAAAGAGCTTAAGGCAGTGGTAGAGTTTCCTCACTTTGAACAAGGGCTCAAGAAGGGACAGAGGAAGGGTGTGGAAGAAAAGAGAAGCATGGAGAATGAGTCAGAGTAGACGTGGCCCAGGGCAGTGTGGAGGTA
The DNA here is from genome assembly GCF_000956105.1 of Propithecus coquereli. Classification (NCBI taxonomy): domain Eukaryota; kingdom Metazoa; phylum Chordata; class Mammalia; order Primates; family Indriidae; genus Propithecus; species Propithecus coquereli. The sequence continues at coordinate 4,829,582 of NW_012148086.1, read as the reverse complement.
AAGTATAGGAGAGGAGGAAACCATAGCAGTTCACAATAGGGGCAGGGGCCAAGGATATCAGAGCTATGGGTCATGGGCAACTCACTGGCCTAAAAGTTGCAAAGAAAATTCTGATATGAACATGTTTCACTGCAGATGTAAATGGAGCCCAGGCCCAGGGTGGAGCTGGAGGCCTTGTTAAGGTGGCAGTTGGTTTACTCACTAACCATGGTTTTCAAGGTTGGGGTGGGGAAGGGGACATTTAGCAATGTCTAGAGACATTTTGGTTGTGGGGAAGTGGTGCTGCTGGTGTCTAGTGGGTAGAGGCCAAGGATGCTGCTAAACATCTCACAATGTACAGGGCAGCCCCCGCAACCAAGCATTATCAAGTTCAAAGTGCCAACAGTGCGAAGGTGAGAAACCCTGTTCTGTAGAAGATAAGGACCTACAGAGGAGGCTCAAGGGAGCCTTCAGGGAGCTCGGGAGAGAATATGGCAGCCACTGAGAAACCAAAGGAAGCCAAGGGAGGGAGATGTCCCAGAGCAAGAGCTGTCAAATGCTTTCAAGAGCTCTAGCAGCTGGGGGTAGAGCATGGGCTTCCAGTTTGGGGATCAAGAGGTTATTGACAAACTTGAAAAAGAGTAGATTCGGCAGGGAAGAGAGCAAGGCCCATCTGAAGGGAATGAGGCTGTAGTTAGGCGGTGGAAGAAAACTGGCGCAAAGGGAAGACATGACTGATTTAACTGGCTTCACAACTGGCCTCCTCTTTTGTTTGTTTTGTACCGACCTTAAAGTGGTCTGTAGTGGAGAGGAGTGACTCTTTCTCTGGCATTGGATTGGCTAACATTTTATTCAAGAACTTGAAAAAAAGGGAGATCAACTGTTTAGATGACACAATTTAGAAGGGTACACAATTGGCACAATCCAAATCCAAAATTCTCTCCAAATGCTGGAACACTAGATTGACACCAGCAGAGTGGAACCTGGCATGGTTGAAAAGATCCCCTGCGGAGTTTCGAAACATCCGTTACACAAGTACGAGATGAGAGTGGCTCATTTGCCAGTAGGTCACATGGAAACGGCCAGACTTAAGTCGCCACAAGTATGACATGGTTCCTAAAATCATTACTGCAATCATGGTTGCATCAGTAAGAGAATCTTATTGTGTAAACGGTGAGTCACAGGTTACGTAAGGCACTTGGTGTGTTCTAGCGTTGATCCTCCCAACAGCCCTCTGAGGTGCACACCGCATGTATTATTATCCCCATTTTACAAGTGAGAAAACTGAGGCTCAGAAAGATTAATTGACTTTCCCAGGGTCATAAAGCTGGTAAGTGGCTAGACTGAGGTCAGAATAGAATCTTCCAGGCCCTGTTTTGAGCTTGCTGGGCCGCCCCACACCACCTGGCAGTGCCGGGTTTGGTGCCCAGGAAACGAGGTGAGCAGGTGCTCTGTGCTGTCAGAACCACACCTGGAGGGTGGCAAACACTTAGGAATGCCGATCACGTCATGATTCGGTTGTGTTCATTCACTCCAGTGACAAACTAGAATTTACCTAAGGGAGTCAACCACTGCTGTAGATAAATGCAATAAAAGCAACTAGGAAAGAAATTGTAGGTGTTCAGACTAGGTGCTATTTGATAATTCTTTCTGGTTATGCCCAGAAATTATCTTTTACAGAATTAATTTGGTTCCAACTAATTTGTAAACATGAAAATTTTTTTCTGTGATATTTCCACTTATGAGTGCCAGTTAAAATGACCAGAGGAAGAAAACCAAGATGATGTCTGCCCTTACCTTGCTCCTGGCTAATTCAGATCGTTTCAAAAGCTCACTTGGGATTTTTCTGCCCCACTTAACTTGATTAGCCACCGCCCAGTGTATGTTCTAGTTTCAATCTTTCTAAACATAGAGAGGAGTCATTTTAATCATCGTCCTACTCAATTTGCTGAGTTCCCTTTCACTCAAACCAATACTCATGTTTAGGTAGAATGTTTCAATTATTTGCTTTTAAAGTAAATATAGGCCTCTTTGAATCTTAGATAATAATGTAAGAACTCTGCTAATCTCTGTCTATTTTTATATTTCTTCCCAGTTAGATCTTTAAGGTCTAAGACCAGACACCCTACTGTCCTGTGCCCACCCTTGGAGCTTGAGAGGGGAGGGGACGGGAGAAGGAGGTGGGGTTAAGGATGGTTCCCCGAGGGCAATGCAAGGGCTGTTGCTAGACAAAAACACCAGCAGCCTCCCAAGATTCTCCCTGTACAGGAAACTTCACCTTCCCTCTCCCCTCTTCCATCTTCCTCACCCCCAAAGTAATTTCCCCCCATCACCTCAGTGCCGCATCAGCCTATGCAGTGATCTGGTACTCTGATTTATAGAATTCAAAACAAGGGTATATAGCCGGGCACAGTGGCGCATGTCTGTAGTCCCAGCTACTTGGGAGGCTGAGGCAGTAGGATTGCTTGAGCCCAGGAGTTTGAGGTTGCTGTGAGCTAGGCTGACGCCACGGCACTCTAGCCCGGGCAACAGAGTAAGACTCTGTCTCAAAAAAAAAAAAAAAAAGAACAAAACAAGGGTATAAATAATACACAAGTCCTGTAGGGGTATTTTAAGTAAAATAAGAGTTTAATATCCTACATAAAATGCTAATGAAGGGAGTTTAGTTTTGTTTCTTTGTGTGTTTGTTTTGTGATTTGATTTGATTTGATTTGATTTGAGAGCATCCTTTTCTATGCTGGTTGGTGTCTCAAAACACCATTTCAACACACCACTCCTTCCAGGAAGGAAAAGGCATGAAATGAACTTTCAGCTGCACCCATCCACCTTCCTCCCTACTTTGGTACAGGACTTGCCATCAACAAAAGTTTCCATAAAAATAAAGAACTGTCAGAAAGCCGCTAGTCAGGTGATCTGAGGCTCCCTAGGATGGAATCTGTGTGTGCCAGCCTTCTTGTGCTCCCTGCTGGGGCCCACCTGGGTGTGAGCAGCATGGCAGGGAAGACATTCCTGGTGGAAGGCAGATGCTGGCAAGCGTGGGTCTGCAAGAGGAAGCACATGACGAGTAGGGCAGAACCCAGAGCAGTGGCTTGAGGACGACACTCCAGGCTCTAGGGAGGCCTGTCTCAAGGGCAGCTTTCCTTGGAAATGCAGCCCTTCAGCTTTAGCTATGCTTGTTCGACTGGGGTAGGGGGGTCAGACTTGTCTCCAGGGAGCATCTGACTTGAATGGAGAACCGGGTCTCAGAAGTCCAGGACATCTGGGCTCCTCTAAACAGATACACATGGTTCACAGAGGCTCAGAAATCAGAGCCAGACTAGAAGACTTAGGAATATAATCCTTTAACTCTAATTATATTCTGCCTCCTTTGCTAACCACATCAAAGTTCATATCTCAAGTACAAAATCAGGCTGATACCATAGCATTTATCATCAGTTTGCTAGGGTAGTTCTAGGGTAGTGCAGTTTTGCTTACAAAGGCCAACCACCCATTTCTAGTCATTCCATTCTTCCAACTGGTCTACTCATTCTGGAAGGCTATGGCTCTTAGTTTGCAATGTTTGATGGGGGTCCTAAGTCATGTGCTGCTCACTTTTGATTCCTGTTTGATTCCCAGCTTCAGACTAACTCACAGATATGTCCAGAACCAGTTGTATCACTGAAGCTAACACTCTTGCCAATCTCTTCTCCCCCATTCAGGGCACACACATGCTTCAACCGACTAGATCTTCCACCATATCCCTCATACTCCATGTTGTATGAAAAGCTGTTAACAGCAGTAGAAGAAACCAGCACCTTTGGACTTGAGTGAGGACATGGAACCTCGCCTGGCATTTTCCTGGCCAGTGACATCACCCTTCCTCGGATGGTCCAACCTTCCCTTTCCCTTAATCAACTCTCCTTTGATTTTGGTATTCCATGATTTTTATTTTCAAACCAAATCAGGATTGACAAAAGCTGTGCATGAAGAACTGCCTTCTTCTAAGATCTAACCTTCAGGCTTCTCTCTTCTGTTTTCAATGAACTGCTAGCCTGTATGCAATATTAAAAAAAAAGCAGCTGTCTAAAGGTCTGTGTATATCTCCACATACCTCCATTATTAACAATGAAATATGAATGCAAGTTACGCTACACTTGACCAAATGGTAATAAATGTTTACTTCCATTTCTATTATTTAAGGGGGAAATCTGAGCATTAAGCATTCCAAGCTTTTATACGCCCATGTCTTCTGAGCAGAGCCACCATTTTTTATAATTTCCAACAACCAAATCCAGAGCTGATCAAGTCTTTGTTTTCCTCCCTCTCCACTTTTCCCTGTGCATACTCTCCACCCAAAGGACAGCAGTGGCAAACTGAAATTTTTATACATTCAACTCCTGAATCACATGTGGCATCAGTCCCCTCAGCTGGAACTAGCCTAGACATATGGTGCAAATACGACACTTCCAACAATTAACAACTGCAAGAAAAACACCTGCCGCTGATGCACCGCAGTACATCCCAGTGATGTGGGCAGTGTGGGCTCAAGCTGAGTTCAGAGGAGTCTAGGAGGGGAGCACCCCTAGTGATACACACCGCACGAGAAGCACAGCCTTGTGTGCATGTCCAAGAAGGAAAACTTCTTGACTAATGTAGTGTGAAGGACGAGGCTTCAACCCCCACTGCGTGTATAGAATGCGGTGACGAAAACAGGAGAAAGGGAAGAAGGACATATTACGTTGGTTTGAATACCTGAGTTCTGTACTGTTTTGTTTTGTTTAGTCTAGCGACAGTTCTCCTTCACAAAGGAAAAAAAAATGTATAGATGATCTCATGACTTTTGTTAAAGCCAGGTATTACTTGCTTTGCAGACAAACCTGTTTTTTTGTTTTAATGTTGATATTGGTTTTCTTCGTGCTTTTTTCTTTTCTGGATCATGGTGTTCAAGTTCCTTCACATCTGATTGTCCACAGGGTCCACATTAAATAAGAAGCTGCAGAGAGTGATGGTGCTTGTTAGGGGCCAAGGGCAATATGGTACTTCTCCTTCATCCGTAGCAATCCTCGGGGGCAGGAACATGACACCCCAAAGGCACGCTGATTTGTGTCAAAATAAATATCCAGTTTCCTTTAGCATTCAGTAAAAACATATCTCAGAAAACAGTGTTGTCAGAAAAACAGTTGCAGGCTCCAAAGACAGCCTAACCTCTTGATTGCATTTGAAATAAACCCAATCATAATGGCCATTTGCTATTTTTCTAACCTTGTTATCCATGTTGTCTGAAATATGTCATAAATGAAAGTGTTTTTCTTCACTGGGAAAGGAAGAGCTACAAAGACCCCACTATTTAAATGTCACGTTGTTGTTTTCAATATATTAAAACAAGGGGGAAATGTGAGAAAAGTAAGACAAAGTGAATTTCATATGAAGCCATGCCTTGTGGCTCATTATACCAGTTTGTGTCTGGACAGTGCATTATTTGTGTGCCCTGCACTCTAAAATAAAACATTCTTCTAGCAGGAATTATTGACAACACCAGCTCCTCTTGCTGCTGTGTATCTGTTGTCAATCAGGGACTGTACGTTCTAGAAATTTAGCCTTATACTGTTGTCCAAAAGGAATATGTACCAAGATGGGATGAAATGTGTAAGTTATATAGAATTTGAGGAATATGTAAAATTCAGTACACATTTCAGTATCTGAAAATAGATTCCAAGGTGGCTATTATTTATTTATGAAATCAGAACATAAGGATTATGCAAATCATTGCACCATACCCTTATTCTCTTTGGACAGCATCTCTAATAGAGGGGCATCTTTCATCTTTAGAATTTGGTGTTATACATATGTAAATACTCATTAATTCAAGCATTCAGCTCTCTTTTTAGTACTTATTCAGCATACATTGGAAAGGGAGAAAGCTATTCACGAGATGGAGCTTGCACCTGAGAGCTTTACAATTTACATAAATATCTAATTAATCTATTAATCAGATTAATTAGTGTCTACTCCACCCATATACAGAAGGAGTGTGGTATCTCAGAAATTATATATAGATAGGTAACTTCGGCATAAATGGTTTTTCGACTAGCTTTTCCTTATTCCCCTGCCACGACCGATGCCATGGCTCTAGATGTATCCCACAAAAATAAAAGGAACAGTGCTTCGTAAAAGTGCAAAATTCCATAAAGAAATGCTGATATCAGAGTCATCTGAAAGAATGTAAAGCTTGCTTAACACGGTGCCAGTGTGTGATTGTAGCCTTGCAGAGAGTCCTCACGGAGGAAAACAGAAGAGGAGCTCAGAAACAAGTTATGGAAAGATCCTTTCTACCCCATATATGAGGGTGATTTCAAATAATGTATAATTTTTCATTTTATACACATATAAAATGACATAGCTATAGAACTAAATTATGCCGTTAATTTCACCAGGTAGAGGTGTAAAACACCCAAATCATATAATTCGATTGGTAAGGCAGATCTATTGTTACTACCCATAATTTTTTTTTTAATTTAAAGCATGAGTTTTTTCCATGGAGGCAAATTGCAAAATTAATCACTTATAAGCCACAACCTCCCTAAAACAAGATCTAGTTTTAGTAAGAGTATAAACACCCTTAATCAGGGGACAGACAAGAACAATAAATAAGAAAACATTTATATTACAACATCAAAAAATGCTTTTAAAATTCCATAAGGTATCATAATAATTTCATGGATATTGCAAATGTTTTATTCTATAATATGAAGATGATAATGGTGAAAAAAGAAATTGACTCTGCAGGCTCAGGAGAGGTATTCTAAATCTGCAGACTTCTTTGTCACTTCCTGTATATATTAACTGGTGGAGGTCGTGGAAATGCTGGGAGGGTGGTGAGGAAACGAAGAAAAGAGATATGTGCTTTTGGGGAGCAGGCTTTAAATATGCAGCATCTAAATCTTTTTTTCTTTCAATATTAATAGATCACCAAATGTCCTTTAACAGTAAGTATGTTTGTGTGACAAGCCAATGAGCCGAGTTTTCCAGAACAGTTCTAATGTTACATCAATCGCCTGTCAGTCCATGTGTCAAACCATGTGTCCAAAATCTGGGTTCAGAAAATTTCTCAATTGCCACAAATGTTTTCCCAGTCAAGATGAAACACTTTCAAACGAAAGTAGTTAGAACTTTACATAACAAATGTGGTGCTTTTATTATTATTATTATTGTTGTTATTATGTACTTCAGTGTTCATTATTAAAATTACTGCAATATTAGATCATAAAAATCTGGGATGGATGTTCCAGCCATCATAAGGTTCAAAAGAGAAAGTGTTATTTTCCTGTTAGTGACATGTAGTCCCTTTGTTATAGTAGAAAAAAGGTGCCTAGAGGTAGTATATAGAGTAAATATCGTTCCATTAGCCTACTTCCTGCAGCTTCCAATTTATCTAAGGAAATGTCTATAACAATTTTGTTTTGAAGTCTTTGTCCTAGTCAGTAGCAGAAGCAGTCCACGTTACTGGGCTGATTTTGCTTACACCAACAAGAGAAATGTCACGTGATACTCAGGCCTCGCTTTCTCTTCCATCACACCACCTTCAAGGAATGTCAATAAACTCTCTTTGGTATGGCACTGTGTATGCTCCTCATTGCAAATGTAAGTCTTCGGTAACACGTAACAATCTGTGTTCTGCCTCATGCTCTCCTTGGATGTAAGCAATAAAACAACACAGAAGGCGACCAGCTGCTATGATAAACAATCCCCAGGAAAAAAAATATTTATCAGAAAAGCATCATATGTGCTCACCAATCCATGAATAAAGGAACAGCTTTTGTAACACGTGTTTTGTGTATGCCTATTAGAACTATACACAAACCACATGGGCCTCTTTGTGTCAGGGCCTGCTACGTAGAACCAAGTGCACACCGGCTTGTGCGAATCCCTACCGATGGAGGTGCTTCTACAAAGGCTTCAGGCCACAGCCTAACACCCAGTGTGACCCTGGGACAAAGGTTACCACTGGGCAAACGTGGCGTGTCCTATGGCACATATCACAAACTCCCAAGATCAAAATGTCATTATCTCTTTCCAAGCCTCTAAAAGACAAAACATGTGGCTATCACTGGGTGGGAAGCAGATTTATTGAGGAGAAAATATTTTATGATAAGAAAAAAGTGTGGGCAGAATTGAAGAGGGGAGACACCTGAGGGACTGATTTGGAGACATCTCGATATTGCATTTTCATACAATGCTGGGTTTATTTTAGATTTATTCTAACTGAAAATAATTTTTCTCTTCACCTTAAGAGAAAAATTAGCCTAGATCATAATTTATAGTGAGGCATAGATTATATTATTTTGTTTTCATCTTATCACTACTCTGAAATCAAGATTAGACTTCAGCTCTCCTGCTTTCTCTGGCCGGACTTTTCCAATATACTGTGCAGATGACTCATTAATTATAAGGTGTGAGGAGAAAAGTGACACACACAGCTTATATTCAAGACGTGGCTTAAATATGTCTAAAGAGGATGGTTCTCTCACAGAATAAGTGAAGGGAGCTATGGAAGATCAGGTAACCTGTATCAGCGCTGCAGAAAGCATCACATTTATAGCTAGGAATAGACAGATACTTTTGTCCAGCTGGTCTATCTTGGAGATGGAGAATCTGACACAAGGAGAGTTGACTTGCTCAAGACCGCTGAGTTTTATCTTGGGGGCTAATGGTATGCCCTGTCACAAAATATCCCCTTGCGCCCTGGCTCCTGGACGTGGCATAACCATTAGAAAATTTGCCAGGAGGGTGAGGTTTGCAGAAGAGATGGAAGCTGAGAATGTGCACTAGACACCGGAAGTCCACAGCCAGTGTGTAGTCACCAAAGAAGGACACGGGCTACTCGTTCCCATAGCCCCTCTGAGCAAGTCTGCTAGGGCTGCCGTCACAGAGAACCTTAAGCAAGGCTAGCAATTAGAGCTCAGGTGTCCAGGGTCGGTTCCTTCTGAGGGCTGTGAGAAAGCATCTGTTCCATCCCTCTCTCCTAGCATCCAGTGGTTTGCTTGCAGTCTTTGGCATTCCTTGGTTTGTAGATCTCTGCTTTCATCTTCGTGTGATTTTTTCTGTGTGTGCGTGCACACGTGTGTGTGTGTGTGTGTGTGTGTGTGTGTGTGTGTCCGTGTCCAAATTTCTCATTTTCATAAGGGCATTAGTCATATTGGATTAGGGCCAACCCTAATGACCTCATTTTAACTCGATTAGCTCTGTAAAGGCCTAACTCCAAATAAGAAAATAAGGTCACATTGGAGGTTCTGGGTGGAGTTAGGACTCCCGTACATCTTCTTTGGGGGGACACAGGTCAATCCATAACATCCTCCTTCCTGCTACATTAAGAGCTCCCAACAGTAATAGTAATAATAATAAACACTCCGTGCCTTCCATGTGTGATCCTATGAAATAGCTACTTGTATATCCCCACTTTAAGCTGGAAAAAGAAAAAACAACAGCGAAACATAGAGAAGTGAATTAACTTGCCCAAAGTCACATACTTAGTAAATGGTAGAGCCAACATTTGAGTTCATTAGGAGCACCCCATTCAATTAACCGTTTATTGAATATGTGTCCCCTGTTGGGTCCTGGGCTGGTCACAGGGGCCACTGGCAGTCCGTACCCTCAGGAGGTTCACGGTCTAGTGGTGTAATGACGCTTTCTTCTCCTCCAGTTGAGATTTGGTCTCCGTTTTCAGTGTGAGTTGTCTCCTCACCCCACCCTTCACCCGGCTCCTCGGTACGATATGGTGCCATTAAAAAATAATAAGGAAGCAAAGTGCTACAGGAAAAGGGGACAGGAGCAATTGGCTAGAGAGCAAGGATGGACAGGAATTAATTCATCTGGAGACAAGATTTGAGCATGTATAAAATTGGGAAAAATAATTTAGATTTATCAGCAAGAGAGAAACATGTTGTTTTTCCTGAAACAGTAAACAGAGAAGGCACTAGAAGTAACTAAATCAGCCTAAGAACTTCATATCTGTAAAAGCTGGGAGAACACAGCTACAGAGAGATTTTTTTTTTAATGTCTGGAACCTCTAATTGAGTTAGTGTTAAAACTTGTTCAAATTAGAATTAACTTGTTTAAATAAATGGGCAAATTATATGTGCCCAAGAACTCGTATGCCTTTCCATTTGATTCCAGAGACTATATATTATAGAGTTTTCTTTTTTACCTTACACAGTTATGTAATCCCTATTACTTTTTTAATGCAATAAAAATTGGGTCATGATTTTTATCTTGTCCAGACTTTTATATTCGTCCATAAAAAGAGTTTCTTCTTTTCTTTCAACCTTTTTCTTTTAGTAGGAAAAACTGAATGACAATACGAGGTAACTCCTTTTCTAAGGTTGCGGTAGATCACATAAAACGGCCTCAATTCTTCAGCACTCCCTGAAGCCACACTTTTTAGCCTGTAAAAAGGTGGGGGGACATTCTGACCCACCCACCCAATGTCATGCAAACTGATGCATGTAAAGTACTTGCACAACCGAGCTGGACCTCTCTTGCTTGCTGCTGTGCTATAACACGCCAGCAGTGTGTTATAGGGAACACGCCTGAGATAAGAGGGGGATAAGAGGTGAAAGCTAAGGTCAGGCTAGATCAGCCAACAACCAGTTAACTCCAGGGTATTTAAGGAAACCCAGCCAAGTTCATTAGACCCAACCACCCAACCTCCAGCTGACCTCAAAGATGTCAACACTAAAAGTGCATGGCAATGTGTGAGTGATATTCTGTGATTGTTGTCCATTATTGTGGCAATGGACAACTGACACAATGACCATTAGGCCTCCTTTCGTTTCTAGGATAATCTTTGAAAACAAGCACTGAAAGTTTAGTTTAGCCTTCTGAGAGCATCCACCATGTATGGTAGCTGCTGTTTGATACTGGAGAGAGAAGTGAGATTGGCCTATTGGCATAACTTTTTAGAATATAATTTGGTAATATGTATCAAGAGTTTTAAAATATCAATGGCCAGATTGTGGTTCAAAATTGCATCTTGCTGGTGGTTCCAGAGGAGGCGCCTTTCATTCCTGTACTAAACTATTCTTAGGTGCTGTCCCTACTCCCTCCCTTCATATCAGTAACTCTCTGTATTTATTCAGGATTACAACTCTCATGTAGACAGTAGGAACTAACAGAGAATTATATTGTAACACATCCCAAAAGTTGACATCCCCATACACAAACTCTGTAAGGCAGGGTAGGAGAGAGAAGAACCCTCATGGCAAAGCATTTACTCATTCAATTTATTCAATAAGTGTTTATTGAGCATCTACTCCGTGCTAGGCACTGTTCTAGGCACTGAGGTTGCATAAGTAAACAAAACAAAAGAATAAATAAGTAAATAATATAGTATGTTGAAAGGTGATACGTGCTATGGAGAAAAAATAAAACAGAGAAAGAAGATAAAGAGTATTGAAATTAAAGGGGTTACAAATATAAAAAGAACTTTTAGGGAAGGTGCCAATGAAAGATGATGTTTGGTCAAAATCTTACAAGAGATGAGGAAGTGAACCTGAAGACTGTCTAGGGGGAAAGTGATCCAGTCAAAGGCAACAGCAATTGCAAATGCCCTGGAAATGGAGTGTTTCTCATTGGTCGAATGTGCTATGGCTTGTAGTTTTCATGTACTTTTCCAAAAGAACAAGCAGGAAAGGGAAGGCAATACTCCCCCAGTTCTTAAGCGAATGCTTATCGGACTCTGCGAATCAGGCTGTGCCCACCCACCTGCCCGTCCACAGGTGTAGCCTGGGTAGTCGCACCAGTGTCGGATGAACAGTGTGGACCTGAGGAAAGCACACACGCAACTGTTCCTTGGCAAAAGCAACATCTAATTTACTCACTGAAGGACAAATAATCCTAGAACCTATGAAAAATATCACAGAACAAGAAAAAAAATCAGCACCCTGAAAATTGAAGGAATTTATCCCTGAAAACTATTCACTACAGACAACAACTGAAATCCTTTAAAGATTTCTAACTGGCCTACTGAATAGGTAGCAAAAAGATATGACCCCTAAGAAATAGAAGCAAGACACAGAAAAAGAAAGCTGAACTGATTGAAAAATAAATCAAAATGAAAAACAAGCAAACAATAGCAGAGTTCTAATCAAGATGTAGAACCGACCTGACCTGAGAATCACCACCACCCTCATGCTCGAAATGTATAAAAAGGAAGGATAAAGGATTATTGTTTTTAAGATAATAATATGTAGTGAAGCTAAGAAAACTGAAAATAAAAAGGAACCAACAGCCACAGTGGTTACTAAGAGTTGGTCAAATATGTTAAGGATGTGGGTTTTCACTCTTGTGTCAGGACTTGAGCCCTCAGTCTTCCTGTGTAGCAAGGAACTAGCAAAGAACTCTTGGCATTGAACCTGAAATTGGGAAAGTGCTGATCTCTCATGAATAGGTTATAACAATCCCCACTGCTGGGATGGAGTCATAGTGGGCAGCAAGTCGCCCGTTGGAGGAAGCAGTGTGAACCACAGATCCCGAACCCTGACTCATGGCTCATGACAGTGCAGAACACAAATCCCATTATCCAAATGCTTCAAACCCCCCAAGCTCCATTGAGAAATTAAACCAAAAATTTGTCTCCCAACCAAAAAATTCTGTAGAGTCAGGGCAAAGGCCATTCAGAAACTCCCTCACAGAAATTCTTTCCCAACTCAGGCCCTATTTAGAGCCCTTCAAAAGATCGTTACAATTAAATAGGCATTCAACAACAAAAAATCATACTAATAAAATACATGAGGAACTTCATTGCCAGGAAAGAGAATCCACAGATAGAACGAACAGGAGGAACTTGAAATAGTACCTCAATCTGAAAAGTCACAACATTAGTACTTTGAAATGCTCAAATAGATAAGGAAGGGATAGAATATATTACTATAAATCAGGGACAGAAGATTATAAACCATGACACAGCACGTTTGAAAAGAAGAGTACTATTTCTTTTCACCTTTTTTTGTTAGAACAAGCCAGTTGAAATCTGTAAGTATTTAACTTGAATGAAAATATATAACAGATCTCTTTTTTTATGAGGTACATGTTCAGTTAGGGTTTTGGTCAGGAAAGTAGGGCTACTCTGAGGGATATGGAAAAAGGATTTATTGTAGAGATAAACCTTACACAGGTGTGGAAGCTGGTGAGTGAACATGGAAGGTTTTGCATCTGATCGTTGGCCTAAATCAGGAATAGAAGCCAAATATAAATCCAGAGAGAACTAGGGCAAGTGAATCTCACGAGGATAAACTAAAACCCATGAGAACAAACTAGAAGCCACTCGGTTTCTCACTGCCCACAACCTCAAAAATGTGAGTGACCTGCCAAAAAAGTTGTCTCTCTTCATCGTGAAGCTGCAACACATACCTGACCCAGGACTCAGCGAAACTGCGTGAACAGATTCTTCTGTGAAACTCCTCATCTAGCCCACCAGCAATTTTGCTTGTCCCTACCTTGAAAGAATTTCCATTGTTAATTCCACTGCCACTTCCCTAACCCAAGCCACAACACTTTCTCACCTATATTATTGTCCTAGTCTCCTGTCTGGTCTTCCTACATCCAATTTTGCCACCCTTAGTCTATCCTCCACACTCTAGCCCAACTACGTGTCAAACATTATAACGTGTTACATCATGTAACTCTCCGGTTCAGACCCGCCAGTGGTTTCCCATCAGCTCATAAACCCCTACATGATCTGCCCCTGGCTCCCTCTCTTTCTCTCTTACCTCTTTCTCCCAGCCACACGACCCAACCACATTTTCACCCAAGAGTCTTTACCTCACCATTTCCACGGCCTGGCTTCTCTTCTCCGGGACACGCAGGTAGCTCTCTCGCTCACTTCCTCCAGGACTCCCTGTACATCACCATCTCAGACAGACTTTTCCTGCCCAATATATCGAAAGTACTGCCTCCAGTCCCACCCTGTCTCCCTTTCTGGCTTCATGGTTTTTCATACTACTTATCTCCACCTAACATTATATTATCTCTTTGTTTATTGTGTGTCTCCTCTGTAAGAATGTAAACTCCAAGAAAGCAGAGGTATTGTTTTATTTACCACTATAGTGTCGAGGCCTGAAACAGTTCTGGTTCAGAGTATAATAGATATTTCTTGAATAAATACTTGAATTAATTTTTTGCAGAGTATAAAAAATAAATCAGAAGCTAATTCATTTTATGAAGCCAGTATAACTATAATATCAAAACTGGAGAAGTAGGCATAAGAAAAGAAAACTATAGTTCAAACTTAATTTTTTAAAAAATGGTGTCAAATTAACCTAATTCAATACAATCCCAACCAAAATCCAAGTAAGATTTTTGTAGAAATTGACAAGCTGATTGTAAAATTTAGATAGAAATTCAAAGGACCTAGAAAAGCCATAAAAATCTTGAAAAAGAAAAACAAAGTGGGAAGACTGAATGTACTCGACTTTAAGATTTGCCATGAAGGCACAGTGATCGAGACAGTGAAAAGAGAAATAAACCAGTAAAACAGTCTAGAACAGCACTTTCCAATAGAATTTTCTGAGATGATGAAAATGTTCTATACATACACTTTCTAGTGCGATAGCCATTAGTCACATATAGCTATTGGGCATTTGTTATGTGGCTAGTGTGACCGAGGAATTGAATTTTTAATTTAATTTTAATGAACTTAAATCTAATTTAAATAGTCACATGTAGCTAGTGGCTACCATATTGGACAGTGTAGGAATAGATAGTCCAGAACCAGATCTACACATATATGGTGAAATGATTTACAATAAAGATGCCAAAGCATTTTCTTGTAAAAAGGAAAAAGTCTTCAATGAACAGTGCTGAAAACTGGATTAGCTGTACTTTTTAAAAAATGAACTCAACAGCTATCTTACACCATATGTCAAAATTAATTTGAGATGGATCATAGATCTAAGAGCTAAAAGTACAGAGCATAGAGGGTAACACAGGAGAATATCTTCACAATCATGAGGTAGACAAAGATTCCTGGCCGGGCGTGGTGGCTCACGCCTATAATCCTAGTAATCTGGGAGGCCGAGGCTGGAGGATTGCTCAAGGTCAGGAGTTCAAGACCAGCCTGAGCAAGAGTGAGACCTTGTCTGTACTAAAAATAGAAAGAAATTGACTGGACAACTAAAAATATATAAAAAAAAATTAGCTGGGCATGGTGGTGCATGCCTGTAGTCCCAGCTACTTGAGAGGCTGAGGCAGTAGGATTGCCTGAGCCCAGGAGTTTGAGGTTGCTGTGAGTTAGGCTGATGCCACAGTACTCTAGCCCAGACAACAGAGTGAGACTCTGTCTCAAAAAAAAAAAAAAAAAAAAAAAAAGATTCCTGTGAACGCACATAGAAAGCACTACCATAAAAGTACAAATTGATAAATTAAACTTCATTAAAATTAAAATCTTCTACTCACTGAAAGACAGTTAAGAAAAATGAACACACAAGCCACAGACTGGGAGAAAATATTTATAACACATATATCTGCTAAAGATTTACATATAGAACATATAAATAACTCAGTAAAACCAAATTTAAAAGGAGCAAAAGTCTCGAACATGTATCTCATAAAAAAGATACACAAATAGCTAATAAGCACATGAGAAAGTACTCAACAGTATTAGTCATCAGGGAAATACAAATTAAGACAATAATATGTGGCCATTATGTACTCACGAGAATGGCTAAAATTTTAAAATCAGAGAATACTGAATATTGGCAAGGATCTGGAACAACCGGAAGTCTCATACATTGGTGGTAGGAGTGTAAAATGTTATAATTACTTACGAAACCCTTTTGCAGCATCTTAAGAATATAATTACACATCTACCCTATGACCTAGCAATTCTGCTTCTAGGTATTTCCCAAGAGAAAGGAAAACATGTCCACGCAAAGCTTTGTACAAGAATATTCACTTTATTCCTAATAGCTCAAAACTGGAAACAGTCCAAGTATCCACCAACAGAATTGATAAATACAGTGTGATATATTCATATAACAGAATACGATTCAGCAATAAGAAGGAACTTCTGATATATACAACTTCATGGATGAATTTCAAAAACATTATGCTGAGTAGAAGAAACCACTTACAAAAGAGGACATTTACGATGACATTTATATGAAGTTCTAGGACTCGCAAAACTAATCGATGGTAATAGAAATCAGAACAGGAATTGACTTTGGGGGTGGAGAGGACTGACTGCAAAGAAGTACCAGGGACTTTTGGAGGTGATGGAATGTTCTTTCATCCACAGGGTGTGGCTTCCATGGGTGTACACATTTTCAAAACTGATTCAGATCGGTGAATTTATGCCTTAACTTTTCAAAATTTCTGTTTTATAGAAATTTTTAAACCATGGGAAAAACAAGGACTAAAAATATTATTATATTTTAATTAATTCAAAGAAATTCAAGCAATGTATTAAAAGAATACAACATCATGACTGAGTAGATTTTATCCAGCAATGCAAAGATCTTCATTATATGTTCTGAAAGAAAAAAAATAATCGTATCAACTTCATAACATTTGAAAAACCATTTTATAGCATTCAATATCCACTCATGATGAATTTTTAAAATTTAGCAACCTAAGAATAGAAAACTATTTCCTAAACTTAATAAGTTGTATCTCGCAAAAACTACACAATAGCAAAGTTAGAAAATATTTTGAACCAAGTGATAATGAAAATATAACATATAAAAACTTGTAGCATGTGGTGAAAGCCATTCATAGAAATATATAGCCTTAAATGCATACATTAGAAAAGAAGAAAGACTAAAAATTAGTGATCTAAGCATCCTCAAGAAAGAAAGAAAAGAAATAGAAAGTTAAACACAAAAAAAGTAGAAGGAAGCACATTATAAAAATGAAAGCATAAATTAAGTAGAAAATAAGCATCCCAAATCCAAAAGTTAAATTTTGAAAAAACTAGTAAAACTTATGTCTCTGGCAAGAGTAATTAAGAAAAAAAACAAAGGCACAAATTACCAATAAGAAGAAATAAAAAAGATAATAAGAGGCTATTACAAGAGGCTTTATGCCAATAAATTTGATAATTTAGATAAAATAAACAAATTCCTAGAATAATACAACTTCCGAAACTGACAGAATAAGAAACAGAAAATCTGATTTGTCCAATATTTATGAAAACAATTGAATTAATTATTAAATATCTACAAAGAAAATATCAGGTCCCGGTAGCTTTATCAGTGAATGCTCCCAGAGAATTAAAAAAGGAGAAACACTTTCCAATTCATTTTATGAGGCCAGCATAATCCTGATGCCAAAATCCGAAAAGGACATTAAAAGAATAAAAAATAACATGTCAACCTTACTGATAAGCATAGATGCAAAAAATTCTAAAGAAAATACTACCAAACAAAACAAAAATGATACACACACACACACACATCATAACTAAGTTGGGTTTATAGGAGTTATAGGTTAAATTGGTTTTACATATGGAAATCAGCCAATGTAATTTACCATAGCATAATAAAGGAGAAAAATCATATGATCATATTGACAAATGGAAACATTTGGTAAAATTCAACATCTATTTATGGTATTTTTTTCAAAAAAAGAAGAGAGCTTCCTTAACCTGACAAAAGGTATTTATAAAAAATGAAAAACAAACATCATACTTAGAGGTGAAATGTTTATATGCTTCTCACTGAAATTGGAAGGGAACAAGACAAGAACGCCTGCCAGGCTGGAGTGCAGGGGCAGGATCATAGCTCACTGCAGCCTTGAACTCCCTGCAGCCTTGAACTCCTGGGCTTAAGCGACTTTTTTTCTTATATACAGACAGGGTGTTGCTGTGTTGCCCAGGGTAGTGTCAAACTCCTGGCCTCAGGAGATCCTCCTGCCTCTGTTTCCCAAAGCGCTGGGATTACAGGTGTGAGCCACTATGCCCAACTTACTTGCCTTTTTTATATTAAATATTTTTATTATTGCATTTTCACTCTCTATTAACCTGTTATTCATTCTTTTTCTGTTATTTTAGCTGTTAATCTAGAGATCATAATAGTCATTATTGATTTATTAAACCCAAGTACTCTTATCAATTCCCAGAGAATGCTAGGACCTTAGAACATTTTAATTCCATTTACTCTATCCCACTTTTTGTGCTAATTATGTATATTTTAATTCTATACATAGTTAAATTATTTTTATTATTATCACATCAAATTATTTTTATTATTTTATACAGTTTGTATTTGTTTCTATCTAGTCACATATTAACCCTTTGCATCGCTCTTCATTCCTTTAGACATCTCTAGGATTTCATTTGGGATTAGTGTTCATCTGCCTGAAGAACTCCTTTTGGAATATCCTTTAATATTGATAACACTGATGATCTTAGTGTTTCTTTGTCATAAAAATGTCTGTATCCTACTTTCAATTTTGAAGAATATTTTTACTGGATATTTAATCTAGGTTGGCAACTAATTTCTTCCAGCACCTTGAAGACATTTGAAGGTGGTGTTTTGGCTTCCATTGGTTCTTTGAGAATAAGCTCTTGATTGTGTTATTGCTCCGTTACAGGTTATATATCTGCTTTCTCTGCCAATTTTAAACATTTTCTCTTTATCTTTGTTTCTCAGTAGCTTACTATGATCTGCCTAGGTTTTCTTTGCTTGAAATCCTGCTTGACATTCATAATGTTTCTTGACTCTGAAAGTTGTTGTCATTCATTAGTTTTAAAAATTTCTCTGTTACTGTCTTTTCAAATATTGTCTCTTTTCCTTTTTTCTCTTTCCTCTCCTTCTGATATTCCAATTAAATATATGTTAGAATATTTTACCACACATCACGTTTTATCCTTTTTTCTCAACTTTATGACTTTTGATCTCCTGTGTTTCACTTTGCATATTTCATTTTACTTATTAACTAATTAGGTTCACTAATTCTTTCTTAAATTATATCTAATCTATTATTAAACCCATCATTCCTTGGTAGTTTTAGTTCATGGGTTTTTTTCCCCAGTTACAAAATTTCATTTTATTTTTCATTGGAGTCTCCAGTTGAAACTCTTCATTTTGTCATTTAATTTCCTGAAGATATTAAGCAGAATCATTTTATATTAAAGACATTAATATCTTTAATATTAATATTAATTTTGAAGATGTCAAACAAAATCATTTTATGATTTCATCAATCATAAATTCTGTCTTTAAACTTTAATATCTGGATCTCTGGTGTGTTTGTTTCTATTTTCTTTTTCCCTTAGTTTAAGACAATTCTTTTTGTGTATCCTTTTTTTTTTTAAGTGTCAGACATGGTGTATAAATATTATTCTAATAATGTGTGGCTCTGGATGATGCTGTTTTTCTCCAGAGGGAATTCACTGTTGCCTTTTGAGACTGGTCTTCAGTCCTTGCCGGTCTATCTCCCTTTTGCCCGTGCTCCTAGGATATAGCTCTTCCGAGCCTCAACTGAAGGCCTAGTTATTTACCAACTCCTCTTCCTAAATAAGTCCTAAACTCTAATTTTTGGTCTCCACGGCCCCATGAGATGGCTGATAGCTCTGCTTACTTTTTCACCCTTTCCACCATTGCTTTAAAATCATCAAATACCTCATGGGAAAAGTGGTGCCTTTCTGGGCTGCCCTTCTTTCTGGGATTTTAATTATCCAAGTCCTTTCTGCTTTTGAAGTCCTCTGATGCCTTCAGGCAGAGGATTTTTTTTTTTTTTTAATTTTGCTAACTTTTCTAATTTTTCTCAGTGAGAGTGTAGATCACAAATAAGCTAATCCATCACTTCCAGAAGCAAAACTTTACTGGAATAGTTTGAGCAGAGCAGTGACGTGATTTAACTTAGATTTTAAAAAGATCACTCTCATTGCCTTGAAAATGAATTTTGTGGGATTAAGGAAGGAGGGTGGAAACAGGTGGTCCAGATAGTAAACTATCACATTAATCCAGACGAGATAGTAGTGACTCAGGCCATGGTAGTAGTGTGGAAATGGAGAGAAGTGGCCAGATTCTGCACATAGTTTGAAAGTAAAGCCAGGAGGGTTCCCTGACAAATTGGATGAGGGGTATGAGAGAAAGACAGGAGTCAATGCTTATCCCAAGATTGTTGGCCTGAAAAACTGGAAGGATGGAGATGACAAAAACTGAGATGGGGGAAATTGGATAAGAGTGCCATTTATGAAGGACAATCAGGAACTTACTTTTTTTTTTAAACTTTCCTATTGATGTATTGTTGCAGCGCTCCTATTGCAGCGCACAGGTGCCCTATTCTCCTGCTTGGTAGAAACAGCACACAACTCTATCTCAGAAAGCTGTGTTTTCTTTAGTGCAGGAATTCTCTTAAGTTTGTTGTGCATCAGAATCACCTGCAGGGCTCGTTAAACTACAGATCGTTGGGCCCATATCTACAGTTTCTGATTCATGTAAACCTTGTGTGGAGGAACTTACTTTTGTATATGTTAAGTCTGAGATGCTAATTTGACATCTAAGTGGAGATGTCAAATGCCTAGTTAAGTATACGAGTCTGAAGTTCAGGGAATGATTGGAAGCTGGAGCCACAAATTCCGTAGTCATAAGCATACGGATGGTAATTAAGGCCATAAGACTGGATGAGAGCACCTTGAAAGTAAACATAGAGAAGACTACAGACAAAATAATAGTGCCTATTTCATAAGGCTGACGCGCGGGGTTAAAAACACACAACTCCCGCCTCCAGATCCCTCAGCCATTGTACAGAGGAGGCAGGGCAGCTCCCCATCTTAATGCATCGTATGGCAGCTGAGATCAGGGTCCCATCACCCGCACCCACTTGCCCAAGAGAAAGCGATCGTGAAGTTCCTGCTCGCAGCTCTTATCCCTTTCATTAACCTCGGGTCAGCTTTCGGAACTCTAGATGTTCAACAGGTGCGCAACTGGCTAATGCAGTCGGCCCTAGTGCCCAAAGGGTGGTGCTATGCTCACCTCCAGGCCGCCCGGGCGGCCCCCCAGCTGCACCTTCTCCCACCCGGTGCAGAGAGGGCGCCCGCGAGGCACCGGGCGCTCCGGACCAGCCGGAGCTAGCGAGGGGAGGGGGCGGGGCCGAGGCGGGGGCGGGGCCGGGCACGGGATGGGGCGGGGCCCGGCGCGGGGTGGGGCCGGCTGCGGGAGCCTGGCGGCTGCAGTCCAAACGCCACGCCGGGGGGTGAGGGTGTCTGAAGGCTCCTCGGACCCGCACGAGGCAGCCGGAGGCGGGCCCGTTACCCGCCGGCTTCTCGGACAGAGCCGGCAGCCCGGAAGGAAGAGCGCCCGAGCACCATGATCCCTCTGGAGAAGCCGGGCAGCGGCGGCTCCTCCCCGGCCACGGCCGCTGGCTCGGGCCCCGCCGGCCGGGGTCTGAACACACCGCGACGGCCGCCGCCGCCCCAGGCCCGCGGGCTGCTGACGGAGATCCGTGCCGCCGTGCGGACCGAGCCCTTCCAGGACGGCTACAGCCTGTGCCCGGGCCGGGAGCTGGGCAGGTGAGGACTGGCGGGTCCCGGGCGAGGATAAGTGCTGGGCCCGTCGGCGTGGCCGGTGCCGATAACGCGCGTTGTGACGGGGCACAAAATCGGGTGCTGGCGGCGATTAGGGCAGCCGAGCGGTACCAGCTGCCCCTCCGCGTGCCGCGGCGAGTCCCCGAGCGAGTCATTTTACCTAGATAGTCTGTGAGAGAAGTCGCCAACGACAGGTACAAAGGAGCTAGGATTCGTTTCATCGGGTTTCCGAGAGCCTTGACACCTTCCTCTGCTCACGCCCTTTTAACATCTGTGATGGTTTAAATGGTAATTTAACGAGAGAAGTGTGTGAACCGCGCTCTCGGATTGACCCGTAGTAGCGAGTCTGAAAACCAGAGGTTTATGGAGTCAGCTGTGTTTGTGCCCTTAAATGCTTTTGGCTTTCTCCGTCTCCTTATGTGGCTTTAATAAAATAGTAATACCAGTGTGACAACTTCCTTTGCTCCGGTGCTGTGTTAACTTCTGTCAGCCTTCTGCTGCGGACTTGATCATTTTAGTTTTCTTGGTTGGTTTTATGCTGTTTTACTTCTAAAATATTTAGGTCCCTGTGGCTCAGTTTTAGATTGGTTTCATTCATAGGCTCGTGGCCCTTTTCTCACTCCTTACTTTGCTGTGAGCTGGCTCTGGCCTTCTCCCCATCCCACCCTTTTTTTGTGGGAATGGAAAGAGTTTACAACTTGGTCTCTTTTTAAAGTTGTAAGAGGTGAAGGCTATTTGGATGCTTTACATTTTATATGCTGAAGAGGGGTGATATAGTGATTTTTATGGGTTTAGGGACTCTCTTCCTTGAGAACAGTTTGAAGAAATTGTCAAATGCACTGGCTTTGGGGGGGTCGCTCCTGAATTGGTATCCTTACCCTGCTTGCTGTTTGCCTGTGGGTGGGTTACTTAGACGCCCCAGCCTCACTTTTCTCATCCATGAAACCATAAATGACAGTGCCACCTCACAGAGGTGTCGTGAAGATGCCATGCCTGTAAAGCACACACCAGTGGGCCTGCCACTCAGTGTTCAATAAATGTTCACTATCATTGCAAACATTTGTCCTGGTTGCAAAATAGCACCATGTTGTAATGGGAAAGGTCCCAATAGATGTGACAGCTTTCAGTTGAGGTCTTGGAAAAGGCATTGTTACAAACAATGTTAAAGATGCACTGCCTTAGAAATGTTAAGGTAACTTTTGGAAATAGGTTTTATTTGGGGGGGGCGGAATCCTACCTTAAAAATGTCTTACTTATTACAAATGTTAACAAGGAAAAACACCTTTCAGGAACAAGATTTACTTCACTGCTAGGCGCTAATTGACTGGATCTGTGTGCACTTAATTATGACAAAAGGAGAGAAAGGAGCTACTGACTCAGCTAGATATTCTGATTCTTCGAAATTCCAAACATTCTGAACTAACCCTGGTTACTTGAAAAGGAAAACAAAGTTTTCCATTATTTGTTTGAGTTGTCTGGCTTCATTCCACAAAGGGAAAACTAGTACAGGTATTACAAAACTGAGCCATCTTCAGGTGGCAAGCACTGTCTTGTAGACTTTATAATGAATGATTTAACCTGAAAACTGATTTGCACCCCACCAGTTCTTGTGGTACTAATTCTTCCAGGAATGTTTCTTTCAACTTTTTTTTAAGCTCTATTATGAAATTAGCTTGCCTATAAGGTTTTTTTTTTTTTAAGATTGTGATATCTTCTACGTACCTTTTCCTATATAAAGTTCTTGTAAAAGGAATAGATCCTGAAGCTGCAGAACAATGCAGTCATTAGATACTTGCTGTAAAATCCTGGAGCTGAAAAATAAAATTAATCTATTTTTTTCTTTTTGGTACCCTTTTTCATTATGGAGACATTTAATGCAGTGATTAGGAACATGAGCTTTGGAGTCAGACAATCTGAGATTGAATCTTGGCTCTTACTGGTTGTTTTTGTTTTTAAACATGTTTGACAGAAAAGTAGCTCTTACTGGTTATATGGCCTTGAGTACATTACCCAACCATTCAGTTGCCTCATAGGGTTGTTGAGAGAATTAAATAAAATAAAACATATATAGCCTTAGGCTTGTGCTTAGGGGATGCACTCAATAAATGTAATTTATTGTGTAACTCAATAAATATTATTGTAAATGTAACCAAAAAAGAAAAAGAAGAAAACCTGCACACAATCTCAAAATGGGCCTCTATCTCTGGCAAAAGTATGAAATCACAGGAACCATTTAAGTCTCAGGAAGTAAAAGTTCTGTTTTGTGTTATAAACAGTCCTTGTTTAAGGCTTATAAATTTTGTGTGTGTCTTATGGTTTTAACATAGTTGAGTGTATACTCTGTAGTAAGATAGAAGACTTATTTTTCCAGCTGTTAATTATGGTTGCATTTCTGATATAACTCTAATTGATCTCATGCTGATATAGAACTTGCAAAATGTCTATGTTATATTTTAATGGTGTGGGAGGAAAAACAAGATTTTTTCATTTTATTCTGTGGCCTTTCATTTAGTAAAATTAAGAAGGGGCATGAAGAGTTAACTGTTTAAACAAATCGATTTCTTTCAGGTGCTACGATTATTTTATCAGAAATATAAAGCTTTTGAAGAGCTGGCTGTTCAAAGAGAATTTTTTAAATGGTCAATATTGATTCCACAGTAATGACAGGATGTGATATTGATCATTTAAATGTCACATTCTTTTACGTCTCCAGCAGAGTCTATAGCAACCTAAATGTAGGTAAATATATGATGTAAAACTTTCTTTTATTGCTTGAAGCTTGCCTTGTTATTCGTAAGGCTTGTTACCTTTCTTTGTGTCAGGATCTGTGCCAGTGTAAACCACATTAATGGTTTCATTACTGAGGAGTAGGAGAAATGACCTTGGGTTCTGAGAAGTTTTTCATGTTGATTGCCCTTGAGTTTATTGATAATATAGGAACAAAAAGATGTTTCTAGAGATTTAAAAATATACCAATTTCACATCAAATGCATGTGTTTTCATCTAGTCCTCAACTTTAACATTTTTAATATATTCATAAATATTTTTCTTAACAAAAAAATTGTCAAAAGAACATTTTTTAAATATTATTACATGCCCACAGTTGAATTTTCCTATGGAAAAATTTATAAATCTGAGTTACCATCTGGAAGAGGTACTTCATAAATGTGTAGGCTTTACAGTTTTACAGGTGCTTTCACGTGCATTATATCATTGACTCTTACCACAAGCCTATTTGAAAACCTCATTTTTGAGATGAGAAAACCAAGACAGAGATTGAGTTTGTGAGAGACAGCAGAGCTGGGACTCCTGACTTTGAAATCACTTACAGTAACACCACAAATGTTTTTCAGAGAATGGTCCGTGACTAAAATAGTTTTTGCGAAAGGATGTGTTAGTGAGTTCCAAACTGGAACAAACACTACCAAGCTTCAGTGTCATATAGTTACCACCCAGTTGGGCCTTAAAGTAGCTAGGGATGTCCTATCTCATTCTCCTCAGAGCAGTTAGGGGTAACAGGGACAAGAAAGGATTTGGGGGAAGTATGGCTTCTGCTCTCAGGCAAGTAATTCATTAAGTCAACTGTTTAGTTTTTAAGAGTTGGTGCTTAAAATGTTAAAATCTTAATTTAAAATACATGAACTTAAGGATTTAATGAATTTCATTCTCTATAAAACAATAACAAAATTTTATAAAATCCAACTATTGAACCAAGCTATGGTCACTGTAGCTATGGTCACTGATTCACCTCTGTAGGTAAGTAAGAAGGAACTAGATTTGTTGAGGGAATTTACACTTGATGTGAAGTTCAAATCAGATCATCTCCAGAACTCTTCTGTTCTATGATTTTTATTTATTTTTATTTTATGTTTTAGAGATGGTGTCTCACTACGTTGCCCAGGCTGGTCTTGAACTGGGCTCAAGTGATCCCTGCCTCAGCCTCCTGAGTAGCTGGGATTACAGGTGCAAGCCACCATGTCCAGCTCTATGATTTTTTTGGTACGAATTATTGTCATTGGTTATAGATCTGAAATTAGTGCCCAAAACAATAAATATAGCTACTGATTACTGATCATTTACTGAATGCTATGCATTTTAAAGATATAATTATGTTTAGTTTTCCCTGCCCTGTAAGGTGAGTACCATTAACCTCATTTTACAGATGAAGAATCCAAGGCTCAGAAAGAATGAATAAATTGCCCAGGATTACAGTTACTGGCCAGAATTTAAAACCAAGTTTGGCTGTTAAAGCCCTGCCTATTCTCATCACTCACACTGATGTCTTATTTGAATGGATTCACTGGTATTTACATTTAGGGCCAACCAATAGTGTATATTTTTTTATTGTTTTCCTTGATCTTTTCAGAGGTAAGGAATACGGAAGCTATTTTAGGATTTTTTTTGAATGGAATTTCTTTATGTTTAAGACATCATCCCAATGTAATTAAGCAAATATTGTATTTATATATTAAGGACAGAAGGCATCCTTCCCCTATCCTCTGGAAGTTACTACCAAATGTAACAGTGTAACAGATCAATCACTGTCCCCTTCATAGGCAAAATGACATGCTACTGGAAGGTCTTATGGGAGAAATAATATTTGAGCTGATCTATAAAGAATGAAGTAGCCAAGTAAGATACTCCAGCCATTGGCAATAAAACAAAGAAGACACAGTGCTAGAAAAATTCTGTAAACAGAATGGCAAGTAGTCCAGTATGTTAAACGTTATGAGGTTAAGTTGCCATAAAGCTTTTATTTAACAAAATAATAAGAGTTATATATACTTAGCGTGTTATCTATTTGCGCACCTGCTATGTGCAAGGTACTATGGAGATATGAAGATGAATAATAAGTGAGGTCCCCAGAACTCTCAGTGTAGCTGGGGAGACAGCCATGGTATAAGAGAACAAACTGTAATATGTCAGATTGGTATAAATATAATTATAAACAAAGCACTTTATTGAAATTTAGAATAAAACAGGACCTTAGACACTATTTTGTTTCCTCTGTGTACGCCTCAAATTAGCATCTGCATTTTCTGATGTTTACCTGAAATTTATATGGTCTGTTTATTATTGCTTCACCTTTACCTATAACCCAGTACTTATATTTGGAATCCATCCAGTAAATGACATTCTCTTTACTGAGAAAGGCACCTCAGACTTCTATCCAAAACCTAAAACACAATCTTTTGCCAAAAATCTGTTATTGTTTTTATAATCTTTATCTCAGTGGATGGTACCACATTTACATAGTACCCATATTAAAAATCTAGAAGTTGTCTGTGACTTCCACCTTTCCCGTCTCCCCACATCTCTGCCTACAACTCAGTCTGTCAGGGAGTGCTAGTAAATCTTGACCCTGAATGTCTTTTAAATGTATTCTCTCTTCCCAGGCTCCACTGCTGCTACTTGAGTTCAGGCCTATTGCCTTGAATTATTTTGTTGGCCTCCCTGTTTATAGTTATCACTTGGCAACCACTCTTCACAGTACTATCAGAATTATCTTTTTTAAACAATTATCTTAAGAATCCTAATAGGTGCCCATTTTAAACCTGGTAAAGCGCAAACTTCCTTAGCAAGTTATACCTAGTTAACGATGTTCACCATACCTTCCTGAGCTCTGTGTTAAGCACTGGTAATGCAAAAATGAATGAAATTTGGTTCTTGTTCTTAGGGAGCTTGGACTGGTGGGCCCAATTCAAGCGTCTTTTCCTCTTGTTATATTGTTCATGTATCTTCCCTTTCCTACCACTCTGGAATATACTTCCCTTGAGTAGTTCTGAAATGTATTCATTTCTGACATTCATCCCAAAATGTTTAATGAAAACTTGAGTTCTCAATTTTGTACATAATAGTAAACTATAGATGTTTGTGAAATGAATGAATAGCTTTGAAAATTGTTAACAACTATGTATTCCAGGAAGAAGTGTGGCTTTTAAGTCAACAAAGAAATAGATGTACAACCAACATCTTAGGCCCTTTGAGCCTCTGAGCCCCAAGTCTCTGTATATAACTGTGGCCCCCGGCATCAGAAAAACATCATTTTTTAAATGTTTTACAGAGGCCTCAATAACCTAAAGTTAAAGATTGAGATAGCCACAATTTTTACCATAAAGCCATGGTAAAGTATTCATTTTTTTTTTTTTTTTAATAGAGATGGGGTCTCACTCTGTCATTCAGGCTCGAGTGCAGTGGTACAGTCATAGCTCACTGCAGCCTCCAACTCTCAGGCTCAAGCAATCCTCCTACCTCAGTTTCCTGAGTAGCTGGGACTACAGGTATCGG
The DNA here is from genome assembly GCF_000956105.1 of Propithecus coquereli. NCBI lineage: Eukaryota > Metazoa > Chordata > Mammalia > Primates > Indriidae > Propithecus > Propithecus coquereli. The sequence goes on along the minus strand of NW_012148086.1, from coordinate 4,801,810 downwards.
TCACTGTGCCTGGCTCATTTTTTTTTTTTTTTTCCAGCGATGGGATCTTACTAAGTTACCCAGGTTGGTCTCAAATTCCTAGTCTCAAATGATCCTCCCTCCCGGGCCTTCCAAAGTACTGGGATTACAGGGATGAGCCACCATACCCAGCCCAACATATGCATGTTAGAACTCTTTTGGAGTGTGGAATTTAGGGAACTCTGTACCAATATAATTCTGAGTCTGTTCACTGGGATTCTGTACCTTGAAAGCTGAACCTCATGTTTCCCGACTCCTCCTCAAGTGGTGATAAAGGTCCCCTTCTTGCACCAGTCATCTAGAGACAAAGCCGTACATGCTTCCTACAGTCACTATGACCCACTGTCTTCCTGTCAGTAGTATGCAATATTAGAACAATGGAAGAGTTTTCAGTGTGGGATAGTGCAGGGGCCAACTAACTACACCCAGCTACCTATTTTTGTACGGCTCACAAGCTAGTAATGTTTTTCTGTATTTTAAATTGTTGAGAAAATCAGAATAAACGTAATATTTAATGACATGAAAATCATATGGAATTCAGGTTGCGATGTCCATAAAGTTTTCTTGGAACCCAGCCACACCCATTCATTTACCTTTTGTCTGTGGCTGCTTTTGCTCTGCAGCAGTGGGCTTACACAGTTGCCACAGAGACCATCTGGCCTGCAAAGCCAAAAATATTTACGATCTTGCCTTTTACAGACAAATTTGCTGACCCCCAGTATAGTGTATGATACAATGGAAAGGAAGGAAGAAACCTGAAACTGTGAGGGATGCTTCCACAGAAACAAAGGTGGTGTCAGAGTAGTCATCGGTATGGAAGCAGAGCCGTGGGAACTGCATCCTGGCGCCTCAGGAATGGGTGAGGAGTGTGGCGGCAGACAGAATAAGTGTGGGGAACAGGCCCCAGAATTTAGCAGTGGCTGTTCTGGAACAGCGTTCCCAGAGTTCACAGGTTAGCCCTGTGTGAGTCCAGTTCTCAGTTTGCTCAGTCACTTGTCTTTCACATCTGGTCTTCAAAAATATACTTTCAGGCTAGATAATGAGTAGTATTTTACTTTGCAGTACTGTGTTACTTTGAATTTTAGGTGTGGCAACAATAAACATTTGTGTGTTTGATGTGGGAGTGCTCTGAGGGCCATTCGACTGAGTCATTTCTAATTTACCAGGAACATGTTCACTGTCAATTATATGTTGAGGCTTCATTTCATATCAGTTTTTTACAAATTAAACTTTCTCTTTTGAAAGTTCTGACATGGTAGGTGTGAAAAAAAATCAAATTATTAAGATTTTTTTTCTTAGAAGAATCCAAAGGTCATTGGGCATCTTTTAAAACTTGATGGAGATATTAGCCTAATGATTTTGTGAGGTAGAATAAAAGGCGGTATTAGTCTTTGATGAATTTGTTTATAGTTAAAATAACATAAAATATAAAATAAAAACAGTATCCAGTATCTATAGAAGTCTTTCATATTTCTATGAATAAAAGATCTGAATAAGGTTGGTATTAGGTGGATTGGTACCAATTTGAACGGCTATAGGGCTATACCTGAGGATATTTGTCATTCCACATTTTTATTACTAATGGTAACAAAAATATAGAGGGAATGATAATCATATTTGCAGTTAAAAATAGATGAGAAGGAAGAATTAGTACTCAAAGTTATGCCAATAGTCTAGAATGCTACCAAAACCTAGAAGTTAGAACTTAACAGGGCAAATTATTGTATTTAATTTTTTAGAAAGCATTTTTAAAATATAGTCAGTATGAAAATACTGAGTTGACAAAAATTCAAGGAGAAAAAAATCTGTGTGATTTATTTACCAGCCCAATATAAAATAATGAAAAACCTGTCAAGTTTTTTAACAAGCAATATTAGGTTATTTTATGCCAAGATCAACAAAATAATCATGCAACACTTTGATCAGATTATACCTGGAGTAGTTGCTTCAGATTTGGTTGGCACATTTTCTGATGAGCCATAATAGTGAGGGGTCAAAAAACCTCATGGGGACGAGGTATTGGGACATTGGGAAAGAGAAAAGGGAGTGGCAGCTGACAGGTTGGGTTCACTGTGTTCCATATCGGCAAGTCTGTTGTGGAAAAGAGAGTGGGGTCTGTTCTGTGCTGCTCAGCAGAGAACCAGACTGCAGCCCTTCAGTTGAAGTCAGGTTTAATGAAAATCTTATTATTACAAAATAATATGTGCCCAGTAGTAGAGGAGATTACCTCATAGTTTGAAATAAGACATTGACATTTGGTGTTGGGTTAAAAAAAAAAAAAAAGTGATCTTTTTTTCCCCCTTCCTTGGCTTCCGAATCTTAGAAGAAAACTATATGATTTCTAAGCTTCTTTCCAACCTAAGGATTTAGTGGATATTTATGGGTGTTGACTATCACAACTTAATGATTTGTGTGATTAGTAATATTTTATTGAGCACTTACTATATGTCAAGTACCATGCTAAGCAATTGACATGTTCTATATACTGTAATTCTCACAACCTTGTGAAGTAGATACCATTTGTGTCCCTGTACAGATAAGAAAAATGAGACTTAAAGAGGTTAAATAAATTGCCTCAGGTTATGTGTCAAGTGCCACTTGTGGAATTCAAGCCCCCATAGGTCTAGTTCCAGAACTCATACCTTTGATCAATATGCTATACCAGTTCCCCTGTTTGACCTGCTTATTAGTTTAATGACAAATTGTAGTATATTAAGATAATGGTGGTTGTATCTATGTAGGAAAATAAGACATTTTCAGCTGATGTTATAGTTAGAATGATATGAATGAGAGCCTAACTTTTATAATTTTAGAAGGTGATAATGTTCTTTAGAGTCAATTAGTGACAGTGAAATTTATCATATTAGGAATTCTTGTGACCAATTTATATTAAAAAATCAAATGGCTTTTTTAAAGATTTAAATCATTTCATGTATAAATGTGCAAAAAGTTAACCAAGTTATTTTTTGTATAATTCTGCAAAAGATATTGACTTTAATATTTGGTTATTTCCTATTTAGAAAAATTAATTTTACAGGTATTTTATTTAATCTATAAATCTATAGATGTAGCTTATATAAGTTTCTAAGTGAAATGGCTACTTCTGTGATTGATAGAGCTAAATTTGAATTTCTACCAGTGGGTATTTGGATATTTTATTAAAATTTACCATCTCTGGAAAGTTGTCAACTTTAACAGTGAATATTTTTGTTTAATTCTAGGGGGAAATTTGCAGTGGTGAGGAAATGTATAAAGAAAGATTCTGGGAAAGAATTTGCGGCAAAGTTCATGAGGAAAAGAAGAAAAGGCCAAGATTGTCGGATGGAAATAATTCATGAGATTGCTGTACTTGAACTAGCACAGGACAATCCTTGGGTCATTAATTTACATGAAGTTTATGAGACTTCGTCAGAAATGATCCTAGTTCTGGAATAGTAAGTATCATCTTCCTTAGGCTATAAGTGTATTTGATAGTCTACACTTCCTTTACAGGATACCACTCATCTGTAATAATGTTGCAGGCCCTGGTTCTCTGGAAATCTGAGGGTTTTCCAGATCTTCTTCATGTGTTCCTCTTATTAATTTGACATGTTCAAAATTGGCAAGGGTTTATATATGTTAGCTTTTTCATTTTCATTCCTTAATGAAATTCTTCTCATGATAGGGTAAAAAGTTCTCTTATGTTTTTATTAGAGGCATCCTTAACAAGGTAAATAATATCTAAATATTAAAATAAAAGGCATTTTATAATCCCATACATGTTTTTATAGTCTGAGTTAATCCCCTTTCTTTTAGAAATAGTAGTCTTGATTCTTACCATGTTTTCAGTTTGAGTAAGTAGGTACAGCACAGAAAACAGCTTTGGAAAACAAAGGACAGTTCTTTATCTCCTTTAGAAATCCTGGTTTCCTCTCTTCTTCTCCTGCTAAAGGAAAAGATTGATCTGAATACACCGAAAGCCTTAATACATCAATAAACATAAACAAAATGAAAAGACAAACTCAGAGAAAAATAGCTCTAATATCCATTCAGCCAAAATGATTATAATTTCTTTAATATATAACTGGATCTTACAAATATATACAAAAACATGAACCTCCCAGTTTAAGAAGAGTTTGGGCCATAATCCTGAATATTGAAATCCCAAAAGATCAAAATCCCTAAAGTCTAAAATTTCAAAATCACAATTCTGAAAGATAAAAATCCCAAAAAACATAATTCTGAAAAAAGTAATTTTAAAAATTCTTTGAAAGACATTTATTTACATTTTTAAAGGGGGATTTGTTTGAGAAACATAAAAATCATTGTGTACCCTATAAATATGTACAACTATTATATGTCAATTAAAAGTAAATAAAAATATTTTTAAAATATCACAGAAGGCTTCATAGTCTGCTTGACACAGTAAAATAGGCAATAATAACATACATATTTTTACAAGCATAAGCACTCAAGTATACTGAGTCTGTAAAGGAGTGTGCACTATCAAATATGCTATCGAGTATAACAGTTACGAGCAGTATTTGTAGAAATGGGTGAGAAAGTGAACTGTATAAACGCGTATCACTATGGTTGATAATTGTATTCACCCCACTTTGTAACTATTAGTCATTTGAAATACTGTGACAGACAACATAAGTCTTTTCATGAGATTGATCAAAAACCAGAGCGAAGATCTTGAGAAATTTTATCTTTCACAAATGCAGGTTCCTCATTTATTTGAGGAAGTGTCAATGTTTATACATACACAGTGCTTACACACAAAGTCAGCATTTTGTTAATGTACTTTCGTAGAGTCAAATTTGCAAAATGCATAAAATAAATTAGAACTTTCTAAAAGTTTTTACACAATTTATCCTCCAGTATTGGAAATGATGTGAAGATGAAATGAATAGCATGGTGAATTGTTGCTCCATGTAAAGGTGCAGAAGTTGTACATGATTGAATAATTTGGCAGGGAGAGTTCTTGTGAAATGTACCTGCATTTCACTTCTGTAATCTTCAAAACACTCGCTGCACTTGTATTTGGAGGGGGTTGCGGTCTACAAATTTTGTAAGTATATATTGTCCATTTAAAAGTCTGGTTATTGCTTGGCCATTGCAATTAAATGATTCTCTACTTTCAATACACCAGTAATAATTAGTTTTTAAACTTTTATCTTTCACCATTATGTAGTCTCATATGCTTAACTTAATCACAGCCCTTTTGCCAGGGGACAATTTCACAGATCTCTCCCATTGTCTTCTAAGGAATATACTGATACTGTGCTTCCCCAATACCAAATCTTTATTAGTCAGATTTCTCCAGAGAGACAGAACCAGTAGGATAAATATGTCAGGGGATTTATTAAGGGAATTGGCTCACACATTTGTGGCTAAGAAGTCCCATAACAGCCCGTCTGTAAGCTGGAGACGCTGGGATGCTGATGGCGTTTCTTAGTCCAAGTGTGAAGTCCTCAGAACCAGGGAAGCTGATGATATAACTTTCAATCCAAGGCCAAAAGCCTCAGGATCTGGCATGGGGACGGGTAAATCCTGGAGTTCAAAGACAGGCAAGCTTGGAGTTCTGATGTTTGAGGCAGAATGAGAAGTCTGTCCCAGCTTTTAAAGCATCCAATCCACCTTCTGAATTTGTCTGTCTGGGCCTCCAGCTGATTAGATGGTTCAGCCTGCCAACTTTGAGGGCAGATCTTCCCCACCTGGTTCACTCAGACTTACAGTAATCTCCTCTGGAAACACATAGACACACCCAAAATAATGTTCTACCAAGTTTCTAGGTATTTCTTAACCCAGTGAAGTTGACAACTAAAACTAAGTCCACTAGTCCACCCCTTGCAAACTTGGCACCCTTACACATCTCCTTTATTTTTTTTTTTTTTTTTTGAGACGGAGTCTCACTGTGTTGCCCGGGCTAGAGTGCCATGGCGTCATCCTAGCTCACAACAACCTCAAACTCCTGGGCTCAAGCAATCCTTCTGCCTCAGCCTCCAGAGTAGCTGGAGATCTAGAAAAGACCCCCTGAAATATTCTCTGACCAAAATCTCCTCCTTTGTCTCCCATTCTTGCAAAACCTGCTCTTTGGCCTTTAATCCTTGGACCCTTCTCAGTTCTTCCAGCCAGCTCCTGACTGTTTTTCTTCCCTCTTCTTCCCTTCCCTTTAGTGGGTATTTCTACTGATCTCTCACCAGCACCTCATATAATTTCCCTCTTCCTCTTGGTCATCCTCTGCAACTTGTTGGCCAGTTTGAAACCCGGAACACATACTGTGTGTCCCTCATCCTGTGCTGCCACACATTCTGGGAACGACTTGAAGTGTTTTTGATCTGTTTAGCACAAGAGTTCCATCCTCAGCTGGGCTCATGGGATAGCTTGGCAGTTCTTCCTAATCTCTCATCAATGTCCTTTGAGCATCACCTCCAGGAATTAATCAATACCTACCACACTGTGTCTCCTGCCCACCTTTTATTAGACACCCGGCCTTTTCTCCCCTTTGTGGAGAAATTAAAACCATCAGATACACACTCCCTCGGCTCCTTCTCCAAATAGCTCTGTCTTCACTGCTCTCAAGCCCTCCCCTGCTGTTGGAAAGAGGAGATTCAGCTACTCGATTGCAAGGCTAAAAGTTTTATCTAAGTTCTTTAACTCTTGTCCTTCCTCTTCTAGGACCTCGGTTTTGTTTTTTAATCAGTTACGTGACCTCTTCCAGAGTTTCAGTCCCTCCTCTGGTGGTTCTTTTCCCTTCATCTTCTAATGTTTGTCTTTTCTATCCTAAAGTTCCTTATCCTCAGCTTTGGCTTTTCCTAAACTATTGTTCTGCCTTTCTCTTTTCTTTACTGCTATACTTCTTAAAGGAACTGTCTGAATTTACAGCACTCCTCACCTCCGGTCAGTTTTGTTCTCCTTCACTGACCATTCATGTGTTCATGTGCCAACACCCCATTCACTTTAATCTGACGCCATCTGCTCTTCTAAAACTTCCATGAGGTCACCAGCCCTGGTTGCCAAAATCGATCTCCCCATTTTCGCGTTCGTTCTATTTCTTACTCTCTTTAAAAACTTGATATCATACCTTCTTTTTTGGAATATTCTTCCTTGGCTTTCACAGCCCTGTTTGTTTGTTTTTTTTTAATCTTCTCCTCCTCTCAGAGCTTTTTACCCTGTTCTGCTATATAAAGGAAAGCATGCCCCAGAGTTCCGTCAGTGCTACTGTGTCATGCATTTATGTTTTATACATTTACCCTGGATGATAACAATCCGTTGTTGTGGCTTCAGCTATTATTTACATGCTGATTATTTCTAAATTTGTGTCTCCAACCTCGCCCCTCTCCTGAGCTCCAGCTGCCTATGGCATATACCTGCATCCGACTGCCGATCATTATCAATTCAAAATCAATACTCTTGCATTGCCCTTTTAGCGACTGTTTTGCTTGTTTCCCATTTCCATTGGTATCCCCATTTATTTCACTGCTCAAGCTAGACAGTTTGACGTTATCATTGATGCCTTTATCTTCTTTAACACTCAGGTACAGGGTAATGAATTACCAAGTCTTCCACTTAAAGCTCTCCAGTAGCTTCTTAGCTGATCACCTTGGCTTCAATTCTAGGACATCCCTCCTGCTGCTGTTACATAGCTAACAAAAACGTGGATGTGGTGGTGTTATTCCCTTGCTTAGAAACCTTTAGTGGCTTCTGTTGCCTCAGTGATCAGGTTTTTAGAACCAAAATCAGTATGATTGGGCCAAAAAGCTTTGTGTTCTGCTTTTAAAGAGAAAGTCTTAGAGATATACTCTTGATGCTGACATGTCAAAATGCTCAGCCACGTCAGTAGATTGTTGTGGAAACAGGCTGATGATGATCACTGTATCAGTTACTCATTTCTGAAGCACCTGCCATGTACACTATGTACTAATAGGTGCTGACAACATAAAAAGCAAAAAAATTGGCCGGGCACGGTGGTGCATGCCTGTAATCCTAGCACTCTGGGAGGCTGAGGTGGGAGGATCGTTTGAGCTCAGGAGTTCGAGACCAGCCTGAGCAAGAGCGAGACCCCCGTC
>NW_012148086.1:4790668-4793688 GCF_000956105.1 Propithecus coquereli | reverse complement strand
AAAAAAAAAAAGTTCTGAAAAAAATGAACTCTTTAACCTAGCAATTTCACTTTTATAAATTTTTTTCATGAGGAAATATCAGGCAATTTTGCAAAGATACGGTACCAAAATGTTCATTATAGCATTACCTATGTAGCAAAAAGTTAGAAATAATCTAAATGTTTATTAGAAAGGAGTTGGTTAAATAAGTAGTAATGTTGGCCAGGTACGGTGGCTCACGCCTGTAATCCTAGCACTCTGGGAGGCCGAGGCAGGAGGATCACTTGAGCTCAGGAGTTTGAGGCCAGCCTGAGCAAGAGTGAGACCCCATCTCTACTAAAAATAGAAAAATTAGCCAGGCGTGGTGGTGCACACCTATAATCCCAGCTACTCGGGAGGCTGAAGTAGAAGGATCGCTTGAGCCCAGGAATTTGAGGTTGCTGTGAGCTAGGCTGATGCCATGGCACTCTACTGAGGGCAACAGGGTGAGACTCTGGCTCAAAAAATAGTAATAATAATAATGTCATTAAATGAATTACTATGCAATCATTAAAAAGCTAAAGTAGATATAAATGTATTGACAAAGATTTAAAATATTGCTAAGTTTAAAAACATGACACAAAATGTGTATAGTATTATGTTTTTATTTAAAAGTTTATAGAGGGTAAAGTCTAAGTGTTTTCCTCTTGATAATATAATTCAAGAGCATTTTGTTCATGTATTTTAATTTAGTAATTTCACTTGTAGGAATCCCTTTTAAAGAAATAACGAAACATGGACGTGAGAACAAAAGTGATTGCCACAATGTATTTTTAATTTATAATAGTAGAATTATCCAAAAATGGTGGAATAATTAAAAGTTTTAAAAAAATTGGTTTAGGAATCTCATGTATGTAAGCCCCCTACTTGGCTAGGTTTTTGGGTTTTTTGTTTTTTTTTTTTTCCCCTCAGTTTATTTTGGGAGAGGATCAAGGTAGACTTAGAAATAGATCTAGAAAAGACCCCTTGAAATATTCTCTGACCAAAATCTCCTCCTTTGTCTCCCATTCTTGCAAAACCTGCTCTTTGGCCTTTAATCCTTGGACCCTTCTCAGTTCTTCCAGTCAGCTCCTGACTGTTTTTCTTCCCTCTTCTTCCCTTCCCTTTAGTGGGTATTTCTACTGATCTCTCACCAGCACCTCATATAATTTCCCTCTTCCTCTTGGTCATCCTCTGCAACTTGTTGGCCAGTTTGAAACCCGGAACACATACTGTGTGTCCCTCATCCTGTGCTGCCACACATTCTGGGAACGACTTGAAGTGTTTTTGATCTGTTTAGCACAAGAGTTCCATCCTCAGCTGGGCTCATGGGATAGCTTGGCAGTTCTTCCTAATCTCTCATCAATGTCCTTTGAGCATCACCTCCAGGAATTAATCAATACCTACCACACTGTGTCTCCTGCCCACCTTTTATTAGACACCCGGCCTTTTCTCCCCTTTGTGGAGAAATTAAAACCATCAGATACACACTCCCTCGGCTCCTTCTCCAAATAGCTCTGTCTTCACTGCTCTCAAGCCCTCCCCTGCTGTTGGAAAGAGGAGATTCAGCTACTCGATTGCAAGGCTAAAAGTTTTATCTAAGTTCTTTAACTCTTGTCCTTCCTCTTCTAGGACCTCGGTTTTGTTTTTTAATCAGTTACGTGACCTCTTCCAGAGTTTCAGTCCCTCCTCTGGTGGTTCTTTTCCCTTCATCTTCTAATGTTTGTCTTTTCTATCCTAAAGTTCCTTATCCTCAGCTTTGGCTTTTCCTAAACTATTGTTCTGCCTTTCTCTTTTCTTTACTGCTATACTTCTTAAAGGAACTGTCTGAATTTACAGCACTCCTCACCTCCGGTCAGTTTTGTTCTCCTTCACTGACCATTCATGTGTTCATGTGCCAACACCCCATTCACTTTAATCTGACGCCATCTGCTCTTCTAAAACTTCCATGAGGTCACCAGCCCTGGTTGCCAAAATCGATCTCCCCATTTTCGCGTTCGTTCTATTTCTTACTCTCTTTAAAAACTTGATATCATACCTTCTTTTTTGGAATATTCTTCCTTGGCTTTCACAGCCCTGTTTGTTTGTTTTTTTTTAATCTTCTCCTCCTCTCAGAGCTTTTTACCCTGTTCTGCTATATAAAGGAAAGCATGCCCCAGAGTTCCGTCAGTGCTACTGTGTCATGCATTTATGTTTTATACATTTACCCTGGATGATAACAATCCGTTGTTGTGGCTTCAGCTATTATTTACATGCTGATTATTTCTAAATTTGTGTCTCCAACCTCGCCCCTCTCCTGAGCTCCAGCTGCCTATGGCATATACCTGCATCCGACTGCCGATCATTATCAATTCAAAATCAATACTCTTGCATTGCCCTTTTAGCGACTGTTTTGCTTGTTTCCCATTTCCATTGGTATCCCCATTTATTTCACTGCTCAAGCTAGACAGTTTGACGTTATCATTGATGCCTTTATCTTCTTTAACACTCAGGTACAGGGTAATGAATTACCAAGTCTTCCACTTAAAGCTCTCCAGTAGCTTCTTAGCTGATCACCTTGGCTTCAATTCTAGGACATCCCTCCTGCTGCTGTTACATAGCTAACAAAAACGTGGATGTGGTGGTGTTATTCCCTTGCTTAGAAACCTTTAGTGGCTTCTGTTGCCTCAGTGATCAGGTTTTTAGAACCAAAATCAGTATGATTGGGCCAAAAAGCTTTGTGTTCTGCTTTTAAAGAGAAAGTCTTAGAGATATACTCTTGATGCTGACATGTCAAAATGCTCAGCCACGTCAGTAGATTGTTGTGGAAACAGGCTGATGATGATCACTGTATCAGTTACTCATTTCTGAAGCACCTGCCATGTACACTATGTACTAATAGGTGCTGACAACATAAAAAGCAAAAAAATTGGCCGGGCACGGTGGTGCATGCCTGTAATCCTAGCACTCTGGGAGGCTGAGGTGGGAGGATCGTTTGAGCTCAGGAGTTCGAGACCAGCCTGAGCAAGAGCGAGACCCCCGTC
>NW_012148086.1:4774761-4780043 GCF_000956105.1 Propithecus coquereli | reverse complement strand
CGCTCTTGCTCAGGCTGGTCTCGAACTCCTGAGCTCAAACAATCCGCCTGCCTTGGCCTCCCAGAGTGCTAGGATTACAGGCGTGAGCCACTGCACCCGGCCTTGTCTGGTGTTCTGATGTCTGAAAATAGCTGATTCATATACTTTGCTAATTTTCTAGTTGTTTATAGCTAGAGGGCAAGTTTCATACCATTTCACTGGAGGGGGAAGTAGCAACTTATTCTTTCAAGAGTGCACCATGTATTTTCCACACGAATGTGCCCATACGCATGTGCTCACTGCGCCCGAATTGCACCCTTGCTATTTCACATGGATTCCTAGTTAGCCTTCACGGGTCCGAATAGATGTCATCTTTCTAACATCTTTTTTCCTCCTTCCTTTTCAATTAATTGTTCAATTGCTAAGTTATCAAATCACTTCATATATAATTTCAGACACATATATTTGATATTAAAAGTGTCTTTTATTTTCCTCTCCCCAGCTAGTGCTTGAAGGCTCAGACATACTTGTCTTTTATCTTTCTATCTCTAGGACATAGCACAAGGCCTAACATATTTGACTGATATTTGTTGAATTTGAATCGTGAAGGAGTAAAGATGCAAGCTGGGCCTCTAAGCAGGATAGAGATGGAAGTGCTAGTTTATGTAGACAGAGGACTGTGGGGTGTCTGAGGTTGGGAGCTACGGTCTAGCCAATGTACAGACAGCCCAGAAGCTCGGTTACTCTCAGCCTCTGAACATCAGTTATGTGGCTATGAATAATGTTGGTCAAAAGATGCTTATCCCGTAATTTTCTAAGGGCCACTAGAAAGTTATAACTTTAAAGTTCTTAATAGTTTTTTATAAAAGTAGTTTTTGTGTAAAAAATTTTTTGTTAAATGTAGTTGCAGAAATCTTGCTACAGTTAAAGATAGATACAGCAAAGCTATTTTAGAGCTTCTCTAATGTCTGTGAAGGCAGGCGCTTTGTGTGAAATAGCTGTTAATATTCTTACGTTTTCTCTTACCATACTTGAGACATGCTTTTAACATCTCTGTTCTTTGGTAAAATTTTATTTAGTTCCATTAATTAATATGATAGTTTAGTTAATGGGTGAAACTTACATTGAAGCAGGGTAATATATGATTGCACATGTACTGAGAGGAATGTAGTCTTAATGATCAAGGCGAGCTTTTAAAACTTCTTGGAATAGTCTGTATTTGAAGTGCATCCTTGAAAATTTTCAGAAAACTATGGTTAGCAATATATTTCGTGCTTATGTGAACTACAGGTTGTTGAGAAAACAGAGGGGAAACCATTTGTTTAACAAGAATGGGTAAACATCATAGTGGAAAGGACTAATAAGAAATTGCTCTTAAATTTTAGGTAAAGAAATCTTCGTATGTATGTAAATTGACCTCTGGTGAATTTTGTTGCAGATGGTATTAATGAGCTGAGGGACTCAGATAACAATAGATTGTGATTAAGAAGCTTTTTCGGCCAAAATACAGTTCTTTGTTTCAGTTGGGGAACACAGACAGTTCTGAGTGCTGCCAGCTCACTGTGGCCCGTGTGTGCAGAGGGCTTTGTGGGTGTGTGTTACATCGTGGCGCATGTCTAGCTGCTTGGGACCCAGTTGGCTCAGCCCTGACTGTGTTTTGCTTCAGGTTTTAAATTCCATGTTAACAGTATACAGTACTGCCAGGCTGTCATCACCTTACTCTGTAGTTTCGTTGTAAGTGTTTACCATTTCCTTTCTCACGAGTTATACATTACTTTAATTTTGCTCTTCTCTAGTGCTGCTGGGGGTGAAATCTTTGACCAGTGCGTTGCAGACAGAGAAGAAGCCTTTAAAGAAAAAGATGTTCAAAGACTCATGCGACAGATTCTCGAAGGTGTTCACTTTTTACATACTCATGATGTAGTTCATCTTGATTTGAAGGTAAGATCTGAATTACTTTACAGGTTTTTTTTTTTTTTGAGATGGGGTCTAGCTATGTTGCCCAGTTAGATTAATCAGGGAGATAATGTGCATGTGTGTACATGGAAAGATAAATAATACAATGCCAAAAATATGGAAATCAGAGAATACGGTTGAGGTAAGTGAAGGCTTCCTGGTGGAGCCAGTATTGAGTTAGACCTTATTTAAAAAAGTGGGGTTTATATAAGTAGAGAAGAGTAAGAAAATAATTACCTCACAGGAGTTAGAAGTACTTGTGATGTGTTTGGGGGAAAAAAACGGGACAGTTTCACTGGAATTGAGAGATCAATCAGGAGATACTGAAAGTTGAGAAAAGGCCAGATTCCAAGGGTTTCATATGTCATGAAGAGAGAGATGATTTTTGAGCCAGGAATATTTGAAAAGCAGTGTTTGGGGAAAGTTAGGCAGCAGTAAATAAAATAATTGAGAGAATTGAAGAGATTAGAGGCAGATGGATTTCTAATTTAAAATTGTCAGCCGGGCGCGGTGGCTCACGCCTGTAATCCTAGCACTCTGGGAGGCTGAGGCGGGCGGATTGTTTGAGCTCAGGAGTTCGAGACCAGCCTGAGCAAGAGCGAGACCCCCGTCTCTACTAAAAATAGAAAGAAATTACTTGGACAACTAAAAATCTATATAGAAAAAATTAGCCAGGCATGGTGGCGCATGTCTGTAGTCCCAGCTACTTGGGAGACTGAAGCAGAAGGATTGCTTGAGCCCAGGAGTTTGAGGTTGCTGTGAGCTAGGCTGACGCCACGGCACTCTAGCCCAGGCAATAGAGTGAGACTCTGTCTCAAAAAAAAAAAGGAGGGGGGAAACATAGCTCTTTCCCTTCAAGTGCTAAAAGTCTAGCAAAGGAGATAGATATACAGGTTGAGCATCCCTAATCTGGACATCTGAAATGCTCCCAAATCCAAAACTTTTTGAGCACTGACATGATGCCACAAGTGGAAAATTCCGCACCTGACCTCATGTATTGCCCTAGAAAGACACTCACTGACTGTGGCTTACAAGACAGCCCCTACAGGAATTAAGGATGCTAAGGGCAGAATGACTCTGCTGGGACGTGCTAATGCAGCAGGCACGCCTAGGTGTAAACTTGCTGTGAGTCCACATGGGTGGCTGAGATAGTAACACCTTTGTTTTCTGATGGTTCAGCATACACAAACTTTGTTTCATGCACAAAATTATTAAAAATATTGTATAAGTTCCCTTCAGGCTGTGTGTATAAGTTGTATATGAAACATAAATGAATTTTGTGTATAAACTTTGGTCCCCTCCCCATTATGTATATGACATACATAATACGTCATTATGTATATGCAAATATTCCAAAATCCAAAAAAAACCAGAAACACTTATGTCCCAAGCATTTTGGATGAGGGATATTCAACCAATGATGGCAGTGATGTGTTTTAGTAGAAATGCTTGTCAGTTGCTGTGCGAACATAGAGTATAGTAGCCATAATGTAGGAAGCATTTACTGTGTGCCAGGCACTATGCTAAGTCCTCCAAGCCAGCTTGTGTGCTTTACTCACATTATTTATAAATTTGCTTTAATATACATTGTAAATTTTAGAACAAGGTTTTATATGAGAATAAACTCAGAAATAATCAACCTAAAGTTGTGCTACAACATGAGTAGCAGAGCCAGGATTTTAGTCCAGGATTGTATGAGTCCACAGCCTCTGCTTGCAGCCACGCGCTGCGCTACTTTCCCTGGTTGGCAGGGTGGGGGCACTTCCTGAAGAGGAGACATTTAGCATTATATATTAGCCCATCATGCCTAACTCAGAATTTATTAGGTTCTTTTCCCTCGTCCTCCCATGCTTCTCTCTCTGACTTCTCTTCTCCCTCATCCCCTGCTAGTCCCTCTCCATCCTCTACCCTGCATGCTAGACACACTTCTGTTTTTCCAGCACTTAAAGATGTCATTCCATTGTTGCCGTCTTTGCATTGTTTATGACAGGAAGTCTGTGATCATTCTTACCTTGGTTCACCTGCAAATGTGCCTTTTTAAAGATTTTTTTCCTTCTTTCTGGTTTTCAGCAATTTGGGCATGATATGCCTTGGTTTATTTGTGTTTATCCTGCTTGGGGTTCATTGTGCTACTTGTATTGTTGTGTTTATAGTTCTTATCAGATCTGAAAATTTAGTTTTTCAGCCATTATGTTTTCTAATATTTTCCTGCCCCCACCTCTCTTTTTCCTCCAGTTACAGTGTGTGAAACTGCTTGATACTGTCCCACAGGTCCCTGTTTATTTTGTTCAATCTTTCCCCCCATCTCTGTTCTTCCCATTGGATGGTTTCTATTGCTATGTCTTAAAATTCACTGATTCTTCTGCAGTGTCTGATCTGCTATAAAGACCATTCAGTGAATTTTTCATTTTAGATACTATATTTTTTCATCTCTGGAAGTTCCATTTGTTTCTATACTTTCCATCTCTCTCCTTGTTATGTTTGTATTTTACTTTAAATCCTTGAGCAACTTTATAACACCCAAAGTCCTTATCTGCCAGTTCCATTATCTGTGTCATTTCCGGGTCTGTTTTTGTTGTTTTTCCTGTTAGTTGTGGGTCATAATCGTGGCATTTTCAGGCAGCTGGAAATTTTTGGTAGGATGCCGTACGTTTAGAATGGTACAGTGTTAAGTTGATTTTATTCCATTAAAGATTGGTGAAGTTTGTTTTGGCAGGGAGTTAAATTACTTATGGTTCAACTTCGTCAGGGCAGGTCTAGGGCTGGTTTGGCTGTAATAATAAGGAGGGCCCTCCTGGGGTGGGGTCAGGATCTGTTGATTGCCCTAAGTATTTGGAGTGGTTTTTCTACTCAAACTAGAGAAAATTCAAATGTTTTACCCTGTCCTCTGTGAACACTGGGAATCGTTCAGCTTCTTCTGGGAAGAAATGCTTTGCCTGACCTTGCAGAGTTTCACCCTGTGCATGTGCATATGAGCATTTGGTCTAAGACTCCAAAATGCTGCTGCTATTTCTGGAGATCTTACTGTGTGTAGCTCCCTCCTCTCTACTACTCTACCTGCAAATTTCAACTGCCTTAGCCTTGCCAAGCTCCCAGTCTGTCTTCTCCATTTAGCACGGCCACAGCATTCTGCTTGGGTTCCTTCCCCACCTTGTACCACTGCCCATAAACTGCCTCCATGTGGGAAGCCCGGTAGATAAAGAGGGCTCACCTTGTTTGTTTCCCTCCTCTCAGGACTCATGGTTCTACTTACACTGTCTGGTGTTCTTTTTTTTTTTTTTTTGAGACAGAGTCTCACTCTTTTGCCCGGGCTAGAGTGAGTGCCGTGGCATCAGCCTAGCTCACAG
>NW_012148086.1:4717499-4771766 GCF_000956105.1 Propithecus coquereli | reverse complement strand
ACAAAGGACGGTGTGTCAGTTATGATCCTTTCGAGTGATCAAAATGCCAGTTGAAATTAGGGCAAGCGAAAAAGGAAAATGTTCTTGGCTAAAAAGTACAGGGATGATTCGAGCTTCATATTCAGAGCTCAAAAATTGTTGCCAGTACTCAGTTTTTCTGCAGCATGCAGCTCTACTTTCTCTGAGTGGCAGTAAGATGGTGTGAGTGAGGTAGATGCTGCCGTTTCAGCCTGGCAGCTACCCAGAGACTCAGCAGGAGAGAGCCGGCCTCTGTTCACAGCTCTTTCACAAGTCCTGAGAGTCACTGATTAGAATGGCTTGGATCAATCTGGAGCTAATAGGTGTGCTGTGGGTACAGGGCTCTGGCCAGGCCAGTGTCATCGGTGTCATGTGCTCTGACCCCAGAGCAGGGTATGCCCCTCCCCATCCCAACTTTCACAGGACCGAGAATGGGGAAGGGACAGATTCTCAGGCTGATTCTGTTTCTGAAAGAATAGAGAATGGGTGCTCAGGAGACAGAAAATGAGTCCTTTGAGTATTCTTAGTATGTTCTTCAGGCATCTGTGGTAGAAAAGTTGAAGATCCATGTTGACTTCTGCGGGTTACTTTCACACCAAGTCCAAGTGTGGCTGTGGGAAAATGAAACTGTCCTTAAACATAGAACATGCCACAGTGACACTAGTTCCTTGTGTTTATTCCACTTACAAAGATAGCCTCATGGGCCAGAGGAAGTGGAGTTAGAAAGGAAGGTAACCTGAGAAGGCTAAAGCTCCTTGACCCCCCAAAAAACTTTCCTGTCCTGACCTGCAGCCTCATCACACTCCACGATCATCTACTGATCTACCTTGACCTCTGTGCCCTGTAGCAGAAAGTAGGTGCTTTATGGCAGTGGTTCCCCGAGTCTGACGTGCACTGAGTCACCGGCAAGGGCTTGCTAAAACAAATCGCTAGTCCCGCCCTAGAGTTTCTGATTCAGGGTAGGGTGGGGTGATGCTGAAACTTTGGGTCCGGGGGTCACTTTGAGAACTGCTATATGGCACATTCCATAACTCCTTTTAAATGTAATATATATAACATACTCATATATATATATATCATACTATATAAATAACAGAGCTTCATTTTTATTGCATGAAGGAACACTCTCAAGAGTGTACATTGGTGTCATCTGGAGGTTGACTTCTAAAGCAAATTTGATAATGTCCCATTTGAAATCAGGCGGAAGGATAATAGATATCCCTTTAAATACTGGTTTCCTACAGAAAAACACAGGGGAATGTCAACCCAAGCAAATAACTGAGGCAAAAGTCTCCATCAATGGAGGTTTATTAAGCCAAGATTTTGAGGATGCGCCCGGGAAAAACACAAACCGCAGACAAGTTCTTTGTCCACAGGGGAAGTTGGAATCTTCAGCATTTCGAAGGCACACAGAGAGAAAGAAAAGTGGTCACGTTCTTGTGAGGCCCAAGAAATCTATATTTTACATAAAATAAGGAAGTGAAGGAAATATCTATTATGTAGATGTCCCTGGGTGGGTGAAAGAATATCTGAGTCTATGTGTCTCCAGTTCTGTTACCTGTGAGATAAACTTGTAATTCATTATTAGTGTGGACACAGGCTTTAGTTTTAGGTGCTAAACATAGGTGCAATTTGCATGTCTTTGCTTTATGGGAGGTTAGCAAGAGATTTCCTTAACGAATGATCTCGGGGCCAGCTCTTCACAGGTGCCTGAGGCTTTTACTTTCTCTCTTGCATAAGCAGGTGGGGGGTGGCCCTGAGACTTTGATTTTCATTTTACAGGAAAGAAAGCAATTTGGAAGCTTTCTTGTTCTTTTCTGAAAGATGCCAATTTAAATTCATTTTGTTAACAGTTTATCTTTTCTCAAAGATAATTTTTTAATACTGTGGCTAAAATGGATAGTCACAATGCGGTAGCCACGGGGTGGTTACAGTGACAATTTTTGAAGCAAGTGTAGACACGTGCATACCCACATGTGTCCCCAGATGTTGGTGCTGAAGTGGCCTAATGTTAGCACTGAAGAGCACTTGGTTAAAACTTTCATAGCTGGAGTCGGGGAACTGGGGCTTCGCTTTTCCCCTTTAGTCTGTCACGTGCATAAGAAGTTCGAAGATCCTTGCTCCAAGACATTTCCACCTGTGCTTCCCACGGGAACATTTACCAGGAAGAGATGAGATGGCCTCTGCAGTCCAGACTTCAGTGGACCCCTACTTTGAGAAGCCTCAGTTAGTATCAGCCATGCAGAAGAATTCCCAAAAGAAATGTTTATCTGTGCTGTAGCTTTTTTCATGTTTGGTTTTATACTCTGTAAAACCATATATTTGTTTTATTTTTTATGATGTTTTACTAGTTTTATAATATAAAAAGGACTTCCAGGAACAGAACCCCAATTTAAATAACACTGCACGTATAGGAAATGAGCTTTCAATTTATGACGGCTCAACCTATGGCCATTATTCAGGAACTAATTAAGTAGCAAGTCAGACAGGCTGCCAACACCATGTGTCATGTATCTTTGATGTTACTTGAAAGCAGTCAAAGGTGAATATTAAATTCTTGAATACCAGGTCTAACTGTGTATTTACACAAGGAAATTATATCCCTTTCTCCCAACACATTCAGCATCAATCATTCTCCTTTCTCTCCAGTACACTAGGTGTAGAATTCTTTCCAGATTTAATCGAGACCTTGATGATGATGACCATGGGCCTTGGATGTGGGACACTGGACTGTCCATGTCTCCTAGCCCCAGAGCAACTAGAAATCACGGTGATGGGAAGAGTTCCCAGCCTTTCCTCCACCCTCGCGCTCCTCCTCCCTGTGTGTCTCTAAGTGAACTGCTGGAGGGAGGGGATGGAGAGGGGGTCATGTGGCCCCAGTGCAGGCAGGAGTGATTTCTGCCAAAAGGTCATTTCCAGGTGACCTCTCTGAGTCTGGACCCAGAGAGTCTACTGTCCTATACCTTCAACAGCCATCTGTCCAGTGAGAATTTATGCTTGTATGTTGACTCTCAGTCCCTAGAAAAGCTTGAAAGACTAAGCTATAAAAAAAAAAAAAAAAAATTTATTTTCCCACACTGCTTCAAAACTAAAAATACTATGTTTTAATTCTGTGAAGATTGATAATCCCGCTATATATGGTAACTTTTAGCTATTAGGCTATTTAGTCTCCATTCTGGTTAAAATGAGAAATTCCTGTCCCAGAGGCGGAAGTTAGTTAGAAGTTAGAGTAACAATTATAGTTGCTTTCATTAAAGAGACAGTTGACACTATGGGAAATAACGCTGTTTGGATTCAGTGTAGACCTCAAATGATCAGTTTACTGAAAGACTAATTCACTGAAAACTCTTAGCCAAATACCTTAAATTGAGCTCAGAAAATTCTCTGAGGAGTAGCAGATGCAGACTTAGGAGTCCATAAAAGTATAAGTCCATAAATCCACAAAAATAGAAAAGACAAACTGTGATTAAGGGGAAGCCCATTCTTTTAACACATGAAATGTTGCAGGACTGACAATCTGGAAAACAACAACTCTGGCAAGGTCATAACAAAACTGAAAGTTCCAAAACAATCTCAATAATTTGGTGAATTAGTCATTCAGCAGAGTGGCCACCTTTTACTTCGATTGGGAGGATTGACAAGAAATAGCACAGAGAAATCCAGTCTTAAAATCCAGTGTTCTTTTTTTCCTCGAATGGTCTTCTCCTGGTTCAGTTTTCCAGCAGTCTTAATACAGTCGGCCCTCTGTATCCGTGGGTTCTGCAGCCATGGATTCAACCAAGCTGGGATTGAAAATACTCCGGGGAAAAAATTCCACAAGCTTCCAAAAAAGCAAAACTTTAATTTATCCCATGCCAGTACCACATTGAATCCATGCAAATGAAGTGACATGTAGGCTTAGGCATTGTAAGTAACCTAGAGATGATTTACAGTATACGGGAGGATTTGCGTAGGTTATATGCAAATACTACACCATCTTATATAAGGGACTTGGCATCCATGGATTTTGGCATCTTGGAGGGTCCTGGAACCAGCCCCCGACAGATGCTGAGGGACAGCTGTAGTAGTATTCTATCATTAACTTTTCCATCCTGTTACACTTAAAGTAAAAAGTAGACTAGAAGCTGGGACTTTCCACTTGAGATTTAAATTGAATCACTGATAATTTAAGCATCAGTATTACTTGAAGGCAGGGGTAACATAAAAACATTTCTAAACAGTCCCCCAAATTAATTTAGACAGGATTAGTAACCTATCTCTCTACTCCAACCTGGGTTTTAATATTACAAAGTTAATTTGCTAGAACTTTTATTGCCTGATAGAATGTTTTTTAAAACATCCATGATAGCTTAAGCTTTATTGAGCAGGTTAACCTCAACTTTACAGTGATCTTAGCCACTAAATCTTATCCAGTGGTGACTGTTCAGTAAATGTTAAATGGATTATGTACACAGATGAAGAGACCAAGATAAATGAAAGGATTCCATGTGAAGCAAGACTTCGGCAAGACTTCCCTACAGCCGTTGTCTATTCGAGGGCTGTCTGCAGGTTTCCTGTTTATTTCACTGTTGTTGCCTCTCTGTTGACTGGCCATGCTGCTTTCTCTCCCCTACCATCCAGGATTCATGCATTTTACATAGAATTAGGTATCGTGTGCCACAACTTTATCATGAACAGGATTCCCTAGAAAGAAGGTTTAACTCAATTGTAAATGCTAAGGTATTTATCTTTGTTTTCAGGACATTTCCGCTTATCGGAAGTAAGTATATTTCACCATCAAAGAACTGACAGAGATTATGGTCCTAGAGCTATATTTTTATTTAAAGGAGTAAAGTATATTTTTAAAAATAGCTGTGGTCAAAACAGCACATTTGGTAGGGGCCACATAATCAACATTAACTGTGAAATTTCATGCAATAGCTGATTTTATGAGAAATGTGTTTTTTCTAGCAACCTTTCTTTCAACATTTTTTTTTTTTGTGAGACAAGATCTCACTCTGTCACCCAGGCTGGAGTGCATTGGCATGATCATAGCTCACTGCAACCTCAAGCTCTTGGATTCAAGTGATCCTGCTGCCCCAGCCTTCCAAGAAGTTGGGACTACAGGCATGCACCACCATGCCCAGCTCATTTTTTTTTTTTTTTTTTTCCCAAATTCTCAATAACCTGTGAACACTACCAAAACAATCCACACCTGTGCAGACCTAGCCTTTTTTTTTTTTTTTTTTTTTGAGGCGGGTAGAGATGAAGTCTCACTCTTGCTCAGGCTGGTCTCGAGCTCCTGTTCTCAAGCAATCCTCCCACCTTGGCCTCCTAAAGTGCTAGGGTTACAGGTGTGAGCCACCATTCACAGTCCTCTCTTTCAACTCTTTGACTTCATTTTCAAAAAGTCTCTCACTGTATATCTTAGATGCACGTAACTGGGCCTAGGGTTCTAATACAATAAAATTTTAATAATTCGATCACACTAATTTAGGATTGACATTACCACCAAACCAGTTAGCTTTTGAATAGTAACCAAAGAAAGCATTTCTCAGGGAATATGGGGTGTAAACAAAAAGGGGGAAACATTTAAACTATTTTAAGGGAACAAATGGTATTTAAGGCCATTTACAGAATGTGCATGCCAACTAATCACAAGTGAATCAGGAGAAGATCGGGAGAAGATTTACCCTTAGTAGTGTTTCACTTGACATTTTATATGTACAAGAAAGGACAAAACAGGTTTAATTTTGAGTATGTATCACTTAGCCAACTCCTCCCATAGAATTTGCCTGAATAATTGACATTTTATTAATGTACTAAAACTAAAATTGCCTTGAAATGTCTGGGGACTTATAATCGTGGTGCTGCACTGTCTTTTTCCTGAAGAAGTAGCTAGAAGCTAATTAACAAAGAAGATGTGGTCCCCTTCTGCCATTTCCCCTAGAAGGGCCCGTGGAGCCTGCGATGCCTACGCTTCCCTCACTGTCATGGCCACCCCCAGTCCTGCCCCTGGATTTTGTGACTTCTTGTGGAATGAGAGGACAGAAGTCACATGGAGTGGTAGGTAGGGTACGAGTGGAAGGAGAGGAAATGGGAACATTCATTTATACCTGTAGGCCTGCAGTCCCTAACCCCAGGGCCGGTCTGTGGCCTTTGGGGAACCAGGTCGCCCAGCAGGGGGTGAGCAGTGGGCGAGCCAGCAGAGCTTCATCTGTATTTACAGCCGCCCCCCAGCGCTCGCAATCTCCCCCCACACTCCCCATCTGTGGAAAACTGTCTTCCATGAAACCGGTCCCTGGTGCTAAAAAGGTTGGGGACTGCTTCTGTAGGGACAAGTGTGATGGAGGAGACAGAAAAAGTTAACAAAGCGGTGGGTTAAGTTTGCTGTGTACAGGGTGCTGTGGAGCAGAGCGGGCTCAGCCATCAGGCCCTCCCCGGAAGGCAGGAGGGAGGGCGGGGGGCACGCTTCATAGAGGAATCGGGGCTTTGAGACCCACCAAGCATGGGATGAGTGATGAAAAGACATTTGTTAGGGAGAGAAGGCAGAGGGCTTCCTGAGCAAAGGCAATGCATGTGCAGGGACATGAAATGTGAGAGTGTCTGTCCTGTTTAAGGATCACAGACTGTTTGATTTGGAACACAGACTGCCTAGTGGAATAGTGACAGGAGATTGATCTTGAAAATGAGGCAGGGGGTCATAAAACACTCTGGGTGCTGTAGGGAGGTTTTTGTAATTTATTGGTACCAATGCTTCTCAGTTTATCATTGGATATATTCTTTATGGCAGAAAACAGTAAGTGCAGACCATTTCTGAAGCAAACACAAACTTTTCTTTCATATTTTACTATAAATCTCATATTTTAAAAATTCTAATGAATTTTATACTCTAGTCCATAGCATATCTGCTTATCTTTTTATACAGAAGCGTCTCCGGTTATTTTCCACTGGGCAAAAATGACTGCAGGGATGTGAACCTCGTTGGTTCTGTGGCTTTGGGTGGCCCTCGCCCACATCCAAGTCCATCTCGCCCCCACACCCCAGCCCCTGTTGAGAGAGTTTCTGTTGGGAATGAGGAATAACTAGACAACCGTGAGGAGAGTACATGATCAGACTTGTTCTGGGAAGAGTACTGTACAGTGGAGGGGGGTGTTGACCATGGGGGAAACTAGACGCAAGAGGCTAGTAGTAGTCTGGGTAAGAAATGATGAAAGCCCAAACTTTAAGCAGTGGGGATTTCGAGATTTAGGAAATGGAGTCTGTGGTCATACCACCCTGAACATGCCCAGTCTCATCTGATCTTGGGTGGGAGATTTAGGAAGTGGAATTGATATGACTGGTGACTTCACTAGATATGAGAAATGATGGAAAATGAAGGAGATGGAAAATGAAGGGTGAGTCCCCAGTGTCTTGCCCGGGCATTGAGATTGGGAATACAGAAGAGAAGGGTAGGTTTGGGGGACGAATGGCTGCCCGAGGTGTCTACTGACTTGAAGGCCTGCCTTGTAGGGAGTTGAGGGTGTGAGGTACAATCAGTCAAATGCAAAGATTTCATTTTAATTGGATCTTGAGTCTGGGGAGGACTCAGAGTAGAATTCATCAGCACGTAAGTAGCAGCTGAAGCTTTGGGAATAGATGAAGTTGCTCAAAAGTAAAATGCAGACTGGTAGAAGAAGGAGGCCGGGCAACAAGAGATCCTGAACAACACCAATATTTAAAAGGAGGAGAGAAGAAAAAATCAAAATAGTGAGGGATCTATAGAGGAAGGAAGAGATCCAAGAGGGAGAAAACAAAGGGAGGAATTTCAACAACATAAGGATGATCGTCAGTGCCCAATGCTACAGAAACCATAGAGTGCATAATAGTGCCTGAAAGGCATCCGTGGGCTTCGGTGGGTCTTAGGCTGTTAAAGTTATTGTGACCTCAAAGAGGGGGCAGAACAGATTTAGCTGGATTGGGAAAAGATACCAATTGTATTTGACCGTACTTTAAAGAAACCGAGCTTTGTGGGACTAGCAGGGAGTGAGTGTGCTGGCTAGAAAGAGATTCAGGGTCATGGAGGACAGTTTCTATAAGTAGTTCGGTTTTGTTTTTGAGATAGGGTCAGAAGCATTTTTGTATGCCAAGGAAGAGCCAATATAGGGGAAGAGGTTGAAAATACATTTCTTTAACAAATTACTGTTTACTGTTAAATTCCTCAGTCTCAATTTCACAGGTGAAATTTATGTTTTATGAGCTACATGTTTTGTGTACTTGATCATGGTTTTGTTGATTTGGGGGATGTTATTTTTTAGCCTCAGAATATCCTGCTGACAAATGAATCTCCATTGGGTGACATTAAGATCGTTGATTTTGGCCTTTCAAGGATAATGAAGAACAGCGAAGAGCTCCGAGAAATTATGGGTACTCCTGAATATGTGGGTGAGTGTTCTTGAGAGTGGGATGGTTTTGTGTTTGGGGTCAGGTATCACCTTCGTCAGGGACCTCACATGTGGCATGATTCATGGTGGGGCCAGCCATCTGCTGTATTGAAATTCTACCATCAGAGATTCATTCCTTTGGATTAAATTTAAAAATGGAAACCTTTCAAAAGTAAGGTACCAAATTGGTGATCCTTTCGCTGCAAGTCTAAAAGACTTTGAAAGAATAGGCGAGTATTTTAACAAAGTAGGACATTAACTTATCTGAGAGTGGGAGAATATTTAACAAGTAAGGACCATTAAGGATGTTCCTGTTGATAACAAACATTTGTAGAAGAATCGCCAAGTGTGGGATTCCATAGAAGTGTGGAGCAGAGAAGGCATTTGGTTAGATCTGTGCAAGGTCGAATGTTTCCGGCAGAAAGAAGGAGGAGCTTAAACACTGAAGGTAGCAGCAAGAGAGCAGCTGAAGTGATGCACCGTGGGTCTGGGATGGGTAGAAAAAGAAGTCAACTATGACTTTTTTTGATAGATGAAGAAAAATAGGGGTTTGAAGGATTTTTTTTTTTAAAAAATAGGCATCTGTAGTAGAATAAGGCCATAGAATAATTCAGAAGTTGTGACCAGAGATTAGAATATTAACATTTAAAATTTCAGCGGTGGAAACAGGTCTTTATAATTATGAGGCCTTGGATATAGCTCCGGAAAGGCAGTTCGTTAGACCAGAAGGGCAAGAAGCTGTGATGCTAGGCTGTCTGGGTCATGGACATCTGCAAGTTGCCAGGGCTGGTGTGGACCCAGGAGAGGAGGAGGCCAGGTGTCGTGTCATAGATGACAGCAGCATGGCCAGGAGTAGAGGAGGCTGTGGCCTGGCCTGAGGAAAGCCTCTTTGCCTGAGAGCAGAGGTGTGAGTGAGCAGGCAGGCCGGGACGGGCGTTGGGAGAGCAGGGCCCCTTTCAGAGAATGGGGTGAAAGGAGTAGTCCTTGAAGCACTGAGGATGCTGGGGATTTACAAGAGGAGAGCTTTCCAGACAACACAGAAAGACAGGAGGGTCGATAGGGTTGAATTAAAGCTGTGTGGCAATGATAGTACAAAAAATAATTCATAGTTTTAAAGTGCCTACAATTTAAAACAGATCCTTAATTAGGTAATAAAAGAGACCACAGGCAGAGAAACAACCTTCAAAACTTTGGGGTTTTTTATGGACTGGAAATACTTCATTTTCAATATGACGACTGATAAGCATTGTGACCACTAAGTAAGTTTTAGGAATGTGACTTAATAGTATTTCTTTAGGGAAAGCAGCTGCCCAAATAGCTCAGCCAATTTTAATGGGTAGCATTGTAAGCTAGAATACAGAAGACTGCAGAAGGAAGGGCTATGAGCTGAAATATAAAAATATTAATGAGAGTGGGTTTTTTGTGTGTTTTTGTTTTAATGCTTTTTGTTCTTTCGTAAATTCTAAATTTTCCACCAAGAGCCTCTCGCCCCCAAAACAGAACTATCTTCTTCATTATGAAAGAAATACAAGTTCATCCAAAACTAAAAATAATTCAGAAGTATATGATACAGAAAAACAAAGGGACTCTCCTTTTCGTTTTCTTGACACACCTTTTAATAGGCGAGGTTATGCCTCACACCATCATTTTACATACACAGAGACCAGGTGCTAGTCCTGGCTCCGGATTTGCCGTCTATGTGACCTGGCCCGTAAACCTCTGTACACTCCAGACTCCTGTCCATAAAATGGGGCCAGGAACAGTACTAGCCTCATAGGGGATGGTAAGAATCGCACTGGATTTGCTACATAATGCTCTTAAATCAGTGTTCAGCAAATAAAAGCACTCAAAAAAGTAAGCTACTGTTATTTCTACACTCCTCTTCCATAATCTTGCTGTACGGTCTCGATTTTACCATTCCCCGCTCCAGTAATCTGGATGCTATGCATTTCAATTTTAACTTCCTAGTAGTTTCTTTTGAAATTTTAAAATAATGTTCACGACCTCTGTTTCTCAGCTCAACCATTTCAGAAATCAGAATTCAGGAGATTAGCATACCTGGCCTTTCCTTCCCAACCTCTTCTTCCTCTCTTTATATTCTGTGGGGATTTGTCCCAAATTAGTAATGGGTATGTGGCAGTCACGCCAGAGGTGGGGTGGCAGGACAGACTTCACTGGGACAGCCCTAACCCAGCTGCTGAAAGCCAGGGGCCACGAAGCGACGCTGGTCTCCTGACAGCCTGGGCGGGGTTGGATCATGTGGAATGAAGCCTTCCAAAAAGAGGTTCTCAGCAGCTGCCTAGAGACCACCCAAATACTAGCTAAAGCCATCACCAAGGCCCCACAACGCCCCCCACCCCACCCAGGCCTGGATCTGAGTCACAGGTCTTACTACCAGCACAGCCTGACAGCTGAGTGTGATGAGGACAGCCCACGAGGGGATTTTGACTTTTTCTCCAACCTCATAGCCAAATGGGAAGCCGCAGCCAGGCTTCCTGGAGATTCTACACAGCAGGTGCTGGTGCGCTCTGGGGTTGTGCTGGGCCATGGGGGTGGTGCCATCGGCTGTATGCTGCTGCCCTTCTGCCTGGGCCTAGGGGGCCCATCGACTCAGGCCACCAATTCTTCCCCTGGATTCACATCAGAGACCTGGCGGGAATTCTGACCCATGCCCTTTCAAGCAAACCATGCGCAGCGGATCCTGAATGGAGTGGCTCCAGCCGCCAGCACCACCAGTGCTGTGTTTGCCCAGGCCTCCCTCTCGCTTCCCAGTATTGTGGTGCAAGCTGTCTTTGGGCGAGAGCATGCCATCCTGCTGCTGGAGGACCAGAAGGTGATCCCACAGCAGACGCTGGCCACGGGATCCCAGTATTCCTTCCCAGAGCTGAGGCGGCCTGGAAGGAAGTCATAGCCTAAGTAGGGAAGCACATGGCAAAGGCCCGAGTCCTGTCCCTTAGCAGAGGCTTCCAGGTTAGACACTGTATATTGATAGGCGCAGCCGCTCCTCTGCTGAGCTCTGAAGCTATCTGGTTCTTAGAGATTCCTCCTTCCTGTCAGTCCTGTCGCTCCACCTTATGTAGCCGACAGTGTCCACAGCCTCAAGGCTGTAATCTCACCAGAGTGGGGCCTTAACCTCTTTGACTTGTGAAAAGGATTTCCAAGCCTGTCTCTCTGTGTGTCTGTTGCTGCCCCACTTCTCTCTGCTGTGTAGAGAATGCTCTGCAGTTTAGGCAATAAAGATGGATTATCTCGCTAAAAAAAAATAATGGATATGTGACTTTGAGTGTTCTTTCCTAGAATTAGAACATTTTCATTTCTTTTTCAATCGTAATTACCACAGTTGTTTTAGTCGTTGGTCTGTTTTCCCAGGGATTCAGCACCTTATTGCCTGCCTTTTCATACTTTATCCCCCCATTTGTGTAATTTAGAAGAGAAAAATCATCTTTGGTTGTCTGGATGATAAGTAGATTTTTCTCTTCAAGGAGAGTTTTTATATTTCTCCTGACTCCTTGCATGTTGGAGAATGTCTTTCTGCTGTGTTTCTGTGCGACAGCAATTTAGTTTTTATCAAAGCATATTATTTTTCTCAACTCCAGATGCATTTGTCCATGATGCATGTCATCTGAGGATGTCCAGGTTTTTTTTTTAACCTTGTCGACAGACTGACTGACTCTAAAATGGGTGGCTGTTTTAGAAGCTCACTCTGACTGCAACATAAAGAACAGATCGGGTGGGACAGGCAGCGTAAGGCCCAGGTGAGGAGGCCCAGGTGAGGAGAGCGAGCCTTGGGCTAGGGTGTGGCATCAGGGAAGCAGAGATGGGAACAGGTGAGAAAGATTTAAAAGCTGCCTTCTGATAGAGAGATGCTTGATTACATCAAGCATGGGTGTGCTTGATGTAGTGTGCTTGAGGGTGTGAGAAGACCAAGGTGTCGGAAATTGCAGTTTATATTGCAGTGTTTATTCCTTCACAGATTTTTAAAATACTAGGACTCAACAATGGAGGCTGGAGGTGTGAAAAGTAAACAAGTTAATTACAAATGTCTAGTTATTGTATTAATTTATGATGTTAATAATTTTTTCCACAAAACTAAATGTTTTCTTTTTCTGATCCTAGCTCCTGAAATTCTTAGTTATGATCCTATCAGCATGGCAACGGATATGTGGTAAGTGTTATTAATGAAAAATGTATTAAATTAGTTTCAAGAAATGAGAATGGTGCTAATTTTTCTTACATTTTCTTTTGTTTTAGGAGCATTGGTGTGTTAACGTATGTCATGCTTACAGGAATATCACCTTTCTTAGGCAATAATAAACAAGAAACATTCTTGAATATCTCACAGATGAATTTAAGTTATTCCGAGGAAGAATTTGATGTTGTATCTGAGTCAGCTATTGACTTCATCAAGACACTTTTAATTAAGAAACCAGAGTAAGTATCAGTTTAATATTGATCGTTGTCAGTTTTTGATCAATCTGCTCCAAGCAAAAGTAGTTCAACAACTGAAGCACCAAAATGAAGGTGCAAAAATGTTGATATAATATTAGATGAAACCCTTGGCTTACTATATCTATTGAAAGAAAAAGTGGCCAAAGTGAAAATATTTTTGAAAATATGAACCGTACCTCATTTAACAGGATTAAAATATTATTTAGTAAAATTGTATTATTGCAGATATGTCACGCACCGAATGGCACTCGTAATTCATGGTTAGTATAAATTGATGATGAAATGACAGCTGATCCCTGGAAGATATTTTCCATGTGTTCTTTGTTCCTCAAGAGAGTTTTTTCAGAGATACTTTACCCAATATATCGTTTTTCAACATGGTGAGAAATTACACCTAAATTCCAACCCCTCTAGCTTTATTCAGGAATCACAACAAGATTTTTGCCAACTCTTCATACTTCCCAAATTATAATACAATAAACACAGTGCATTATGCTCTAATTTTTAATTGAAGTTCTAATACGTTGTCTTAAGTGTAAAATATGTATCTTTATGCAGAGACCGAGCCACTGCTGAAGAATGTCTAAGACATCCCTGGTTGACGCAGAGCAGTGTTCAAGATCCTTCTTTCAAGGTGAAAGGGGCATCAGAAGAACCAAACGCCCTTCAAGAAGGTGATTCTGTGCCTGAAATTAATTCTGACAAACCAGAAACTGAGGACTCAGTTGTAACAGAGGAGTTAATCGTAGTTACTTCGTATACTTTAGGACAATGCAGACAGTCTGAAAAAGAGAAAATGGAGCAAAAGGCCATTTCCAAACGATTTAAATTTGAGGAACCTTTGCTACAAGAAATTCCAGGAGAATTTATCTACTGAGCAGTATTTCCCTTTAGAACTTTTAAGATTTCTACATTGAATTGAAAATGTTAATATTATTTATGGACCACTGGCCAAATGGTACATGTACTGAAAGTGATAACCAGGTGTCACTTATACAAACAAAAACAACTTTGTCAAACTTGTGGAGTTAGATGAATCAAGCCAGATTTATAAAGTCGCCAACCAGGAGATTTAAAAGGTACAGTTATCTGTTTCAATGTTATTTTGAAGAAGGGAGATGTTTGCACCTTTTAATCCTACATCCTGTTTCTCCAGAATGAGAATTTGTGTGCAAAGGTATTATTTATATTCACTTTCTTTAAAAAATCCAAGTAAAAGTGCCAAAACTACATCTCTGTAAATTTCTTTTGCATTATTCGTATGTGTATCTGTATCTGCATTATATATGTCGATGCCCTTACTAAAATTGATAACCGACTTTGGGAGGTTTTTTTGGCAAGATATTAATTTAAATAGACATCTTCTAAATTGTTAAGACCTAGAATAACATTCATTATAATTTGATAATGTCTTATTTTTATATTTTATTACCGCTTTATAGTGACTTGATTTGGCTTCTCTTGTCTCTGTTTTTGCATAATGCTTATAACGTATCAGAGAAAACCCTGGTTAATTTTTTCTCTATTCAATGTCACTAATATGAGAAGTGGTGATTTTTCACTCTGAAATTATTCTAGTTGTGTCAGCTTTTCAGCCATTTCCCTTATCACACCGTACTCATCTACCTTCTTTCAGGGGCTACACCACGGCCACTTCCATGCCCCTCCCCCATACTTGTGACTTAATTTTGGTCACTTGCAGGTATCAGTGTGATCTGATCAACACTGTGGTTGCTTTGGTCAGTGAAAAGATACTATTATTGTTTGTGTCCCAGAGTTAATACAGGGCCGTGGAGCAGAGGAGATGGAAAGCACTTCCACGCCTACCACCGAGCCTCTACTTGTGTCAAGTTTCTTAGCAGCCCTCAAGCTATGTTAGGAAACGTTATAAATGCCAATATATATATAAATATTTACTTCGTCCGTAAAAAATTTGACATTGGATACTTTGTCCCCAAAAGGCTTACAAGAATACACTCAGTAGAGTTTAATTTGATTAGGATCGAACACTTCAGTTGTATCTAGGCCCCCCCAGTGAACAGGAAAGGCCTACTTAAAAAATGGAGATGTAAAAGTATGTGCTGTATAACTGAAAGTAACTAAATATCCTCCTCACGTAAAAAGTCTCAGAGTCCTTATTTGTCTTTTATTAGGCTCAGTGTGTTAAGTGTGTTACTCCAGCTTGTCTGTCACCTGCGTACTGTGTGCTCCTGCCCACGCCCTTGCCTGTGCTCAAGAACAACTCAGACCTGTCCTTTCACGGTGGCTTAGGATGTCACACAAAGCACCCTTCTGGGCAAGATTTCTCACATGCCAAAATCATGAAAATGACAGCACCTAACCACCCGTTTTACAGCGTGTGCAGTGAACACATGCACAAGTCTGTAAATGTGCTGGACGTTGGCACAGATGGTCTGTATGTCACCCAGGTCTGCTGTGGGGCCTGTCGGAGCTCCTGGGAATGCTCAGGCCCCATTAGGTGGTTCACACTGTTACACTGTTTCCTCGCTGAATCGGTTTTATTTATACAGTTTCTTGCAAACTAGCATTTCTAAACAAGCTCTAAAAAGGGGAAGAGGAAATTCTGCCACAGTGGCAGTTTTCCGTGAAAACCCATGGCCACAATGTTGGGCCTTGGGTAACTTGAAAAAAGTAAAATACGGTTTGAAGCAAATTTGTGTAAATTTCTCTCTGACAAAAATGGGCAGGGGAAGTGATCAAAAAAAAAAATACTCAATATTGAATGAGACGTATTTGTACTTGATGGATTTGTCAAGTTTTAAAAGCACAATCATTTGGACTTCTTCAAAACCAACTTTATATTTTAGAAATATACTTACCATTTTTATAGCTTTTAGCTGGCTACTTTGCAGTTTGCATATCCTTAGCTGCTTTTGTACCTTAAATTTTTAGTTATTTGATGCTTTTTTAAGAAGCCCTTCAGAATATACTTGTATATTAGCATTTTTTGGTTTATATGATATAAACAGAGCATGAAGAGCCTTCACATTATTAGACCAAATAAAACCTATTAATGACTTGCCAGCTAGCTCTATACTTATTTAAAGCTGTTCATGTTCATTTTCTCTATTACCAAATTTATGAAGGACTAAACAGCACTATTGAATTTACTCATACAGTTTATAAATCCAGTTTTAATTATAATAAAATTCAACAATATAATATTTCAGTGTGATGAGAAGTTGTTTATGAAGTATGCAAAATGTATAAGTACTTTTAATCAATTGGGAAATTGTATTTGAATTTTCTTATGTTTTGTTGTTTTCACATGAAAAGTAGAAGAAAATGCCTTTATCTAGAGGGGAAGGACAGATGCTAATTGCAGAATCTCTTAAGCTTTTCCAACCAACCTCAGTTTGGAAGAAACTTTATTAGAGAAAAGGTTATAAAGATCATTTAGAGAATGTTAAGACCGGAAGTGAGTTATAATCCTGAACATTGTGATGGGGGTGTGCGGCTCGGTCCATAGAGGCCTAAGCATGTTTAGAAATAACATCAATCCATGGACACCAATATGGGTACTTTTAGATGGGAGAAAGATGATTAGCCAAAGTGTCATCAGACTAATCCTAAATACATTTTAAGCTTGCACTTACAGAGGTTTGAATTGGACTAATAAAAATAGCCAAGTACTGTGTATATTGTCCAAGATCATCAACCACCTAGTACCTTGAATTTGTTGCAGAATTAAAAGAGCTAGATTAAAAATCTTAATCTTAACCTCAAGAGCCCTAATCTCCAACTATTGTTTTGTGGGAGGAGGAGAATATAATTTACATATAATGAAATATGCAGATTAAATCCACACAATGGAACCAGGTTTGGCAAATGCATACACTCCTTTAACCTGCACTCCCCGTAGGGTGGTTTCCTCACCCTCAGATTCGTGAGGCTGGCATCACACACCACACCACGCACTCTGGATTCCGGCTCTTACCCAGCATGACGTCTTTGAGGTTCATCCACACTGGTGCTTTGACCGGTGGTTTGTTCCTTTTTGTTGCTATGTAGTACTGTTTGAATACACCACAGTTTATGTATCAATAACTCCTGTTCATGGACCCCTGAGCTGTTTCACTTTGGGGCTATTATGAATGAAGCAGCTGTAAATATTCTTATACAGGGATTTTTGTGGACATGTTTTCATTTCTCTTGGATTAAAAAGGTAGAATTGCTAGGTCTTAGGGTAGATGTATATTTAACTGTCTAAGAAACTGCCCAACAGTTTTCCAAAACAGTTGTGCTATTTTCCATTCCTGCTGGTATAACATATGAGAGAATCCTTGCCGACATTTGGTATTTTCCATCTTTTTCATTTTAGCTATGCTCCTGGGGGCATGAGGTGGTATCTCACAGTGGTTTGGTTTGCACCCGTAATGTTCGGGAATGACTAATGAGGAATACTTTTCCATTAGATGCTTCTTATGTCCTTTTTAATTGGATAGGAGTCCCTTATACAGTCTGGATTTAAGTCCTTTGTCAGGTTTATATGTTACAAATATTGTTTCTCACTGTGTGACTTGGCTGTTTTCTCGAGAGTATATTTTGATGAGAAGGTTTTAATTTTAGTGAAATCCAATTTGTCAATTTTTGTTTTATGGTTAATGCTTTCTGTGTCCTCTTCTAAGAAGTTTTTACCTACCCCAAGGTCATTAAGATAATGTCTTACTTTTTTTTTGGAGCATCATAGTTTTGGCTTTTACGTTTTGGTCTGTGGTCCACTGTGAATTAATTTTTTTATATGGTATGAAGTAGGGGTCAAGTACCTTTGGTTTTCATATGAATGTTTGGTGGTTCCAGCACCATTTGTCAAAGAGATTTTCCTTTCCCCATTAAATTGTTTTGGTGCTCTTGTCTAAAATCATTTGACCATGTATCTGTGGATCTACTTTTCTGTTCCATTGTACTTGTTTATCCTTTTGTCAAAACTTAATAAGTCTTGATGTCAGGTAAAACTTCCTTATTCAAGATTGTTTTGTTTATTCCAGGTCCTTGGCATTTCCAAATAAATTTGATAGTTGGCTTGTCAATTTTTACCAAACCACCCCTCAGAAAAAAGCCTTGTGGGATTTTGGTTAGGATTCATTGAATCTGTAAATCAATTTAACATTTTAACAATACTGAGCCTTCAATCCATAAACATAGTATGTCTTTTCCATTATTCTTTTTCTCAGCAGTGTTTTATATTTTTCAATATAGAGATTCTGCACATCCTTTTACCTTTATCTCTGTTTTTTTTGATGCTACTGTTTTGTTGGATACTCTTCATTTTTCAATGTTTTTGTTTGCTTTTAATACTCCAAATCTTCCAATGTTCATTTTTAGCTCATTGTGCCTAAACCCTACGTTATAAATTATTTAAGTAAGAATGAGGCTTTCTTTTGAAACTTTTGTTGGTAACAGTGGGAGTAAGTCTGCTGAATTGAAATTTATAGTAACAAAATTGGAAGGAATCCTTCCTCTAGTTTTTTCAAATTAGAGATAAGATAATGGAATCTCAGAGGGAATATGTGATTTGCCCAAGATCTCACAACTCATTACACAAAGGGTAGAATCATTGAGTTTCCTTACTGCTAGTCAAGGACTTTTACCTCTGGATTCTACCTTTGGCCACATTTTAACATCCTTAACACGATTTCTAAAAATTACTTTTGTGCAACTTAATTTTGGATTTTTTTTTTTTAATTAACTAGAGGACAAGTAACCTGAGATTAGGCTAGTGCAGAAGTCAGCATACTATGGCCCATACCTGTTTGGTAAACGAAGTTTAATTGGAACATAGCCACACCCATTCACTCACATCGTGTCTTTGGCTGCCTTCTTACTAAAACTGCAGGGCTGAGTGGTTGTGACAGAGATCTTACAGCCTGTACAACCTAAAATATTTACTGTCTGGCCTTTTACAGAAAAAGTTTGCCAACCCCCAGGCTATTACATTCTAAACATTTAAAATAGATATTGGCACAATCCTTTGGGAAGAAGCACCTTATTTTACATGGCAGTATAATCTTATGACTTTGGTTACATACCTTTTTACAGTTTTTGTTGAGATAAGTGAGGATTTTTACTAAAAATAAAACTTTTTACTAAATGTTAGTAGTAAAGTATCTCTTAGTTTTAATATACTGTGATGGGTTTTCATGAAAATTAATATCTCTTTAGTTATCTCCATTAAAATGACAGTTTTCTAATCAGTTATGAGAGAAGTATACCTAGAATAAAATAAATCAAGGTATTTGGGAAGAGATATGTTTAATCCTTAGCTGGAATTATTCAGGAGGGGAGGATTATCACCTCATCCCTGCCCCTTTTAAAGCAGCACATTCATTACCCTCGTCCTACACTTTTTAAAGGTTTTGATTTTGAAATAGTTACAGACTTACAGGGAGTTGGAAAGACAGTACAGATATATCTTACATAACTACTGCATAATATCCAAACCAGGAAACTGGCATTTGTAAAACGAGTGTACAATTCTATGCCATTTTATCATGTGTAGATTCCGGTAACCACCAACACAATTGAGATATGGAACTACTTCGTTGCCACGTAAGTATCTTGATGTCAACATTTTACCACTTGGAGTGAAATTTAGGAACCTTCTCTCTCATGCTGTGCCCTCCCCTCCCCACTTGTGAGAGAAGTGCACCTAGAATACGATACGTCCTCCACATACGGTGAGGTGCACACCAGACAATGTTAATGCATCTTGCTTCCACTATCTATTTAGAAAACTCAGGAAAGAGAGTCTATGTATTTACCCATATTTTTGTTCTTTCATTGTTCTTCCTGATACACCAAGACTTTATTTTTTTTTTTTTTTTAACATTTCCTTTCTGTTTGAAGGATTTCCTTGAGTCATTCTTCCAAGGTAAGTCTATTCAAGGTCCATAGGGTAGATCTACTCAACAAATTCTTTGTTTTCCATCATCCAAGAATGTCTTTATTGCCTCTTCATTCCGGAAGGATCATTTCACCAGACAGAGAATTTGGAGTTGACAGTTCTTTTAGCACTTAGAAATTTTATGTCACGTCCTTCTGGCCTCCATGGTTTCCGAGGAGAGATCAGCTAGCATTTTAATTATTTTTCCCATGGGAAAGGTGTCATTTCTTAATGTTTTCAAGCTTTTTTGGCTTTAGTTTTCAGAAGTTTGTCCTACCATGGGTTTCTCTGGGTTTATGCTGTTTCGGCTTCACTCAGCTTCTTGAATATAGGCAGACCTCGGAAATATTTCAAGTTCAGTTCCAGATCACTGCAATAACGCAAGTCACGTGAGTTTTTTGGTTTCCTAGTGTATGTAAAAGTTATGTTTCTACCGTAGTCTATTAAGTGAGCAATAGCATTGTGTCTCAAAAAAAGCACCTACCTTAATTTTAAAATACTTTATTGCTAAAAAATGCTAAGGATGCTTCACTGAGTCCTAATCTTATTGCTGGTGGAGGGTCATGCCTCAGCGTTGATGACTGTTGATTGATCAGGGTGGCGGCTGCTGAAGGTTGGGGTGGCTGTCGCAGTTTCTTAAAATAAGACAACAGTGAAGTTTGCCACGTTGACTCTTTCTTTATCTGTAGCTTGCAGTGCTGTTTGCTAGCATTTTCCCCATAGTAAACGGAGTCCATGCTCTCAAACCCTGCCACTGCTTTATCAACTAAGTTCGTGTAACAGTCTCCATCCTTTGTTGTCATCTCGGCAGTGTTCACAGCATCTCCACCTGGAGTAGACTCCATCTCAAAAAACCACTTTGTTCATCCTTAAGAAGCAACTGCTCATTCATTCAAGTTTTCTCAGGGATTTCAGCTCTTCTGTCACATCTTCAGGCTCCACTCCTAATTTCAGTTCTCTCGCTCTTTCTACCACACTGGCAGTTACTTCCTCCACTCAAGTCTTGAGCCCCTTACAGTCATCCGTGAGGGTTGGAGTCAACGTCTTCCAAACTCCTGTTGATGTTATTTTGACCTCCTCCCATGAATCTTTTGAAAGGTTCGGTGAATCCTTTCCAGAAGGTTTTTAATTGATTTGGCCTGGATGCATCAGAGGAATCACTCTCTGTGGCAATTACAGCCTTACAAAGTGTATTTCCTGGAGCCAGGTGTGGTGGCTCACGCCTGTAATCCTAGCACTCTGGGAGGCTGAGGTGGGAGGATTGCTTGCGGTCAGGAGTTCAAGACCAGCCTGAGCAAGAGTGAGACCTCCCCCCCCACCGATCTCTACTAAAAATAGGAAAAATTAGCCAGGCATGTGCGAGAGGCTTAGGCAGGAGGATCGCTTAAGCCCAGTAGTCTGAGTTGCAGTGGGCTATGATGATGCCACTGCACTCTAGCCAGGGCAACAGAGCAAGACTCTTGGGGGAAAAAAAAGAAAAAAAGAAATTGAACCTCACTCCCCTGCCCTGTTCAAAAAAGAAAAAAGGAAAAAAAAGAATAAAAGTAAAATAAAATCCATGTCAGATAATTCCCATCATCTGTGCATTCTCATTGTTGGTATCTGTTGATTGTCTTTTCTTATGCAAGGTAAGATTTTCCTGTTTCTTGGTAGGAAAGCATGAGTTTCTATTGCAAACTGGGCATTTGGGTTTTATGTTGTGACACTGTGGACCATATTTAAATCATCTGTTTTAGTAGGTCTACACTGACACCACGCTGGTTGGCAAAGAGGGTATGGTGATTCAGTACCGCCAGGGAGCGGTGAAGGTTCAGGCTCGCCACTCAGCCTCTTCTGACACCCAGGCAGGGGCTGGGGTGCCTTATTACTGCTTCCCACTTAAGCACATGGGCTCCACTCATACTGTGACGGTGGGAGGGCCTGTTCTGCCCGATCAAGGTGGAAGCCTAGGCCCCCCACGTGGCCTCCACTGACACCATGGGGGGTGGGCCTCGTTACTATCCTGCAAGGATGGAAGTCCCAGCTCCCCACTGGGCCTTCTCTGACGTCATTCAGGCCTCATTACAGCCAGGCAAGGGAGGAAGTCTGGGTTCCCCACTTGGCCTTTGCTGATAGAGTGTGGTATTTGGGTGGAGTAGGGCAGTTACAATCTGAAAGGTCACTTTCTAGGTTGTTCCTTTCTGGATCCTTTGGCTAAAGAGAGCAGGCTTTTCTTAGCTTTTGTCGTCTGCTCCTGTTGGTGTTTCTGGGGTGCTGGTTTTTCCAACACCCAGTCTAGGATATAGAACGCAGAAGAAAACCCAGGGAACTCAATGCCGTATTATGCCTTGGGTCAGCCCTCTCTTCTTTCAGAGCAGTCTTAAGTTTATTTTATATAAATCCAGGGTTTTTAGCTGCACTTGGAAGAATAGGGAGAGAACTGCATCTACTCCACCTTTTCTCTTCTACTTTGTTTTGGATAGTGAATTTGCTAAAAATGTCCTAGAAAGTGGCAAAATATACGTTTATAAATGTACCTTTAATATACTTTTATAAATACTATTGCGTTCAGTCAAACCACTAAGGACATGTTCTGCAATCACTGGTTTATTTGTGTATCTGTCCAATTAGAATCTAAGTGCTAGATCTAAGCCATGTCTTAGGTTAAAATAATTCCATGATTTCCTAAAACTGAACCACCCTTGCATTCCTGGAATAAAACTTAGTCACTGTTAATAGGGTAGACTAGGTTAAGCTGGGGTGACAAATAGCCCCCCCCCATCTTAGGGGCTTATAAGGGTGTACTTCTCACTCGTGCTGCATATCCCACTGTGCGTCAGAACCCAAGCCCTGGAAGTAGCTGCCATCTGGAACATTACCAATATTAGGGAAGAAGTTAAAGAGGACACAGTGAAGCAAGGGCTGGCAATTAAAACTTTTACTCAGAAGTCTTGCATGTCACTTCCCCTCACAAAATAAATGACCTGGTCATGCCTAAGTTCAACAAGGCAGGGATGTATAATCCTCCAATAGGTAAGAGCAGTGCAAGGCAGAGGCACCAAACTATTTTATGAAAAACAATACTTGATATCAGTATATGTCATTGGATTCACTCTGCTAATATTTTATTTAGAATTTTTGCATCAACTTTCGTAAGGGAGATTGTTCTGTAGTTTCTTTCTGGTCTATAGTTTCTGGTTTCCTGGAAATAATTTGAAAGTGATAAATTACTTTCTCATTAAGACTGCAAGGTGACTGACACTAACATGGTAGCTAAAGTTAAAAGATAAGTATTATTGTTATATGGTGAAGGGGCTAATTTCTGCCTTGACAGTGTATTATTTACTAACAGGCTTTTAATATATTGCTTGTGATCTGTCTGATATGTCAATTAAAATATTTCCTTTTAAAAAGAAAAAAAATCCTTTTGGAAAAAAATTGGAAAATAATTTAGGAATGAAAAGTACACTCTCCTGAAAAGTCAAATTTCACTTACTGCACCCATCCTGTGTCTTAGAGGCATGTTTTTGATATTTTCACTTACCACTTTTCTACCCTGGGTTGTAAAAGGGCACAGTTTTTCCGTGCACATTCCTGACAGTACTTTCAACTGAGCAATTCCACTGACGTCTGGCCAAAAGGCATGCCTGAACTGGGAGCAGGTCACCGAGGAGGCGAGCATCTTCTTGTGAGTGGAGCTGGAGGTTTTCCTATCACCCTCCCACCTCCTTCTTGACCCTCCCCCAGTCATCAAGCTCCTGTGTAAACAGAATCTTTTGCCCAAGCATCCTAACAAGCACTGTAAACATTACCTCACCTGTAAAGCAGGTGACTGGTAAATATTTATTCATACTTTTTATATGTACAAACTGAAAACACCAAATAGTCAAGTGGCCTAAGGCTACTTTCCTTGGGGAAAACCCTCAAGAGCTGCTGCCTTTTGAGCACTTTCCTGGCCTTTCCAGTGGCCAGAAGACAGAGACCACTATTTGTCAAGTTCTGGCTGTTTCATGCATATCTGACTTATTTCCGCTTCATCACTGCCACATACAACTTCACCGAAACAGAGTAATAAAATCTTGTCTCATAAGGTATTATGAAGTCCCTGGATTGGTGAATAGGGAATGTTTGGAAGCAAGAGAAAGCTAATTCTAGAAAAATGGAACAAATGATAGTAAGATTTGTGATTTATGTGAAAGCACAGTCTCTGAAACCTTCATTAACAGTAGTATCATATACTTACTCCAAATCTTTGGCCACAGACTACATGCAAAATGTTAACACTGGCATTCACACTGTGGCCAACTTACCTTTCACTTCACCTACAGCTAACTAACCTATACACTGGCCAAACTGGATATCTTAGTTCTGGGGCACAGCTCACGTCCATCCCTTCCGAGGCCTTTGTTCACGTTGTTCTTTCCACTTACAAGGCACTTTCCATCATGTCTGCTCGTCACAATCTTAGCCTTCAAGGCCCGCAAAGACACCACTGCCTCCGGAGATAGCCTCTTGGATTCCTCCTAGCTGACATCTCTCTTTTCTGCATCATTTTGGCATCACTGCTTGAAACTGTTGGGGCACAGGATCCTAATACTCTGTAACTCCCTGTAAGCCCTGCCCGTGCACGCAGCGCACAAGCTGGTGAGCCACTTGCAGCCGGAGGCCCTGCACCGTCTTCCACAGTAAAGCAGGAGTCAGGCTACCATGTGCTGGCTGCGATGTCCCTTCTGTAGTCTTTACAAAGCTATGGTTCTTGTAATTCTAGTAAAGCCCTTTCTCTAATGTCTGGGCCGTCCTGTCTCTTTATGGGATGTGCTGAAGGCACTTGCTCAAACTCTACTCATGGCAAAAAGTCACCTTTTCCTCTGATAACAATATGCATTATCCCAGATGTCTTCAAGGTAGCTAATGCGAGTCAATGGCTGAGTCACAGTGATTACTGGATATACAGGAAGTAGTGGGCTGCAAATGCACATCATTGCTATCCTTAAAGAACAGGAAAGACAACAACGTCTACTGCCATGACCAGGTTCTGGGTCACCCATGAAGTCATTAAGCACATACATGGAAGTAAACTTAACTAGAAAGATTACCCAAGATGGTGGCTTCCAAATAGAAATCAAGGAGCTTTTTACTACATGATATTATTTCTTGTCAGCTGGATGAGGAAAGCCTCTTCATTAATTCAAACTTTCTACACAAACAAAAACTGTCACTTGTTTTACTTCAGAACGGATGGCCCACCTAGGCCCTGGTTTTCTATGATTTGGCCACAGCAAAGAAACAAACAACTCTAGCAAACACTGGAAGGAAGCACAAGTTGTCAGAGGACACTCAGATACAAAGCAATACATAAATTGACAACATACACAACAGAAAGAATAAAGCAGCACAAAACTGTGCACAGGGCTCTACCATTTATTTTAAAAGACTGTAGAGATTGGAATATTTATCTATAAACAAAATGGCAAAGTGCTCTCAGGGAAAGAGACTTACTTTGCACTGTATAATCCATTCAAGGAACATATAAACACATTTTTTAAAGAAACAAACTTCAGAATAATATCTAATAACTAAAAGCCTCATATTCTACCAACATATTTAAGCTTATTTTTTTCTCTGAGAGGCTTCTCTTCAATGAATATTAGGAATGTAGGAAAAGATTCCCCAAGTCTTGGGTCAGCAAAAAAAAAAAAGAATGTAGGAAAAGAGCTCATGAATGTCCTTCATTGTAGACAGTTACATTAAGCCTAGTAATACTAAGAGGGTTAAACTGGCCTTTTTTTTTATTTTTTTTTTTTCTTGAGACAGAGTCTTGCTCTGTCACCTTGGCTAGAGTGCAGTGGTGTCAGCCTAGCTCACAGCAGCCTCGAACTCCTAGGCTTAAACCATCCTCCTGCCTCAGCCTCCCAAGTAGCTGGGACTACAGGTGCACGCTACCATGCCTGGCTAATTTTTCTATTTTTTGTAGAGATGGGGTCTCACTTTGTTGCTCAGGCTGGTCTTGAACTCCTGACCTCAAGTGATCCCTACACCTCAGCCTCCCAAAGTGCTAGGATTACAGGCTTGAGCCCCTGTGCCCAGCCTTATAAACTGGCCTTTCAAAGCACAGATACTAGATTTTTGTAGGCTCTGGTGCTCAGAAGGAAGGTGTTTTGCGTCATAAACTGTTTCCTTATAAAACTAATAAAACCTAAGAATATGATTCTCTAATATCATGTGGTTAAATTGTTTGAAAAGCAGAAGGAGAAGCACCTGTTAGCTTTAAACTAAACTTTCCTACGTTGGCTTTATATGTGTATATGTACACACATAAATTTTCTAAGCTTTCAAAATGTTTAGAATAAAAGCAGTTATTTTGCAAATCTCTAACTGGGCAGACAATCGGTCCTTGAAATAGAAATATGAAAATAAAACAAAAACAATACAGCAAACAAAATATTCCCAAGTGACCGAGGATGCCCACAAGCTACTTAACAACAGGAATTCAGGGCAGAGTGGCCAAAACAACAGTGCCCAGTCGTCCTCAGCACTCTTGGTCAATGTGTCTCAGACTTCGTACTGATAGCGCTGAAAATTACGAGGGGAAGGAGACGGAAGAGGAAAAGAAAAGAAAGAAATGAGAACTAGCAAAAATCGACAAACATCTTATTTATTCTGATTCCTTTTATCCTGTGCTTTGCTTTTTTTACACAGAGCACTTTCAAATAAATTATCTTATAAACTTACAATAAAAGTTTCTTTCTGAATCAATTAAAAAACCACAATAGTGTTCGTCGTGTTCGAGTTAGAATTATACCAAATTACCATATGCCACCACATACAATCCTCCCACTGGCAGCTGGAAAATTGGCGCAGGAGTGTCTGTCACTCAGATGGGCCGTCACCCGGGTGGGCACGCGGTGCAGATGAGGGAAGGCCAGACCCGAAGCAAGCGGGGTCTTTCTGATCCCCTCTACTCCGTTTTCACTTCATCACCATTCTCCTCACGGAGCGTGAGCACAGGAATCTTCTCACCATCCTTGAGCTGTAAGAAGACCTTGTCCAGGTGCCACCTGAGAGAAACCAAAAGTACAGCATCTCTGATCAACGCAACACTGAAGCAAAAGACGTAGTCAGAAAGGGGGGGAAGCAGTTGTTTGGAACAATGTCTTAAATGTTTCTAAACATTATTTTATGTTAGTGCTGCGTTAACACGTTAGCATTCTATCCTGGACTGTCATTACTGAAGCAGCACCCACTTCAAGGCAGGCGTAACGATGACCAACTGACAGGCAAATGGAAGGGACGTCAGGAAGAAGCAGCACTTTATTTCCTAATCCACGTCGACCTTCAGTCCTGGCCTGGAATCCAGCCAGCTCCTCCACTAATCCCAGGCTCCGAGGTCAGTGAGCCCAGGCTCAGCTAGGTGGGGGCTGCTCAAGGCCGCCTGCTCCTTTTGTCCTCCTGCATTAAAACCCAGCCTGGCTAAACAGCAAACATCTCTGAGAGAGGCCTCCCGGGGGAAGTGAGTGCGTGTAGCTACTGGCGACCAGACAAGAAAAGCCAATTAATGGGGTGGAGAGCTTACACAAAGAATGTGATGAATAATTCTGGAACAAGAATCCATGCCTTTACTCATTTGTAACCACTGAGGCAGCACAGTTAGAAGATGTAACATAGCATCAAATTATTGTAGGCCTAGATCACTATAACCTTAATAGTTTTTTAAAAGGCCAACAATATAAGGAGCAGACAATTCAGTAGACTGTATGGGATAAAGTGTCTGAACTGAGGTAAGAGCCGCAGTCCTAGCTTGCTGCCCGGGCCATGAAGCTTTCAGCGTCAAGCTTTGAAAACTAATTCTTCTTATTACCACAATCATTTAACTGCAGGTGAAAATGGGAATCAGGACTGTTTCCATCAGGAAGTCCTCCTGCTATTCCCAACTCCCACACTTTCCCATAATACCTCTGAAAGGGGGCAGCTCTGGAGGAGAAGACGTAGAGATGGCCCTCTGACTTGGACCCAGAGACAGGAATCTTCAACTGTGGGTATAAAATGACAGAAAGGAGAGATGTAATTGGATACATTATTATCATCTCAAAAGATGATAAAACTGATGCTTTTCAGGGCCAAGACTATAAAATCCAGGGATTATCAACAGAATCAGATTATTTTCTAACAGCCCAGCTGGAGAATGCACTCGATTTTCCAAAATTCCTGCCCGCTTTGGATGGTTTGGTGAGGTCAATGGCAGCCCTTCCATTTGGCAAGGAGACCCTACGTGTCAAACTCAATGCTCTGGCTGCTTACAATTCACAAATCTGCTGTTAAAAAGGAACAAAGTACTGATACACACACAGCAACGTAGATGAATATTACAAACATGGTGAAATAGCCTCACAAAAGAGCATATGATGTATGATTCCATTTGTGTTAAGTTCTAGAACAGGCTAAATAAACTATGCTGGAAAAAAATGAGAAAATTGCTTGCCTCTGGTGGAGCTAAATGTGAGAGGGAACCAACTGGGCTTGAGGGAACTCTCGGGTGGTGGGAACAGTCCACATCTAGATAAGGGCCTGAGTTACACGCAGGGATGCATATGTTAAAACTCAGATAGGACACTTGGATTTGTGCCTTTCACAGAATGTAAATTTACCTTAAGAAACCCCCATAAACAAATATTGAACTCTAGGTAGTGATATACATGTTTATGT
Source organism: Propithecus coquereli (assembly GCF_000956105.1). Taxonomy (NCBI): domain Eukaryota; kingdom Metazoa; phylum Chordata; class Mammalia; order Primates; family Indriidae; genus Propithecus; species Propithecus coquereli. Next base: position 4,743,311 of record NW_012148086.1, on the reverse strand, counting down.
GTTCAGAGGTAAAGTGCACGATGTTTGAAAATTACTTAGTAATACCTCAGAGCGATAAGATGGATTCACGGAAACAAAACAAAATGCTAACTGTAGATCCAGGTACCAGCTATATGAGTGCTCACAGTATAGATTCTTTTATCTTTTCTGTATGTTTGAAATTTTTCATAATAAAACAGAAAAAAAAGATAAAAAAAAAAGTCCAATGTTTAAAAGGAAGAACTATTGCCAGCAAATTGGTACAGAGTTTGACCTGGACCATAAAGAACAGGCTTAAAGAGAGTGCGCGATGGCTGTCCGGGAGAGACATCAAGGAGTTCTCTGTTCTTCATCGCCAGTCACCGAGGCTGGGCTCACCAGGCGGGATGCTGCCAAGGTGCTGCCAGGCCCGCACGGGAGTCAGCCTGACAGCCTCGAAGCCAGCCCCTAGGTATTTGTTTATGCTCTGATTTAGAAAAAAGTAGTGAATGCATTGTTTCTGGTTTCTTAGTGAAAACTAAAGAAGGTACGAGCCTTGACACAATGTGGCAACAAAGAAGCCTGTCATTAGGAAGGCACTTCCCAGAGTGCCTTTGTGTGCCCCAGGTGATGGCCAGAGGTACTCTCTGGGACAGGAGGTTGAGCATCCCACCCATGCCAAATTGCCGCCAAGAGAAAGAACTACTCAGGTACACACACACATTTGCGTTTTCCAAAATTCTCCCTTTCATTTATTCGAAGACACTGTAAGGAAGACAAAGGCTTTGGAACGTGGCTTCATAACCTGAGTGAACAGCAGTCACCTAGTCACACTTTAAGAACCCGTCCTCAGGGTCCCACTTTTTGAATCAAGCTACAGCTCTTATCTGGGGGCTATAAAATGAAGCAACAGAGTATACACTGAGCATCTCTGGATGCTTTAAAAAAAAAAAAAAAAAAGGAAAGGGAAAGAAAAGGGCAGAAGTAAGTAGGGTTCTGAAGGACAGCGCACACTGAGGGATCGATGTCTGAACTGTGAACAGGTGCTTCTCTGGGGGTAGACGCGGCACTTTCGGGCTGGTTCCTTCACTGGCCAGCCCTTGAGAAAGACTGAAGCAGGAGTTCTCCTAAACCAAAGTGTTGGCAGTCGGTGCCTATCTCACACATACACTTGGGGGGAAAATCCTTCAATATGAAAATCACCTCATGAACAACTGAACCTCTCACCTCTGGACAAAATAAAGGAACTACAAATAAAGGACCTTCGGATACGATGGCTGCGTTGTATACAGGCGTCCTTATAAAACAGGTGATTACAAAGAATGTCAAAATTACTCCACAAATGGAAGACAAGTGCTGGGGCTCCAGGTGGCTCTGAACTCCTGTCACAGTGGGGTCACAGCATTTGGCAGCAGTAGAGACCAGGACCTAGCACCACAGCCAACACAGTCACGGTGCTGCCAAAGGCCCCGGGTTGCAGGAAGCACAGGAAGCCACCCTCTCAGCACCAGCTGGAGCATGCTAGAAGACGGGGCCAAAGCGAAAGCTGGACCTGACCAGATGACGATCCCACCAAAACCACCATAGCTGCATCCCATTCTTCGCTCACCGGTCACAGATCCTGGATCTGATGCTGCATCAACCTGCCTCAGCAAAGGCACCTTTAACAAACACCTCCTGAGCAATGAAGCTGGCAGGAAACAGTGAACAGCCAGACCTAATCCCTGGCCTTTGCAAGTTCGTGGACTTTCCAGGATCCAGTCAGGTGACCCGAGATAGGGAAGCACAGAGGGGCCACACCGCACCACGGGAGAAATCTGATGACAATGCACATAAAGCCACCTGGCACAGAGTGAGCACTGCACACATGTCCGGCTTATCCCCTTTCTTCCCCTGGGTCCCCTCTCTCACTTCACGGAGATGCCATCTTTCCACTCACACATGCTGGAGACTGGAGCATCACCTCTGACCCAGCCCTCTGCTGATATAAAACAGTTACCAAGTCCTGTCACCTGGCTGTCACAACAGCCTTCAAATCCATCTCATCCCTCCAGGCCGCGGCTCTGGTTCACATTCTCACACTGCACACCAGGGCAGCCACACTGCTCCCCTACGGGCAGTTCCCTGCACCCAGTCCCTGGGCATCACCAATCTGTAGCAATTTACCTTCTTTTAAAACCAGACAAAATATTTTCATCAAAATACTTGAGCATGAATTGCTTTTGCGGTTAGGAAAAAATCCCATTAGAGCTCTGTCCATTAAGAACATAATAAAAATAACAACAAAAAAAATAAAGTAGGTCAGATCATCTCACTCTTATCCTCCAAACACCGCACGGGCTTCGGCAGCCACAGAATCAAGTGCACACGCCTCACATGACGACGCTGTGGCTCTGACTGCTCCAGCCCCTCCTACCGCCCACGCCCACCCTCACCAACCTGCGCCTGCACAGCAGGTCAGGTCACACCGACAGGTGACACTGGCCGGTGCACGCTGCTGCTCAGCCTGGTGTTCCCTTCCTACCTTCCGAAGCCTGCACGGCCATCTCCCAGGCCTCCACCCACTCCTTCCTGGGCCTATGCAACAGTGACAGCGCTGGCTCCACTCTGGCTTATTCCGAAATTGTAGACTGTAAACTCCTCATCTCTGTATTCCCCACATAACTTAGAATCATTCCTTGAACCGGGGCAAGTACTCGAAACATGCTTGTTAAACAGAAGAACAAATGTGTTTTATATTCAAGTAAGTTTGATCAAGCTGCACCACACAAAAAGATAAGATACAGCTCAAAAACTGGACTGGTATTCCATGGAAGCAATGTAAATAAATAAACTTTAAAATCAAAATTTAAAGAGCTGGTTACATTTGAATGAGCACTGACTAGATACAGATATATTTCAAGTTCAAAGCCAGAGCAGAGGCAAAGCACCACCAGTCATTTCTCCACTACCTTCAGTTTAAGGTGGCAGCCTCAGCACACCCAGTGCTTTCCCCTGCCACATCAATTCCCCAGATGGAAGGAAAACATATGAAAGTAAATTAATCCATAGTAATATAAAATATATTTTATATAAATATAAAAATCCACAATAATAAAAAAAAAACTTTTTAAAAAGGTGCTAAACCTAGTGGCAGTTTTACTTAGTGAGTTTTCCCATCCCAGATCCTTAACCTCCAAGATTTCAAGACTCTTTCCAGCTGACAGCAGCCCCTCCTCTCCCTCAGGAGGCACCCGGCCTGCAGTTCAGAGGGAGAGCACGTTACCCGGGCCTCAGCAATGTCCACGAAGTTGTGCTTGTCGGGGAGCCGGAGATTGTGGACGTTGACAGGCGCGCCCAGAGCTTCTAGTGCTTCAGGGTGGCTGCGCAGCTGCTCCAACGCCAGCTGGTAATACGAAGTCCTGGAAAAAGTTTCTACGAAGGAAAGATAGACTTTTTTTCTTAATTGAACTTGGTCAGGTGGAGTCTATACAGAAAGTTAAATAATCCAATTGATATACAAGGTGGAAACAGAAACAAGAATGTGCAATATGTCAATGGAAGAATAATTAGGAACCATCTACTCTAAACTGTCCAATTTACAGACTTGAAATCAAAGTGCAGAAAGGCAGTTTTTGCAGGGAGGTGTGGGTGACCTTGAGCCTTGACCTTATGCAGACCCCTTCTGTGCCTCAATTTCTTCTCATTTCCTCACCTCATTCATTGCCTCATTTCTTCATCTAAAGGGTTTGATCAGCTCTTCTCTAAGTCTGCTCTCAGTTCTAAAGTCCTATGATCCCACGATCTGCTCAAAGTGACACAGCTAGTCCAAGGCAAAGCAGGGGCCAGAATGCATGACACCTGGCTTCTAAACAAGGTTAGTTCCACTAAGATGAGGCATAAAATAGACAAGATAAACAACAACAAAACCCTGAGGCCAAGAAATAGGATTTGAAAATACTCATTTGTCAAGTTTACAGATTGAAGCCAACATTTCAAGTGGAACTGCTCTCAGTCTGAGGAATACTTTATAGCCCAAAGGCTACTGCAAACTCCAGGAAGCACCTACCTGAAGGTATAAGGTACAATAATAAGGTGTCCAAGGGCACCTGTGCTCTCTAGCACAGGTAGGCTTCCCAAGTAGGGTGTTTGCTTTGGCAACAGGAAGAACTTCCCTCCTGTAGGTCCAATCACAGTAATGAAGGTGGCCTGAGCCTGGAGGGGCCAAGGACACTGCCCCTCCTGTCCTGCTTCCCAGGAGTGGGGCTGCAGGCATGAACAAGGTGCCAGCCATGACAGGAAAAGGAGAGGCAAAAGCTGGATCCAGACAGCTAATCTTAACCAAGTGATCTCTATGGCTAAGCTCTGTTCTCAATATCTCACATATCTTCACTTCTCGATATCTCAATAGCTCACCGGTGAGATTCATTTAATTCTCACAACAACATCATGCATAGGCACGCATGTCATTCTTCATCACACAGTACGGTAACTAAGGCCAGGAAGGTGACAGACTCCCCCATAAAGCCACACAGCTAGTCAAGAGCTGAGCTGAGATTCAACCATTCAACCCACACAGTTGGCTGCAGAGCCCAGGTGTCACCCACCTAGCTGGGCTCTGTTTGCCAACTCTAGCCTAAGGGAGAAAGGCTGTCAGCCAGAACGCTGAACCCTGACCCGAAAATGCACCCATTCCTGCCATGTTCTGCCCCTGTCCCTTTGGCAGAGGGAAGAGGAGGCTGAGTTATTCCAGTCTGAATCACCCCTGGGAATGCTCATCTTGGGCCCCCTCCAGACTCAGGGACCCTGGGCCAACTCTGCAGGAAGGCAAAGAATGGGGAGAGAGGACACTGGTGACACCCACTCATAAACTGAGAAGTGAAAATGCTGCAGAGTCAGGGTGAGGAGCCAAGCTGGGCAGGGATAAAAGAGCCTCAAAAAAGGTCAGTCTAGAAAAAACTGCTGCTGTTTTGCCATGGGTAGCATTGAAATGACCTTAAATGTCCTGGCTGCTGACAATAATTGTGGCCTGTCTTTATAGGTTCAAATCTGGATGCAGTGGGGCTGGAAGATGCATCTGTCAGGATTTTGCCATCATGGACTCTGCTTTTATTTTCTGCTCCTGCTGGAGTCCCTTGCTCAAGGTCCCCCTCCAGTAAATCACAGCAGAGAATGAAAGGGCAAAAAAGGCTGAGGACACTTGAGAAATAGCCACAGTATTCCCCACCTGTGAACCATCTGGTATTCCCCTTCCCTCTGTTCTTTCTTTATATAATTTCAGAATCTTGACGGATCCCCAGTGTGTGCACTGGAGTGAAAGCCCACCTTGCTTTGCAAGCCTTCTTATGCAAATAAATCCTGGCCCTTTTATTTGTACTTGTGGCTCCTGGAAAACGTGGGATTATAAAATAAGGAGGAAGATACACTCAATGAAATGGCGGATTGGCTTTTAAAATAGTCCTTTCCTTCTTTCTAATCTGCTGGAAGCATCTCAAGTATTTCCTTTGATGGAGAAGCAGGAGCACTAGGAGGAGGCCATGTCCCAGGCAGCTGGCAGGTACTCACTTTGTATGAGGTAATACATCAGGGCAAAGCCCCCACTACACAACACACTGGTGAAAAGGATCAGCTTTCCCAGAGGCATTGACATCCTGCTTCCTGGATGCTTAAAAACAAAAGATACAAATTTATTGTGAGATTCAGTTTTATGCCAAGGGCCTTTGCCTGGATTGGGCCCCTCAGGGAAAGGACAGCCAAGGAGGAAGCCTGCAAGGAGGAGAGGCCGACTTGCCCCAGTTGCTTCCTTTCCCAGTGCCAGGGCTGGTTCCGGAGCCAAATCAAGCACCCTCCCGAGGGTGGCCCTTGTCCAGGACCCATGCTGGGGGGGCCTGCCGCCTTTAGCCGGCCAAGCACAGAGCGAGCATTCAGCCCCACCATCCTGACAGACAGAACCCAGCCTGTGTGCCAAGCCCCGCGTGGCCAAGAAGCACAACCACTTTGTCTCAGACCAGCTGGTAAACAGGAAGCATATCCTTCTGTGGCAATAGCTGGTCTTGTAAGCCCACAAATGGGCTGGAGCTGTCACTGGCTGCTTTCTTTCATTTTTGAAAAATGCCCCACCCCCTGGATGAGGAAACTTTGATTATGACTTTCAGACTGAATGAACAGATGGAGTAGTGCCAGCTCAGTAAATACAGCATACCATATCCACCCTAGCGTTAACTCCTGTCCCCTGAAGGCCTGGGGTGGGGCTGGGAACAGCATGTGGGCCTCGTGGTGCCAATTCCCCTCCTTCCTGGTAGCCATTTAATCACTGCTCATACTGGCCAGGACTTTCTGGAAAGCTGTAAGATACCTGGCTATAAAACAGAGTAGGACACTGGCTTCGTATGTCGGACAGGACAGAACAGGGTCACAATTCAAATGCCCACAAGGCCAGACAGGTCACATAAATGAGAGCACACACTGCAAAGTGAGGACCAGGTGGCCCAGCCAGGGGGACAGGTTCACCCTGGCTCCAGTTAACTGTGGCCATGTGGGCCAAGTCTCAATGGTTCTTTCAATTTTTCAAGAGGTGCCAGAAATCAGGTTTTTATATGAAATAGCCCAGATTCTAAATGCTGACAACCAAATCAAAAAAAAAAAAAAAGGCTGGGTGTGGTGGTTCACGCATGTAATCTCAGAACTCTGGGAGACCAAGGCAAGAGGATCACTTCAGGCCAGCCTCGGCAACACATCAAGACTCCATCTCTACAAAAACGAAAAAAACTTAGCCAGGCTTGGCGGCATGCATCTGTAGTCCCAGCTACAGCCACTGCTCTCCAGCCTGGGTGATAGAGTGAGACTCCATTTCTTTAAAAAAAAAAAAAAACAGACCTAACAAAATATATTTGTGAATCAAATTTTTTCTATCGGTTTTCAGTTTACAGGGCATCCTCACCCTAGGTAAGATTTAGGTAAATTCCTCTCTGTCTTTGCTGACATTCCTCCAAAAAGAAAAGAAATTTTGGACAGATGGAAATTCCAGCTTTTAGATAAAGGAACAGATGACTTCCTAAGTGTTTGTGCCCCTATTTCAAGATTTAACCTTCAATTTTAATTGTGCTCCTTTAAAAAAGCAAGCCTTAGATGTGACCTAAAAGGGTCAGAGATACTGCAACACAGAAAAACTGAGTATAATGCTAGTTCCTCCACTGTGAGGACAGGTAAACATATTCTCCCCATCTGCTTCTCCACCTTCCGGGACACAGAGAGTAATAACAACTGTCCACCTATCATTTCTGAAACCATGAAGGTAAAGGAATCCACAGAAGCCCTGTTGGAGAAAGCCCCTCATGTGGATATTCTTTCTGAGAACTAATAATTAAACATACCCTTGGATCAGGCTAAAGTTGACCGGTTCTATAATGAAATAACATTTAATCCAGATTTATATATATAAAGGCTTTGATCAATTTAACAGATTAGAGAGATGAAATTTTAGATCATCTATGTACTATCTACTTATATACTGTTCTGTTTAACTAAAAAAAGGCTGTTGAAACCCAAAACGAATGTACAGCAACTGTCTTGAGAGTTTCACCTGGTACTGTATAATATGTAAGAGTATCAAAGTTGAGTGTAAAGTCAATTACAGTAATGTGATCTGGGAAAAGCCTTTTAGTTCTCATAATGAAAATGGTCAGAGCATATCCAAAGAATGTATTAGTCAGATCTTGCTTAATTTGAAGCAAGCTCAACAGGGTGGGGCAGCTAGATTGAGTTATGCAGAGCTTTCCACAGTGTTACTGCTTCTAAAGCCAGCATCAGACCCAGGGAAAAATACATCCTCAAACAATGCAAAAAATACCCGTCCCATCCCTCATCTGAGTTTAAAGCCACAGTGTACACTAAAGACCAGAAGAAACATATAACTATTCAGAGAGTGACTTCCATCTATTACCTAACCTGAGAATACCCTGGCAGGTTCTAATGGGGACCTTGACCCTGGAACATTCCATTACCTTTTGCCACATCATGGACAACTGTCTTGAAAATCATCAAAGGAAAGTTGTCCTGCAACGAGAAAAGATTTTACATTACAATCATTTTTTTTCAAACCTAATACTCCCTGGTTTCCAATATCAATGGAAAAGAAGCCAAACTCTGTAAAATAATTTAAAGAGGTTTATTCTGAGCCAAATTTGAGGACCATGGCCCGGAGCTATGCCCAAGAAGCCTTGAGCAAATGGACTCTCGATGGTTGGGTTACAGTTTGGTTTTATATATTTTAGGGAGACAGGAATTACACAGAAAGTCGTAAATCAATACATGGAAGGCATACATTGGTTTAGCCTGAAGAGGTGGGACATCTAAAAGGAGGGGGTGGTGTTACAGGTTACAGGTGGGTTTAAAGACTCTTTGATTTGTAATTGGTTAAAGAAATGAAGCTTTGTCTAAAGGCTTGGACTGTTCTAAGATAAGGAAGTCTGTTAATCAGAGACAAGCCACCAGACACCCACCCTGACTCAAGTGATCTGTTAAGTAAATTGAGGACCTGCAGGTGTAGTTTAAGCTTTGTCTTGCATACCTTTTGGTCTGTTAATGAGTTACACAGGATATTTCCGAGAAGGGGGGGGAGCATGAGGAGGCACATCTGACCTCCCTTCTCATGGCTAGCAACTCAGTTTTAGGGTATCCCCTTGGCCAAGAGGGGGCCCATTCAGTCAAATGGCAGGGAGCTTAAGACTTTATTTTAGTTACACTAATTTCACACAGCCAAGATTTATTACCAATCTAAGCTCTAGAACATGAACAAGAAGTTAAACTTAAACTCTAATACAAGCCTTGTCTGTGAAGGGCCCTGGTTTTTCCTCTTTCTCTTTTGCCAAATTAAGAAGAAAAAACAAAGCCGCTGGCTTCCTGTCTGGTACTAAGTACCTTTTGTTGCAGCAACCAGAAGACCGGTGTGGGTGGAGGAGAGGCGCACAGGGCAGGTGCCCTGACCGCAGCACAAACGGATTAGCACAAGGCCCGACCCACAGAAACACGATGCCAGCAATGTAAGCTGTACACCATGGATTAAAAACAGGTTTTTGGGGTTAAAAAGAACCAACAGTATAGTAAATCTACACATGGCCTTTAACAATATTGATGACACCTAACACTTCCATCTCTTACTATTATGTGACTGTTACTATTCTAAGCACTTTATATAAAATAATTAGTTTAATTTTCACAACAACCCCATGAAATAGGAAGCCCCATTTTACAGATGAACAAACTGAGCCACAGAGAGGTTATGTAACATGCCCAAAGTCACAAAAAGTCTGGCTCCAGGGTTTGTGCTCTCAATCAGCATGGTATACTGACTTTAAGATATCTAATTACAGAAATATTGAAATGTGGTGGGAAAAGTTTCTGAATTAAAACATATCCTTTTTTTTTTTTTCCGGCCAGGCATGGTGGCTCAGGCCTGTAATCCTAGCACTCTGGAAGCCCAAGGCCAGAGGATCATTTGAGCCCAGGAGTTTGAGACCAGCCTGGGCAAGAGCGAGACCCCATCTCTACTAAATACAGAAAAAATTAGCCAGTCATGGTGGTGTGCACCTGTAGTCCCAGCTACTCGGGAAGCTAAGGCAGGAGGATCGCTTGAGCCCAGGAGTTGGAGGTTGCTGTGAGCTATGACGACACCATTTCACTCTAGCCAAGGTGACACAGCAAGACTGTCTCAAAAAAAAGAAAAAAAGAAAAGAAAAAGAAAAATTTTCATTGTTACCAAAGTTATCAAAAGATTTAAATTTATTTATTTATTTATTTATAGATAGATAGATAGATAGATCGATCGATCCTCACTCTGTCGCCCAGGTTAGAGTGCAGTGGTATCAGCCACCATGCCTGGCTAATTTTTCTATTTTTTGTAGAGACAGGGTCTTGTTCTTGCTCAGGCTGGTCTCAAATTCTTGAGCTCAAGGGATCCTCCGGCCTCGGCCTCCCAGAGTGCCGGAATTATAGGCGTGAGTCACCGCGCCCAGACGAAAATATATTCTTCATGTTCAGTGTAAAAGGCCTTGGCAGGCATACCTTTCCTACTTTTTTTCAGACAGGGCACGGTACATTCTTATATCTTCGTTTCTTCTTTTATTTAGCAAATGGTTACTGAGGGCCTACTCTGGTCAGGCAGTGAGAATATAAAAATACTATCAAGATATAAAGATATTCTCCTTGATCCTGAGGGGAATACAGACAATTAAACAAATCACAACACAGATAGAGCCATCATGTACAACTGCACAGTTGTGCACCACACAACCCTAGCAGGGCATCATTCACACTGGAGACATCATAGATTTGTATCTTTTTTAAGACAGTCTACCAACAGTTGGAAGTACTATAAAGTATCTTGAAGGAGGAGGGAGAGTCTTTTTCTAATTTGCACAAAGGTGTCTATGAGCTAGCAGCAGCCTGGTTAGTGCAACCAGACATGTGCACCAAGAGAGGAAGTGACACCCAGGAAGTGGTCGGCCCTGCGGAAGGGATCAGCAAAGGTTTCACAGAGGAAGTTCACCTTGAGCAGAGAAAGGTGAAAGAGTGGAAAAGGGCTCCAGATGAGGGGAAATGACAAGCGAAAGCAGAGTGGGCAGAAAAGAGAACTGCAGAAGTGTGAGGCACAGGAGGGGAGCCACAGGAAATAGGTCTGCAAGTGGGGGTGGGGAGGTGGTGACCGCTAAGAAAGACCCTGACCCTGAGCTGTTGGACTCTATTCTGCAGGTGAGGGGCTACAGGAAAACCTCTCTGGGGCAGAAGGATGCGCAGCCTGGGGGACAGGAGCAGTGCAGCAAGACCAGCCAGGAGGCTTCTGTGACAGACAGCAAAGATGAGAGCTAAGACCAACGTAGTCAGAGTGGTTGATTTCTTAAAATATTTAGGATAGTTTTTATTTATTTACTAATTTGTGCACTAGCCCATTCCAAAAAGGATGAAGGGGCTAACAACGATACATACTTTACACAATAAAGTGACTCTAATCAACAATAAGTTAGGATATACTTTCAAATAACTAAAAGAGTGGAATTGGAATGTTCCTAACACAAAGAAACAATAATGTCTAAGGTGATGGATACCCCAGTTACCCTGATTTGAGTAATTCACACTGTATGTCTGCATCAAAACATCAAACATGTACCCTGTAAAGATACACAACTATTATGTAGCCATAACAATTAAATATTTTTAAAAGATACATACTTTCAAAAAGAAAACAGATGAGGAAATGAGATAAATGAAAAATAATTTTAAGAAAAGAAATAAAGCTGGGATAAAGTTAGGGCACAAAAGTGTATACTAGCACATATTTGACACTGAGCTTCCTGCGTGCTCGCAGAACGGGAAGCCTGAGGAGCTACGACACGGTCCAGAGTGTCCACGAGATAAGGCAAAGCCGTGGCTGCGGAGGAATGCAACAGTTCCTAATAACACAGAAGCCTCGGAGACCTCTGCCAGGAATGCTCAGAAAGGATGCTCTGAAGTGGCTGGTGTTGCAAACAACATCCTGAGAATTAAAAAAACTCAAAAAGTTCTCAACTTTCAAATGACTTTTTATAACATCCAATAATGAAAGTCACAATCATAGTCCCAGAAAAAACATAAAAAGAATTTTAGGAGCAACCAAAAGACTCAGTGTAAAGATCTCTGCTTTGACTCAATGGAGAGCTCAGGCAGTGATGACCAACCTGGTCTACAGGAGCCCTCCGTGCCAATCGGGGGTGGGGTATGAGTGCCAGTAAGGGACTGGAGGGGAGATCAGCCCATGCTCCCTTTTTTTTTTTTTCCTAAGAGACAGGGTCTCTGTGTAGGCCAGGCTGGAGTGCAGTGGCCATTCACAGGCACGATTATAGCACACACAACCCTGAGCCGGTCTTACTCATCCTCCTGCCTCAGCCTCCGGCCCGGCTGGGACTCCAGGTGCACAACAACACACAGGCGGCCCCTGCCCCATGAACTGTCTTTTGAAGGCAGCGTTAAGTAGCCCTTTCCCTCCAGAAAAAATTTTTTTTTCAAAAAGGCACTGTAGAGAAATAGAAGTACATTTTAGGCTACCTCCAGGAATATCTTACAACTAAGCTTCTGATAAGAATTGAAAGGGTCACATCCCTTTTGAAAATCAAGGGGCTGGTTAGCCACAGGAAGTAGGAACAAAGTCCTGGCCAAGGTCTCCCAGGAAAGCAGTCCCAGCTCTGCTCTGATACACAAACAGGTGACTTCGGCCAGGGTTTATAAAACGTTTTTCAAAGTATTGAACCCCTTTCTAGAGCCGAAGTGCAGTCTGTTAGAACAGGTGCCAGTAGCTGCTTGAGCGGCCACAAGGCTGGAGATGACTCATATCAACCTCCCCTCGAGCGGAGCAGAGGTTTGCAGGAAGCATCAGTAGGGGGGTGAACAGAAGCAGCCAGAGGGTTCGAGCCAGAGGCAGGACCCAACCAGGGGAGGGTGGACACAGTCAGGGGTGCAACTTCAACTGCACATCAGAATTAGCAGAAGAGCTTGAAAAAAAAAAACAAAAACAAAAAAACAGATGTCTAAGCCACACCCAGACCACTTAAGATAGAATCTACAGGAGTGGGACCCAGGCACTGGTATTTTTTAACCTTCTCAGTTGATCCTAACATGCAGCCAAGCTTGGGGACCTGTGGACTACCAGGAACAAAGCACGCAAAGTAAGCACATGGCCAAAGTTTGGAGAGCTGGTCAGGTAATCCTTTAGGGGCTCCTAAGAAGTTAGAGAATAGAAACAGCTTATTCTTCTATCTGTGCCACACACCACCCACTCCCACCACATCTTGAGAGACTGAACACATCCCTCTTTCCAGGGATTCTGGCACTGGACAAGCGGCAGACCAGCCTAGGGGCCAGGTCAGATGGTGTCGGCCTCCGAGATAAAACCCCAAGTTTAATAAGAGGTGAGCTCAGCAGACCTTCGCAAGGAAACCATCCCAAAACCCAGCTGAGAAAGAAGACGGACCAAACTACGGATAAAAATCTTTGATTTTTAAAAATTTGTCAATTTTTAATTGACAATAATTGCATATATTTATAGGGTGCAATGTGACGTTTTGACATATTTAACATATCCAGCACCTCACATACTGACCATTTTTTTGTGGTAGGAACATTCGAAATTTACTCTCTTAGCAACTTCAAAATATATCATACATTATTATTAACTACAGTCACCATGCTGTGCAATAGATCTCAAAAAATTATTCCTCTGGGGCACCACAAGAGCAGAAGAACGGGATCCATTTGTACTCACCATCAAATTGGTATTAACTAATCAACACATAAATGCACATATCAGAACAACATCTATTGGATGCTGGGGAAGGGGGAGGGCGGTAGGAGGAGGCGGGAGGAGGGAGGAGGGGACGGGTATTTGTATACACAAGGAGTGCCATGTGCACTACCCGAAGGATGGACATATTTGAAACACGGACTTGGGGGGGGGGGGAACCAAGGGCAACACACGTAACCTAAACATCTGTACCCCCATAATATGCTGAAATTAAAAAAAAAAATTATTCCTCTGGTGTAACTGAAACTTTGTACCCTTTGACCAACATCTCCCCATCACCCTCCCAAAAAAATCCTTGATTTTTAAGAGGCATTTTTCTCACATTGTAATATTCTATGTCTTAAAAGCTGAGTCTATCTATTAAAGTGATTCTTTTCTCTACACCACTATCCCCAAACTGTTAAAACCATGGTTTGTCTTATCAATACACCAGAAGCAGCATCACAGGCAGCTGAAGTAGGAGCAGGGCCAAAAGCCTGCCCCTGAACACAGGCCATGTGACGCTCCTGGCAGGCCTGTTAACACCTCACGTTCTTCTCTGCAGCAGGCTTTGCCAGGCGTAACCTTTCACTTCACTTCTTTTCTTCTGGGTGACATATGGCTGGCTTGGCTTGTCCCAAATCTGAGTGACTACTATGGGCCAGGCACCATGCAGGATCTTTTATATGCACTACTATTTCTTATATTGACTGTTAAAGGTAAATATTATTTTTGCCCTTTTTTGAGCTACAAAAACCTCTACAAAGTTTCTGAAACTTGCTATGGTCACGTAGCTATTCCATGGTAGAGCTACTACAGGCATCTATCTGACCCCAGAGGCCATGGTCTTTCCACTGCACCACAAAACCCACGTTACAGAGACCATGGATTCCAGAACAATCAACTTTTCATACAGGTAGTACATGCTATCCACAAACCATTCCCATCGGCAGGAAGCAAATCGCTGCTGCTCTGGGAAACAGTTTTAATCACTATCTCCCCAGGTAATAATTTAAGGAGACAAGGTCAAACAAAAAGATATAAAATCTACTTAGACACTACTGTGAGGAAAAGAAAAGATGGGTCTTCCCTATTTGCTGAATGGACACTACTCACGGCTACCACCACCCTGGAGATTATATATCCTTCCAGCCTTTAAAAAACTAACCATGCGGGGGGAAGGAGAGAGACAGTGCAGGGAATTATGTGCAAGGCATTATGCTTAGGAAAATAGAGATGAAAAAATTAAGGCAGTAAGAATTTAAATGAAAATGACAGAATAAGGAACAAATAAAACCAAAAACGGCGAAAACAGATTTAAAAAATTGGTATTTAAGAAAAAAAGTACGAATGGCAAAAATAAAGAGATAAAAGAGGACTAAACATTTTAAAAGATTGAAATGCCTTATATTTAAGATAAGGGAGACAAAAGGCTAATAATACCAAAAAGCAAAAATACAAAAGCATGTACTCAAACATGATAAAAGATTAGGGAAAAAAAAATCAAAAGACTAACAAGTTAAACATTTTTAAAATTAGGCATAAAAATGTTAGTGCAGGCTTTTTAACCTAGTTTTGGCTCTGGAGTCTCAGAATAATTTGAATGTTTCCAGATGAAAAGCTTCGAGTAACCTTTTATTTTTAACTGAGGTTAATCATGAGGCAAACTCCCTGCCCGAGTGGCCTTCCCCCCTTAATTAAGCTGAACTAGGAATGTTAATGAAAGGTTGTCCAACACCCTTTCTATCAAAAGTATCTGTTAGTGACCCCAGGCAGACTATGACTACCTGGAGAGAGGGTCCTGGTACCAATAGAAAGGATTAACATTTTTTAAAGATTAATAAAATGTAAAATAAAGAAAGATGCCATCTAGTTTAAGAGAGCACCAGGCTTCTGTTTCCTGATACGACTTCACAAATTCCATTTCAGCCACTTGTAAAGATATACACAAGAGAAGACAGAAGGTAGAGCTTGCTTTGAACCATAACAACTTGCAAAAGTCTGGGAGAAATTTCCACTAACTACAGTGTGAATGAATAAAGACAGAGCAACACATCCAGGGCCAACTGAACCCTGGCCTCTCATGGGGAGCAGCGCAGCTGGCCAGAATATATGTGGGGAAGGCATTCAGCCCTTTGCTTCTCTCTACTCCCAATCCAAAGTTTCTAGGTTTGTAGCAATCAGGAAGCAGGCTGGGCAGCCCCCTAGACTCCTGCTTCCAGAGACAGCCACTCTCCCTTCCCCATCTTTGTCCACACCTTCTTTTTCTACACCCATTCAGAGACTACAATCCTACTAAGTACAACCCAGCAGTAAGAAGAGGTAGGACTGGCAGTGGTGCAATGACAAATTCACTATAAGACATAAAATAATACAGAGAAAAACATCACTTTGGCCACTTAATTGGTTGTAGAAAGACAACTGCCTCTAAAAACCAGGCACAATGGGAACAAATAAACGCCATGCTGAAAAGGAAAGGGAAGAAACTCAGATAAGGAGAGATTTCAGGGAAGCTTGAAAAACAGAATTCGTGTGGCAGAAAAGCTGAATTCATAATGAGGAAGTCACATTCAAGAAGTTTTCCCACCATGCAGAATGAAAGAACAAAAACATGAAAATGCAGAGAAAATGACAAGCGGAAATTTGGAAACTAAGACCTACCCGACAGATCATTATAATTGCTGATAAAGAAAGTGAATGGAGTGAATGGAAGATGAGACAAAACAAAAATTATACTAGAAGAAAACTGGACACAGTTGAAAAAAGACAAAAATGCAGACCATGTTCCATTTCCGTTCATGAACACTTCCTAGCAAAATATTACATTACCAGTTTCCCAAAAGGTATACCTACAAAGGATTATATATTAGAGTAGCCTTAGGTTTCTCTGTAACAATGAATTCCCAAAGACAATGGAATAATAACTACAAATACCTGAGGAGCAAAGGGTGTGATCCAAGAACTCTATACCCAATCCAAACTGTGTGAAGACAAGAGAAAGACATTATAAATTTGGAAGAAACTCAAGGTATTATATAATCTACCTAGACTGCCTGAAAATATTAGTCGAAAATATATTACAATTTATCGAAATATAAATCCAAATGCCCTAGAAATAATGGTATATTAGAACTGACAGCATGCACTGAGACCAATTAAATTAAGTAGATCTAAATAATTACTGTTTAAATAGTTACCAAATAAGTAAAAACAGTTAGGTAGACACGAGACAGGGAACTGCAGACACTGCTTCAGGCATTGCTTTAGACACTGCTTTAGGCACTGCTTGATTATGCAGGCATTGTTTAACTCTGCCGTCCCCAACCCCCAGGCCATGGACCAGTACCAGTCCGTGGCCTGTTAGGAACTGAGCCGTACAGCAGGAAGTGAGCTCCAGAGAGCGAGAGAAGCTTCATCTGCGTTTACAGCCACTCTCCATCACTGCCTGAGCTCCAACCTCCCCTCCACACTCCCGTCTGTGGAAAAATTGTCTTCCATGAAACCATCCCCAGTGCCAAAAAGTTTTGAGGACTGCTGCTTTATATCGTTGTTTCGGAACTGTCATGGTGATTTCAAGGGCAAAGAACTTTTAAAACTACAACGCAAATGATATTGTAATTGGCCAGAGTTCATGTAAGGTGACCTGGATAGCTGACAAGCCAGCTGAAGCTGGTTCTTGTCTACGGTTATTAGTCCTCCCCTTAATTAGACTTTAATATCTGTACCCACTCTGCCAGCTCCTACATCCAACTCCTAAAGCATGGTAGCCTAGCTAGTTTCTGCCTGAGGGTTGTTTATTTCAGCACCTGTACCCAAGTTTGCAAGCCCCTGCATCTGGTCTCAGCCCTGTCTCCTAGTCATCTTCTCCTACTCTAACAATAACTGCCAAAATTTGGAAGCAACGAAGATGTCTTCAGTAAGTGAACATATAGACTGTGGTAAATCCAGACAACAGAATATTATTCAGTTTTAAAAAGAAATGAGCTATCAAACCAAGAAAAGACATGGAAGACCCTTAAATGTTTACTACCAAGTGACAGAAGCCAATCTGAAAAGGCTACATACTTTATTCCAATTATGTGACATCCTGGAAAAGGCAAAACTACAGAGACAGCAAAAAGATCAGGGGTTGCTAGAGATTTGGGCGAGAGGGAGGGAAGAATAAGTGAAGCACAGAGGATTTTTAGCACAGTGAAGCCATTTTGTATGTTATTATAATGGTGGACGCATGTCATTGTACATTTGTCAAAACCCATAGAATGTACAACACAAAGAGTGAACCCTAATGCAAACTATGGACTTTTGTTGAAAATGATGGGTCAATGCTGGTTCACCAATCATAACAAATGGACCGCTCTGGTGCCTAATGCTGATGGTAGGGGAGGCGAAGGGCAGGCGGCGGGGGGCAGGGGGCTATGTATGGACTCTCTCACTTTCTGCTCAATTTTGCTAAACCCAAAACCACTGTTAAAAAGAAAGTCTATTTTATATATATACACACACGCACACACACACACACATACACACATATTTTTTAAAGATGTTACTACTGAAATCAGCTCAAAGATGTGATAAAATGTTATCTAAGAATAAATCAACTCAAACTAATATGTAAGATAAAATCAAATACCTGATAAAATATGTGCCTAATAGAGTGAATTATAAAATCCAAATACTGAATGAAATCTAATTTTTTTCTAAACTACATTTTTTGGGGCCAAATAATATGTTAAGGGATAGTTCTTCCTTTAAAATCTACTCAAATTTCACTTCCTACCTCTCGACAATGCTCACTTTTAAAAACCTTGAAATATTTAAGTGGGTAATATATGTGAATACTCTCTGAAAAATAAACAAATAGCATGACATGCTAGAATATGAAAGGGGGAAGGCGTCATTTTAGCTGTGGTGGTGCAGGAAGGCATCTCTGCCAAGGTGACATTTGAGTAGCGACTGAAGGAATCACTTGAAAACCAGGGGTGTGAAGCACACCAAGGCCCTGAGGAAGCCAAGGGCTCTGTGAAGGAGTGTGGTAAACGAGGACAGGCAAGAGGGCAGGGTCTTCACCATGTAGGTGTTTGTAAGGTATGGTAGGGAGTTTGGATTTTATTCTAAGTGTAATGAGAAGTTGCTAAAGATTTCAATCAGGGAATGGCATAATCTGGCTTTTTTTTTTTTTTTTTTTTAAGATTTCTCTAGAAGGGGCAAGAATGGAAGCAGGGAGTCCAGTTAAAAGGCTCCTGTGGTAGTCTAGTGCGGAGTTGGTGGTGGCTTGGACTAGCTGGTGGCAGTGGAGATAAGAACTAAATATACTTGAGATATGAAGCAGAACTAACAGGCTTGTTAGTGAATTGGATATTGGGGGAAGGGGGAAGGACAAGGCATGTGGCAGAGTGATTTCACAGAATTTATCAATATTATCCTTAAACCTCCTTACAAAAATTTTGAGCATTCCAAACCACCAAGCAGTTAGAATTTAGTAATGATAAAGAGTCTTGGCCGGGCATAGTGGCTCACACCTGTAAACCTAGCACTCTAGGAGGCCGAAGCGGGAGGATTGCTTGAGGCCAGAAGTTCAAGACCAGCCTGAGCAGGAGTAAGACCCCATTCCTTTAAAAAACAGATGTGGCACATGCCTGTAAGTCCTAAGTACTTGGAAGGCTGAGGGAAGAGAATCACTTGAGCCCAGAAGTTTGAGGTTGCAGTGAGCTATGATGATGCCACTGCACTCCAGCTTGGGCGACAGAGCGAGACTGTGTCTTAAAAAAAAAAAAGAGTCTTGGTGGAAAGTTTTAAATAGCAAACTATGATTCCCAAATCTGATTAGTCATGATGTCTCATCTGTTTGAACAAAATACATTTCACAGCCATTTTCTTGTAGATTTTAAACCACAGCAAGAAGATACTTAGTACTTTCTGGCATCAAAAACGTCATATAATGGACTCTGATTCATAACCATTTTGCAAGTGGGTATGAGTAAGGCAAATCCTACTAAACATTTACTTCAGCATTTCTATTAAAAGCCTCCATTTTAGAAAAAGAAAGTATTTATAAAAATAAAACAAGTTGCTATCAGTGATTAGAAATGGAATCTGAGAGATCTGTAGTTGACGCTTCCCTCCCTAAAATCCTCCTTGTATTTTCAGACTTACATGTCTACCTGTTTGCCTTTCACCTCTCTGGGGAGTCCTCTTACGGCAATCTCCCTTCCTCTACCTGTTCTATATTCTCCCTGACTCCATATTATGGGCTGAATTGTGACCTCCCACTGCTATGTTGAAGCCCTAACCCCCAGTTCCTCAGAACATCAAGGTATTTGGAGATAAGGTCTCTAAAGAGGTAATTAAATTGAGATTTTCTTAGGGTGGGCTCTAATCCAATATGACTGTGTCCTCGTAAGAGGTATTCTAGACTCAGAATACATGTGCACAGAGGAAAGTCCATGTGAACACGAAGGGAGAAGAAGGTGGCATCCACAAGCCCAGGAGAGAAGTTTCAGAAGAAACCAAACCTGATGATGTCTTGATCTTGGACTTATAGCCTCCAGAGCTGGAAGGAAATAAATTTCTGTCTTTAAACTTAGACTTTATTGTGACTTTTGATGAACAGTTCTTGATTTTTTAATGTAATCCAGTTTGCCAATTTCTTTCCTTTATGGTTAGTATATTTTTGTGTCTTGTTTAAGAAATCTTTAAATACCCCAAGTTTTCATGAACTTAAGTAAACATTCACATACATCACTCTCCTCTACTTTTGCGAAAAAATATACAAAAGCGCTATTCTGATGTGTGTTTGCACAGACCTTGAGAAGAGTTCTTTGAAACCCAGCTCAAGCAGACAGAGCAAATTCACCTTTTCTTTGCCTTTTTGTTCTATGTGGGCCCTCAACAGGTTGGACGATGCCTGCCTACACTGGTGAGGGCAATCTTCTTTACTTGCTCTTATTCAGATGCTAATCTCTTCTGAAAATACCCTCACATATACATCCAGAAATAACGTTTTACCAGATGAGCCCAGCAAAGTTGACACATAAGAATAACCATCACATCAAATAACTTTGCCTTACCAGGCCCCACCCACAACTCTGTTCTTGGCTTAAAACTTGAAATACTGATGCACTTCTTAAAGGAAACAGGAGGGAGAGAGGGGCTGAAGCACCCATTATGGACAAAGTGAGCGCTGAAACTGCTTCAGTCGGGAAGGGAAGGAAAGCAGGGTCCTAGGTGAGGTAAGTACCAAATAGAAGTCTGGGCTGAAGCAGGGAGACATGGTCTGAGTTTCTAGACAAAAAAAGTACGTGTAATCCAGAGCAAAACAAATATAATGGATTCCACTTTTATTTCCAAAGTATTCTAACAGCTCTGAGTAACATGTATATTATGAAGACTTATGAATGTATAAATGTGTGTGTAAAACATTCATCATAAACTCAGTTCCCCAATGTAATTAATTTATTCACTCAACAAATACTCACTAAGCACCTACTATATATATTATATATAGGATACACTGGCAAAGAAGGAAGGACCTTGACCTGAAGAACTACTCAGCCTAGTTGGGGAGATAAGGCATGCATATAAAAATATAACTATATACATGGCAAAAGAGCTAGATGCACTAAACAAGAGACAGAGGGCTATGTGAAGAAAATGATGTAACCCCCACAAACACACATTCTTGTCCTTCTCTAATCTTCCAACATGTTTTATATTCTTCGCATACCTTTTCGTTCCCTACTAAAATATAATCTGCAAGAGGTCAAGGACTTTGTCTTGTTTGCTGCTATAATTCTACAACCTATGGTAGTGCCTGTCCCACAGGATGTGCTTAATAATAAATTATTGACACCACATTAAAATTGTCATTTAAAAACAACGATGAAAGTACACAAATACACCCTTACTTCTGTGGTCAGCTGATGTTCAACAAGAGCACCAAGACAATAAAATGGAGAAAGAATGGTCTTTTCAACAAATGATGCTGGGACAACCAGATATCCACATCCAAAATAATGAAGTTAGACCCTTTCCTGACACCAGACACAAAAAAATCAACTCAAAATGAATCATAGACCTAAATGTAAGAGCTAAAACAATAAAACTCTTAGAACAAAACATAAGAGAAAGTCTTCATTAGCTTGGATTAGGCAATGCTTTCTTGTAGAAAAGCACAAACGATAAATTGGACTTGGTCAAAATTAAAAATACTTGTGTTATAAGATACCATGAAGAAAGTGAGAACCCATAGAAAGAGAAAAAAATTACAAAGCATGTATTTGGCAATGACTGTAATATCTAAAGAACTAGAATATATATAAAGAACTCTTATAACTCAATACTCAATTAAAAAATGAGCAAAGGACCTAAACAGACATTTCTCCAAAGAAGACATATAAATGGCCAATAAATACACGAAAAAATGCCCAACATCATTAGCCATCAAGGAAATACACATCAAAACCAAAATGAAATACCACTGAATTTTTTTTATCTTTAAATATCAAAAAAATTAAGTATTAGTCTAGTGCCAAACATATAGTAAATGCCCAAGACCAGTAAACTATTTTTATTGGGTGGGGAAAGTACTTATATCCTAGTGGGTGTGAAGTGATTATCTCAGCATCATTTGTTCTTCTGGATCTTCATACTTCCAAATCTTTTGCATTACGTGTGATTAAGTTACTAAGAATAAGAGCAGGGCCAAATAGAACTGTCAATGAGTACAATGCCTGACACACATTACGTACTTAACAAATTTCTATCAAAATGGGCTGTGCGAGCTGGCTCACGCCTATAATTCTAGCACTCTGGGAAGCCGAGGAGAGGATTACTTGAGTTCAGGAGTTCGAGACCAGCCTGAGCAAGAGTCAGACCCTGACTAAAAATAGAAAAAATTAGCCGGGCCTGGTGGTGTACGCTTGTAGTCCCAGCTACTCAGCAGTCAGGAGGCTGAGACAGGAGAACCGCTTGAGCCCAGAAGTTTGAGGTTGCCGTGAGCTAGGCTAATGCCACAGCTCTCTAGCCCAGGCAACAGAGCCAGACTCTGTCTCAAAAAAAAAAAAATCAAATATCTATAAAGAAACGTAAGTATCTCATTTTTTTCAATATCATCAAACCACTAAATGGCTTTGCTCAGCCATTTTATACAGGCACAGTGATCCAAAGACAAACACAGGGCTTATTCTGAAGGTCCCACACAGCCCCTTGTACTACTCTGAATAACTTATTACATAGCTTTTCTAATTCCTCCTCATGTAGTCAGCATTTTCACAAAGACACTACAGAAACACAGAAGCGGGCTAAGTATCCACTCCATTTAGTCTCTCTGGGCCTTTGTTACCCCAGCTGGAAAGCCCAAACAGCATTGTTTGAAGAATAATGGAGATAAAACCATAAAAGCAATTTGTAACTTATAAAGGACAAGACAGATGTGAGTTGCTCTTATGCGCTTATACTTTGAGTACCTTGAGAGCATAATCAAGTCTGACTAATTTTTGTAATCACAATAATTATCAGTTTCCAAAATTAAAAAGGGGTTCACTAATGGCTTCCTAAATAGAATTTTTATATATGTCTTCCTCTTCGCCCACCCAGTAATAGTTCTAATACTTCATATTTATAGATTATAAATCCTCAACATTTATCAATAAGATGGTCTTTGATAAATATCAAAACCTTTCTTAAAATTCAACTCTGAGTAAACTTTTGTTCTGTTTTATGTATCACATGGTCCTAACAAGAATCTCTGTCTGCCTGCAAGTAGACACTGTTGCTTGTCTTGTGTTCAACATAATACAATGTTTGGCAAGTGGTAGGCATCGAATTAACACGCTATAAAGTTTATTTCTTTCTTGCTCCAAAAGTGAAAAGGGCTTTATAAAACTCTAGAGCTTTGAGGAAAAGTCTGGAGAAATCACCCTAAACATATAAAACTGTGGTGATATTACTATGAGCAATGTGATAATAGACCACTCCTTGTGTTATAAAAGAATTAACACAGAAACTTGCTTTGTCCATAATTTTAGCCTGATGTAATCCCAAAGTTGGTGTGATCTGTACCGAATGGACCTGAGTCAAGGACAAAATTTCCTTGATGAATAGACTTTATTGAGTTAACATAAAGGGAGTAAATATGTAGGACTCAGTATCAGGGCTTATCTTCTGGACATTCAAGGGCAGACTTCCCATGACCACTTCACTCCATGGTTCACCTCTCCCCAAAGCTGAACCGTAGCAGAAGTATTAGGTATTTTCAAAACAGCTTATAAAATTGATAGAATTGCTTGGTTAAAGGTAATTTTAAAGGTTAAAGGTCATCATTCAAATTTATTTTCAACACATATTACAATTCATGTTTTTCTTAGAAACCCTCAACACAAGATTAGCCCTTCATGTGTTTTTCTTCCCTAACACACACACTAGGTGACATTTACAATCACAAATTTATTCTGCCAAGGTATAGAATAAATAAGTACATTCACTGTAACACCATCACTTTCTCCTCTGCTCAAAGAAACAGGTAGATAACTATTATAAGATTAAGTGTAAATCCACTCTAATTTTTACTGTAAAGGTAAATTAATTATAAACTTTAATTCTATTCTTAAATGTAACAAATTACCTGCTAAACACCTCAGGACCATTCACTACTCTGAATTGGAGGAGGATGTCACACGGAGTATACTTTGAGGGCAAAAAGTGCTACTGACTCAGAATTTACATGAAAAATCTTATCAAGGAATCCTATATTGAACTCGAACAAAGCCAGATGTTAATTAGTGGCTCACCTATACTATTTGAATAAAATACTGACAGCAATACTTTGCTGCTTCCTTTAATATTGAGACCCTTAATGGATCCCTAAATATTACTATCCATCAGTGATGACTGCTTCCAGTTCTCACTTACAGGAATGCTGCCCTTGCCCCCTCATGAACAAAGTAGTCACTAATAGTTAAAGAAATCTCTCAGAAGAAATAAAATTTAAAACATTAAACTTAAAATGTTTGCTGCATATCATTTCAAGACAATATGAGTAAGAACAACTTTGTTTCCAACACTTAAAAATAGGCAAGTTACCCCTCCATCAACCTAATTAAACATGATTAAATAGGTGACATTTTAAATTTGAGACCTAAGCCTTACTAATCTACTACTGGAGGAAAAAAAACTTACAATAGTAAAAAGAGATGGAGTTTACTACAGCACTATTCACAATAGCCAAGATACGGAATCAACCCAAGTGTCTAACAACTTTATCCACTGAATGGATAAAGAAAATGTGGTGTATATACACACAATGGAATACTATTCAGCCATAAAAAAGAATGCAATCCTGTCATTTGCAACAACATGGCTAGAACTAGAGGACATTATATTAAGTGAAATAAGCCAGGAACAGAAAGTTAAGCACCACATGCTCCCATTCATATGAGGAAGCTAAAAAAAAGTTGATCTTATATAAGTAAAAAGTAGAATAGAGGATACTAGAGACTGGGAAGGACTGAGGAAGAGAGGGGATAGGAAGAGATTCATAAAAGGATACACAATTACAGCTAGATAGGAGGAGTAAGTTCTAGGGTTCTACAGCACTATAAAATGACTATAGTTAATAATATATTATATTATATAGTTTCAAATAGCTAAAAGGCGGATACTGAATATTCTCAACACAAAGAAATTCTATGTTTGAGATGATGGATATGGTCATTACCCTGATTTGATCGTTATACATTGTACACATGTATCAAAATATCATACTGTACTATGTAAATAATGTATAACTATTACATATTAATTTTTAAAAACCTTCAGAACACATCCAAAATTGGCTGAGAAAAATAACTGTGCATTTTAAACTATATGGTCACCATGGTAGCAAAGGGAATCTATTACCAATAAGAATTATGCAAGAAAGCTCTACACTCTTAAAACAAAAGAGGTATGGCATACATTAGTATTTATTCTAGCTTAATTTATGTATGATACTATGGTTGTCCTCGCCAATTGTTAAGTCCCCTTTAGGTGGGTCTCTTCATCCTTTGTACAGTGACTAACAGTTCAAAATGCTTAATGTTTAACTTTCTTAGCTTAAGAATTAATCCTTTATTTTCCCTACTTTTTATGAATTTTTGTTATCATTAGTTTAGCTTTCTCTTGTTGAATATTATTGGAAGAAAGTTCATAGAAATACTATAGAGAAAAATGCTCAATTCTTTCAAACATATAACTTTTATAGTATTGGTAAAGAAACTGTGTCTTTAAAAACCCTACATTAGCCCTTTGAAAACACCTGAGAAAGAAGCCTGGTTTCAGTTAACAGCATACAAGGAAGGACAAACTCCAACACTATATATTTCATGTACGTGATGTATGAATATATGTAATGACCAAAATAGGAAAAATTGTTATTCAGTAAGTTGTGTGGTAATAAATCTGAGGTTTAAAAAAAGAGACAGGAATGCTTTAATGAGTTCCATAACCTTGATAAAAAATATGTCTTTGTTTCTCCAACTAGTCATTTAATACTTAATAAGATTTATAAACCTAAGATGAAATTTAGACTA
>NW_012148086.1:4684622-4717409 GCF_000956105.1 Propithecus coquereli | reverse complement strand
ATATATATGCTGATGAGCTGTACCTTTTTCTCATAAAAATAGCAACCAAACAGTATTTAAAAGCTAAGAACACTGACAAAAGGCTATTTCCCTTCACATGTTTTAGGCATCATGTGTACACTCATTAAGTTGATTTAAAACATTAATGAAATTTCCTATTAACAATAATAGTGAAGTAGGTTTTAGAGATCAACCTGCCTATTGAAAACAACTTAATAATCTGTATAAAGTATTTTAAAACATCTTTTTAATGAAAAGATGACAAGGCAGTAAGAAATTACCAAGTTAAAAGTAAAAAGGAGGCCAGGTATGGTGGCTCACGCCTATAACTCTAAGCACTGAGGCAGAAGGATCACTTAAGGTCAGGAGTTTGAGACCAGCCTGAGTAAGAGCGAGACTCCATTTCTACAAAACACATAAAAATTACACAGGCGTGGTGGTGTATACCTGTACTCCCAGCTACTCGGGAGGCTGAGGCAGGAGGATCACTTGAGTCCAGGAGTTGGAGGTTGCAGTGAGTTACGATGATGCCACTGCACTCTAGCCTGGGCAATAGAGCAAGACTCTGTCTCAAAAAAAAAAAGTAAAAGGAGAATTCAACAAACGGTGCTGGGAAAACTAAATGCAAAAGAATAAAGTTAGACCTTTACCTTACAACATATACAATAATTAACTCAAACTACATCAAAGACCTAACTGTAAGAGCTAAAACTTTAAATTTCTTAGAAGAAAACAGGAGGAAAGCTCCAAGATATTCGATTTGGCAGCAATTAGTTGGATGTGATACCAAAAGCACAAGCAACAAAAGAAAAAAGTAGGTAAATTGTATTACATCAAAATTAAAAATTTGGGGCATGAAAGGACACTATCAACAGGATAAAAAGGCAACCCACAGAACCAGAGAAAATATTTACAAATCACACATCTGATAATGCATTAATATACAGAATTGTAATATATAAAGAACTCCTAAAACTCAACAGCAAAAAAACAGGCAAATTCAAAAACATGAAAAGGACTTGAATAAACATTTCTCCAAAGAAGATACGAAATGACAATAAGCACTTGAAAAGATGCTTAACATCATTATGGAAATGCAAATCAAAACCACAATAAGACACTACTTCACAACCATTAAAATGGTAATTATTGAAAAAATAGAAAATAACAAGTGTTGGCTTGGTTGCAGAAAAACTGTAACACTTAGGCATTGCTGATGGGAATGTAACACGTTGCAGCAATATGGCAACTCCTCAAAAAACTAAACAATTACCATATGATCCAGCAATTCCACTTCTAAGTCAAAAAACATCAAAAAATCAAAAAGTATCTTGAGATTAAACAAAAATGGAACCAAAACATAACTAAACTTACAGGATGCAGAAAAAGCAATTCTAAGAGGAATGTTTATAGCAATAAATGTCTACCTGAAAAAAGAAAGATCTCAAATAAGCATCCTAATTTGCACCTCAAAAGGAACTAGAAAAAGAAGAATAAACTAAGTCCAAAATTAGAAGAAGGAAGGAAATAATAAAGATTAGAACAGAAATACAGCCATGTGTTGCTTAATGACTGAGATACATTCTGAGAAATGCATCATTAGGCAATTTTGTCATTGTGCAGGCTACACAGTATAGCCTAAGTTATAAACCTGTATGGCATGTTACTGTACTGAATACCGTAGGCAACTGTAACACAATGGTAAGTATCTGTTTATCTAAACATAGCTAAACATAGAAAAGGTATAGCACAAATACTGTATAAAAGATAAAAAAAAATGATATGCTGTAGAGGGCACTTACCATAGATGGAACTTGCAAAACTGAAAGTTTCCCTGGGTGAGTCAGTGAGTAACTGGGGAGCGCATGTGAAGGCCTAGGACGTTACTGCACACTACTGTAGACTATAAACACTGTACATTTAGGAAACACTAAGTTTATTTTAAAATATTTTTCCTTCTTCAATAATAAATTAACCTTAGCTTACTGTAACTTTTTTATTTTATAAACTTTTTGACTCTTGTAAGAAAACTTAGCTTAAAACACAAACACATTGATGGCTATACACAAATATTTCCTTTCTTTGTATCTTTATTCTATCAGCTTTTTCCTACTTTTAAGTTTTGGGTGTGTGTGTTTTTGTTGTGTTTTTTTACTTTGTAAACATTTTTGCTAAAAACTAAGATACAAACACATCAGTCTAGGCCTACAAAGGGTCAATATCATCAATATCACTGTCTTTCACATTCACATCGGTTTCCAGGGCATTAACGTGGAGCTCTCATCTCCTGTAACAATGCCTTGTTCTGGAATACCTCCTGAAAGATTTGCCTGAGGTTGTTTTACCATTAACTTTTTCTTTTATAAAAGTAGTATATTAAAATAATGATAAAAAGTATAGTGTAGTAAATACATAAATCGTTAAAACAGTCATTTATTATCAAGTATTATGTTTTATACATAATTGTATGTGCTAGCATTTTATGCAATTAGCAGCACACACAGTAGGTTTATTTACACCAGCATCACCACCAACACGTGAGTAACACAATGCACTATGATGACTATGACATTACTAGGCGATAGGAATTTTTCAGCTCTATTATAATCTCATGGGACAACACATGGGTGGTCCGTCATTGACTGAAATGTTATGCAGCACGTGACTGTGTAAGAAATATAGACTAGAAGAGCAACAAAAAAGATCTCCCAAAAACAAGAGTGGGTTTTTTGAAAAGATAAACAAAAATGGCAAATCTTTCGCCAGAAGGGAAAAAAGAAGAGAACCCAAATAAGTAATACTATTAATAAAAGAGGAGACATAACTGATACCACAGAAATACAAAAGATCATAACAGATTACTATGGACAATTTTACACCAACAAATTGAATAACCTAACAGAAATGGATACATTTCTAGAAACATACCATCTACCAAGATTGAATCATGAAACAGAAAATCTGAACAAACCAAAAGCAAGTAAGGATACTGAACCAATAATGAAAAACCTCCCAACAAAGAAAAGCCCAGGACCAGATGATTTCACGGGTAAATTCTATCAAGCATTTAAAGAAGAATTAATGCCAATCCTTATCAAACTCTTCCAAAAAACCTAACAGGAGGCAACACTTTCAAACGCATTTTATATGGCCAGTATATACCCTCATACCCAAGCCAAATAAGGACACTACAAGAAAAGAAAATTACAGGTCAATATCCCTGATGAACATAGATGAAGAAATCCTCAACAAAACACTAGCAAACCAAATTCAGCAGCACATTAAAAGAATCACCATGATCAAGTGGGATTTATCCCTAGGATGCAAAAAATGGTTCCACGTATGCAAATTAACAAACACAATACACCACATTCATACAAAGAAGTATTAAAATCATATGATCATATCAATAGATGCAGAAAAAGCATTTGACAAAATTCAACATCCTTTCATGATAAAAACTCTCAACAAAGGAATGTGTCTCAATATAATCAAGGCCATATACAACAAGCCTACAGCTATTGATAATACCAGACTCAACAGTGAATAGTTGAAAGCTTCTCTTCTTTTAAGACCAGGAACAAGACAAGGGTGCCCACTCTCACCACTTCTATTTAACATAGTACTGGGAGTCCCAGCCATAGCAACTAGACAAATAAATAAATAATAGACATCCAATCAGAAAGAAAGAAGTAAAATTGTCTGTTTGCGGATGACATGATCTTATATATAGAAAAGCCTAAAGACTCCCCAGACTCTACCACTATACAATATACACATGTAATGGAATTCAACTTGTACCTCCTAAATCTATTAAAATTTTTAAATAATTAAAAGAAAAAAGAAAACCCTAAAGACTCTACTAAAAAAACTGTCAGAATTAGTACACACATCAGTAAAGCTACAGGATACAAAATCAACATGCAAAAATTGGTTAAATTTCTATAAACTAACAACAAACAATACAAAAAAGAAATCAAGAAAATATTTAATAATCCCAGCCAGGCATGGTGGCTCACACGGGTAATCCTAGAACTTTGGGAGGCCAAGGTGGGAGGATTGCTTCAGGCCAAGAGTTCAAAACTAGCCTGGGCAACATAGCAAGACCTTGTCTCTACAAAAAAAATTTTTTTAAAAAATTAGCTGCTGCTGGTGGTGCACACCTGTAGTCCCAGCTACTTGGGAGGCTGAGGCAGGGGGACCACTTGAGCCCAGGAGTTGGAGTGTGCAGTGAGCTGTGATTGTGCCACTGCACTCCAGCCTGGGTGACAGAGCGAGACCCAGTCCCCAAAAAAAAAAAAAAGAATTCCATACAACAGTATCAAGAAGAATAAAATTCTTATGAATAAATGTAACCAAGGAAGTAAAAGATCTGTACACTGAATATTATAAAACATTGCTGAAAGAAATTGAAAATGACACGAATAAATGGAAAGCTACTCCATGTTCATGGACTAGAATAATTAACATTGTTAAAATGTCCGGGCCGGGCGCGGTGGCTCACGCCTGTAATCCTAGCTCTCTGAGAGGCCGAGGCGGGCGGATTGTTTGAGCTCAGGAGTTTGAAACCAGCCTGAGCAAGAGCAAGACCCCGTCTCTACTAAAATTAGAAAGAAATTAATTGGACAACTAAAAATATATAGAAAAAATTAGCCGGGCATGGTGGCGCATGCCTGTAGTCCCAGGTACTCGGGAGGCTGAGGCAGGAGGATCGCTTGAGCCCAGGAGTTTGAGGTTGCTGTGAGCTAGGCTGACGCCAAGGGCACTCTAGCCTGGGCAACACAGTGAGACTCTGTCTCAAAAAAAAAATAAAATAAAATAATATGTCCGTACTACCTGAAGTGATCTATAGATTCATGCAATCCCCTATCAAAATTCTAATGGCATTTTTCACAGAAATAGAAAAAACAATCTTAAAATTCATACAGAACCACAAAGGACCCTGAAAGGACAACATTGTCTTTAAGAGTTTAACAGCACTTGAAGAGTACTGAGCAGACAGAAAGGGCACAGCCCTCCCCCACATCCACCAGACCACATTCTGAGAAGTCTGATAAAACCAGCGTAGCAGGAAAAAAAACCCACACACAACTGCCTTCTGTTATCATTCTACAACAATACAAGTCCAATCCGCTTAGCCCTGGGGCCAGCACTTGTTCTTTCTTTCCTGCCATGCCCTTTCCTCTCTTGGAAAGTAAAATAAACTTCTTGTTTCAAACCTATTCTAATCTTTGAGTCAAGAATTCTTTCTCAGCCTGCGGTTAAGCGCTTACTCCCTAGCAGACCCTGAAATGGCCAAAGGAATCTTGAGAAAGAAATGGTCTGGAGGCATCACACTCCCTGATTTCAAACTGTATTACACAGCTATAGTAATCAAAACAGTATGGTACAGTCGTAAAAACAGACTCATAGACCAATGTAACAGAATAGAAAGTGAGAAATAAACCCATGCCTATGTGGTGAACTAATCTTTTGACAAAGCCTCCAAGAATACAAAATGGGGAAAGTATAGTGTGTTTAACAAATGGTGTTAGAAAAACTGGATATCCACGTGGAAAAGAGTAAAATTGGACCCTTATCTTATACCACATGCAAAAACTAACTCAAAATGGATTAAAGATTTAAATGTAAGACATGAAACCTTAAAACTCCTAGAAGAAAAACATAGGGAAAAAACTCCTTGACATTAGTCTTGGCAGCAATTTTTGGGGATTTGATACCAAAAGCACAGGCCACAAAAGCAACAATAAATAAGTGGAACTACATCAAACTAAAAAGTTTCTGCACAGCAAAGGAAATCATCAATGAAATGAAAAGTAAATCTACTGAATGGGAGAACATATTTGCAAACCATATATATGATAAAGGGTTAATATCCAGAATACATAAGGAACTCTTATAAATAAATAGCAAAAAAAACATTAAAAATGGGCAAAAGGACTAAATAGACATTTTTATTTGTCAATTATATCTCAATAAAGCTGGCAGAGAAAATTGAAGGCAGGGACTTGAACAGGTATTTGTATACTAATGTTCACAGCAGCATATTCACAATAGCCAAAAACCACAAAAGCAATTCAAGTGTCCAGTCAATTGATGAATGAATAAACAAAGTAGAGTGAACCTATACAATGGAATATTATTCAGCCTAAAAAGGAGTAACATTCTGATACATTACAACATGGATGAACCTTGAAGGCACTCTGCTAAGTGGAATAAGCCATACACAAAAGGACAGCTATTACATGATTCCACTTACATGAGATACACATAATAGCCAAATTCAGAGACAGAAAGTAGAATAGTAGTTACCAGGGACTGGGAGAAATGGGGACAAGATTGTATTGTTTACCCAGGGTACAGTTTTAGTTTGGGATGAGAAATTCTGAAAATGGATATTGGTGATGGTTGCATAAAAATGTGAATGTATTTAATGCCTATGAACTGTATACTTAAAAATTGTTAAAATGCTAAAATTTCTATTATGTATATTTTACCACAAAAAAAGTGAAAGGAGAACGAAAATTCAGCAAGAAAAGCAAGTTCTGAAGCCACATGTCCTCTAAAGTATCTTCATTCGTCTTAAAAAATTAGAACCTCTGTTTTGACTGACTCTCAGAGCAACCAAGGACAGAAATAAAGCTGAGGGCCACAGAAGGGATGTCTAACCCGAGATCTTCCTCACAATAAACTGGAATCCTAAAGGGCTACATCCTCAGGGTGAGAACAATCTGAACTAGATTACAGCCTAGGATCAAATTACCTTTCTCAAACTTTGCACTTGGTTTATAATCATCCTGGACTAGACAGAATACTCCCGGTGTCTGTTAGATGTAAGTGCACACTGTCTAAGTACCTGCCCCATGGACCTAATTTCTTACAAATAATTTTTCAAAGGCAATATCCAGTCCCCCATTCAAGGATAATGGAGTACACAAGGAAATTAGATAGGAATAAGAATAACCAGACAGGAAAAAGGATCAGGAAAAAAACCTTAGAAATTGGAAACATAAGATACAGACTATAAAACAACTGTGTTTTCTGTGACAGAAGAAATGAAAGAGAATTTGGAAATATTTAGCAGAGAACTAAATACTGTAAGCAGTGACAGATTTAAAAAAGAAAAAGATAGGAACTCTAAAAACTAAAAATAAAATATAATAACCCAAATCAAGAACTAAATGGAGAGGTTTAACGATTAGATGGTTCAGAGATATTTAATAAATGCGAAGACAGAAGACAAGTCTAGAGGTATACTGGAAGCATCCTGACTCAGTTTACAAGAACCAGTTATGTATAGCTCCTCCTAATTCTGCATCAGTGAAGTCATGTTTGTTGCCTGAAACTGCCCTTGATGAGGATATTTACAGTATGGAAATCAACAAATGGCTCTTCCCCTGGAGAGCCATTTTACCAACACACCCCTGAAGTAACCAATACAGAATTCGGGACAGGGAGACAAAAGAATGGTAAGTACGGAAGAGAGTACGAAATGTAAAGGATATATGAGAAGGCCCAACACATATTTAACTGGAGTTTCAAAAAGTAAAGAAACAGAGAATGGTAGAGATAAGAAACACTTGATAGAGACAGTGGCTGAGGATTTTCTAAGAACTAATGAAATTACCAAATCATAGATTTAAGAAGCTCAATGAATGTACTGAAGAATAAATATTTTACAAATCTGCAATGAAGACTGACCTCTGTATCATTAGATTAACCTATTTATTTTTGTATCTATTCGTTTATTCCTTTATCTTTAAAAATGTATAAATTTTACCATAATTCGGATTGATGGGGATTTATTTTCATTAATTTTGCCTAGAATATGATGAAGCCTATACTTTGGACCTGCAGTTTCAGAACTTTTTCAGCTCAAGAAAATTTTCTTCTGCTTTGTTTTTTGTTTTTCGTCCATTTATTCTAATTTCTCCTTTAGGAACTTACTCTTCAGTAGGCGCTTCTCTCTCTGTCCTCAGTATTTGCCATTTTTACCCACATTGCCTCCCTGTCATCATCTTCTCATTCTAAACAATCTCACATAAATACTGTATATATTTTATGCGGGATCAGCTCTGCTATTTGCCATTGCCATTACTGATTTTTATTCTGCTATTACATTTTCAGTATTTTTGTTTTGGTTTGGTTTTTTTTTTTTTGGTCTTCTTCATTCCAGCTACTTTTAAAATCTCATTCTGATTTTTTCTTCTGACTTTCTGTTTCCATTTCTAGAGATCGCATTTTTTGCTCTGTTACTAAGAATAAAATCTGACACTTTCCACAAGTATCTTTTGTATAACATAATAAATCATACTCATAATTATTTTTAAGCCTTTCACCCTCACCTTTGGGTAATGGTTCCTTTCTTTTAAGCAGATTTCTTTCATAGTCTCCATGAAAATGATTATCTTTGCAAAAGTAAAATGTACAATTTTTTTAATGGTGAGATAATAGATTGCTTTTGATTCCCACCACTATCAATTTGGATGGTGACAATTTGCTCATATCTTAATTTGGTCAGGTTTTAAGTGTACAGGCTGATATACATAGGCCATGGCTGAATTTATAGTACTACTAAGGCAACATAACCATGTTGTGCTGATTTGGGATCTTCTATTATTCCTTTTTCTCATATTATGAGAATTTATTCCTATATCATCAGGTACATCCTATAGTTTGTCTTTTAACAACAACAAAAAAATGATATCATGAAACCCTAAAAGCACACTTATCTTAGGGCTCTTATTAACACCACATCTAATGCGGCACCACATCCCTGGAATGCTATATCCTAACAGTTTCCTTTCCTTCTCTGCCGTATTGCACATTGGAAACTAAGTCTCTGAATGGATGTACAAAGAACAGTGTTGAGGGTGAGCTTGGAGGGTTTGAGAGTGGGAAAGACAGAGGAATCTCTGATTAGGGTTAATAGGCTTATATGATAACATATCATGAAATACATAATATGAAGGAAATAGTACAGGCTTCCAACAGTCATTCATGGTAACCTGTGTCTACAAGGTATGAATTAACGATAGGAATGGATCAAAGCCTCTTCCTATCCACTTCCCACCTAATTTTATTCTCCTGTTTTAGAACTTAAAGCATAAACAGACCACCAAGGCTTTCTTAGTCTACTCCAACTTCGATGTAGTAAGTAGTTAGTGGAAATGCCTCTAAAACTAAGAAATGATTGGTTGCTACTTTGCTCAGCAGTGTTATGGGACTATGTGTGTATTTTAATGGGAAGCTGAAAGAAGGTACATCACACATGGCTAACCTAAAGTAACTATTTTTTAAAATGTCTCTTTTCTAAAATTTTTTTATTTTTAATTATTATGGGTACATAATAGTTGTATATCTAAATATATTTAAATAAGTACATTTTTTAAACAAAGAAACTGATGTTTTAATCTCAATGTTTGAACAAATAGTCAACTAAAATGTCATAGTGACGGGCATTGACTAATACAGGAAGAGTGAAATAATTAGAATTCTTTCACAACAGAAATATGAAGATCAAGACTTCTTATAATTATTGTAAACATTTGAAAAAGTATAGAGGCCCATGATAATGATTTTATATATGATGACATGAACACTGATTTCTTCTCCACATCACTTAAAAGTGAAAGTGATCATTTTAGGATGATTTTTTAGAGTTCTACGCTAACTATTCTACCCAATAAACACACAGAATTTGTTATTCAAGGACATGATCAAAGGAAATAATATAAATGGATTTCAAAAGCATTTAATTAAATTCATAGATAGCTATAAATAGCCAAGTAAGGAAAGCTGGGGCAATTTTGAGGACATATTACCAGCTGATACTATTGAGAACAATCACCAGAATCCCAACCCCTCAAATGTGGAAAAGATTTCAAATTTAGAAAAGTTGTACAATTGGGTTTTTTTCCTTCTGAGGTACTATAATGAACATTTCATTAATAAAGCTGAGCTATGAGCTATTTCTAATATAACATAACTATGTACGCCAAAACACTCAGTAGTCCAATGAATGTCCCTTAATGAATAGTTAAAATTTAGTGAACCCTTACTATGTGCCAGGTACTCTTCTAAGTGCTTTATGTGTATTAACTCATTTCTCTGAAGGAGTACTATTAATATCAACATTTTAAAGATTGGAAACAAAGGGACATAAAAGTCAAGAATTTGCCAATGTTTTTATTCCAGTTACTTGTGTTGCATAACAAATTACACCAAATGTAGTGGCTTAAAAAACAACTTTATCATATTCATGAATTATGTGGGTCAAAATTTTAGAGCCTACACAAAGGTAATGTCTGAGGCCACAACTGAGAAGATGCAACAACTGGCTGGGGACTGGAGTCATTTGGGGAAATCTTCAATTACATGTATGATTGTTGATGTTACTATCAGCTAGAATCTCAGCTGGAACTAGAATCTCAACCAAAGCACCTACATATGGCCCCTCACTGCCACCTGGGCTTCTTTCACAGCATAGCAGATTCAGAATAGCAGGTCTTCCTACATGGCAACACAAGAATCCAAAAGCAAATGTCCCAGAAAACAAGGTGAAGGCTGCATTGCCTTTTCTAACTTAGCCTCAGATATCATGCAGTACTTTCACCATATTCTATTGGTCATAAGCTAGTCATGAGCCTAGGCAGATTCAAGAGGAGAGGATGGAGAACCCTCCTGTCAATAAAGGAGTATCAAGGTCAAAGAGCAAGGGTTAGAAGAGCAGCCATCTTTGGAAAATACAATATGCCAACATCCGATAGCAGAGTTTCCCAGTGCATGCTCCTAACTACCATTCTTGACTGCTTGCTCAAAAAGTGGCACTCTTTATAGTATGTAACAACCATGCTCTTGATCCAATCTGAAAGCTTAGGGGTAGCCTAAAATACCATTCAGAATCTGCAAGAGGCAAAGGGACCATGCGGAAACTGAGTTCTAAAGAAGCTTCTTTAGGCTATATTACCTTCACATTCATCTCCCTCTGGAAGCCAGCAGTGAAGACAGTGAGAGGATTCTCTACCAAGAAAAATAAAAAGTGTGTCTCTTATAACCTCTTCATCACGGTGGCTCCCAGAGGTGGCAAATTCCATCACAAACATCATTGTAAATGCTTCTGGAAGAGGGAAATGGATGACCTACAAACATCCCACTCTCACAGACTTTTCAGTCATCTCACCATCATCTGGTACCCAACATTGCAGACCCAACCCAAATCAGACCTCGATTTCTGAGGTTTCATTAAAATGCCCACAAAAGCCACATGATTTACAAATGAATCAACAAATTTTTCATATTTAGATAGGAAGTTGCAATTCTAAAAGCAAATTTCCAGCATCTTTTTTTTTTTTTGAGGGGGAATGGGGAGTGGAGACAGTTGGGAGCACTATTCGAAACAAGTAATCGTTCTTTATATCACATGTACTTAATCAAAACTTACTAATTCCTCTGCCAATTTCAAACGATTTGGAAAGATTAGAGTGGAATTCGGAGAGCTGGAGAATCAGGCTATGAAGAGCCTCTTGTTAAATCTTTCAGAAGCAGAGTCCTGGGACAAAGCTAAACAAGAGCAAGGTGCAAACTGTTTCACTGAAGTAAACACTTCAACCTTCATTAGGTGCCAAGGGAGACTGATGTTTTTAAAGTGGTAGAGTTATTACTTAGGTTCTGAACAAATACCCCCTCATTAACAGCTCCTCAGAACACTGTTCTAAAAACCTCAAAGTTACCAAGGAATTTCCATTAAATCTGATTATCATTTGTTAAGAATAATAAAATCAGTATCTTTAACAAATTCTTAGTTGATACAAAAGGTTGATGGAAATGCTTTCTAATTCGGTTTATGCACTAGGTGAACGCATGAAAACAGCTATGATGCATTTGTGGTTTATTTATAGAACATTTATAGAGAACATTCTGGCAAAATTAACATAACTGGTTAAGTATTATATATTTGGAAATATGGGTTTAGTAATAATTTTAAAAACAAAAACTGCTTTACCAGTTTATTTCAAGAATTCAAGTCAAATTTTCATTTTGAATAAAATTTCAATTAACACAAACAACTCAGGCTGGTCTATTAAAAAAATCAGACACTAGATGAGATATTTAATGAATGAACTCTTTTGTTAACACTTTGCTTAGGTAAATTTTTCCAGAGTTACTGTGTTCTGGCTACATGAGCCTGGCTTTGTTTCTTTCAATAAATTATAGAAGGGAAAAGATGAGGAGGGGAATGTAACAGTCACATTTAATCCACACCAGGCTGCCGTATGTCACTTTTTGTCCTTTGCTGGTTCATTGATTATTCATCAGTTAATTACCTGAAAAGTGCTATATTTATCTTTACTGCCACAAAGCTGTCAATTCAGTTAGAAGTATGCTTGCCTTTGTTTTCGATGTGACACAGTTTTGGAGAAAAGGTCTCTATGTATATGATACTACCCTATGCTATAATACAAGTATAAAAAATCTACATTGATATAATACAGTGAGTTTCCATTTTGATACTAGTTGTGCCTTACTATTGTTTTTAATGACTATTACATCAAAGGAAAAATGAAACAGTCTCAGCTTTTAGAGCCTTTGGCCTCTAAGGATTTCCACAGAGGCCCCAAATCCTATTCCCTCCTGTCTTTTTTTATCAATGGCCTTACTGTTTTCATTTCTTTCCTTCTTTTATTCATGCTTGTTTCTGGCAGTATTCTTTGCTATTAACTTACCTCCTCAAAGTTACCTGAATCTCAACCCCTGTTTCCCCAGGATGCATTACATCAGCTCTAGCTCGGAATATGCCCTACAGTTTCCTTTTCCCACCCACAGTCATTGCCATGAAAGATTTCACGGGTCGTTCAAATTCCAACTTGTTTGCCAGTATCTAGAGAAGACTTTTTTTTTTTTTTTTTTTTGGGCCGGGTCTTCCTGTGTTGCCCGGGCTAGAGTGCCATGGCGTCATCCTAGCTCACAGCAACCTCAAACTCCTGGGCTCAAGCAATCCTACTACCTCAGCCTCCCGAGTAGCTGGGACTACAGGAATGCACCACCATGCCCGGCTAATTTTTCTATATATTTTTAGTTGTCCGATTAATTTCTTTCTATTTTTAGTAGAGACGGGGTCTCGCTCTTGCTCAGGCTGGTTTCGAACTCCTCAGCTCAAACAATCCGCCCGCCTCGGCCTCCCAGAGAGCTAGGATTACAGGCGTGAGCCACCGCGCCCGGCCGAGAAGACATTTTCTAAAAGGCATAAAAAGAGACACTCAGCTTTCATTATGATCAGACAAGAAGATAAGGAAAACAAGCTCTCTTAAGACATTTTAAAGTGCTTCCTTAATGGCTTCAAACTTAAAACCACCACCATGAATCCATCATATTTGTTCTGAAGGAGAAAGATTAGAGAGAGAGAGAATAAATTTAAAATGTACTTGCATCCTAAAAATATGTTGAATAGCTTAAAGAATAAAAAAAAAGCACAGTGCAATCTATGTTCCAAAATTACAGGCATTTGAAAGTTTTATGATAATAAGACGAAAATAGTAAATTGAATTTAATTTTGCCTAGATATGCTCGAAAATAATTTTGACATAAAAGTTCAAAACACATGATAAAAGTTCTTTAGCAGTTAGTGACTGAAGCTAAACACCTAATTGAAAAAGAAAATAGCACTTCATAAATATTTCTAACGTATCATGCATTCCCCCATGTTTTATTTTGATGCATCTTTTGAGAATCCCAAAACCCTAAAAATTCGTAATTTAAGAATGTGGCTGAGACCTTTACCTCCAATAATAGACAGGAAAATGAGGCAGGGAAAGCCTCATTTCAGAACTCCACTATGCAAGAATAAGTCATCAAATTCTTAAAGTAATTAATGTATGGGATTAATGTTTATGCCTCAGGAAACCAAAGAAAAAGATTCAAATGCAGCTTAAATATTTTTATGATTTAAAAAACTTTAATTGAAGAGATTTATCCATGTTAGTTTATAGTTGTTTTATAGGATTATCCACCTCCAGAAGCTGTAACCATTTTGTTTCTTCTGTGTTCCATAACTTTACCAAATATATCACCACTTGTTTAGTCTTCTAGGATAAAAACCTCTTCTGGCACACTGCCTTCATTAGTCAGGATTAGGTTCAGCTACATATAGCCAACAACAAGTATTACAACAGACAAAAGCAATAGCTTACACA
This sequence comes from Propithecus coquereli, assembly GCF_000956105.1. NCBI lineage: Eukaryota > Metazoa > Chordata > Mammalia > Primates > Indriidae > Propithecus > Propithecus coquereli. The sequence goes on along the minus strand of NW_012148086.1, from coordinate 4,703,217 downwards.
AGATAGAAACTGAATACATTCTCACAAAAAAGTAGCCCAGACGGAGTCCGTCCAATGACATAGCAGCTCAGTGTCAGGGGCTCTTTTCATCTTGATGACTTGCCATTCTCAATATGTGCCTTCCAATTCAAGGTCCAAAATGGCTGCTTGAGCTCCTGCCATCACATGCATATAATAGCCAGTAGGAAAAAGGTAAAACAGGGCTCAATACTTTTTCTTTTTTTGTGTTTTTTGTTTGTTTGTTTGTTTGTTTGTTTTTTTGAGACAGGATCTCACTCTGCCGCCCAGTGCAGTGGCCTCATCATAGCTCACTGAAACCTCAAACTCCTGGGCTCAAGTGATCCTTCTACCTCAGCCTCCTGAGTAGCTGGGACTACAGGCATGCACCATCACATGTAGCTAATTTTTCTATTTTTTGTAGAGATGGGATCTTACTCTTGCTCAGGCTGGTCTCTAACTCCTGGCCTCAAGCAATCCTCCTGCCTCAGCCTCCCTAAGCGCTAGAATTACAGGCATGAGCCACTGCACCCAGCCCCTTTTAATAACACTTTCTAGAATTTTCACACAATGCTTCCACTTTCATTACACTAACTTGAATATAGTGATATGGCCATATCTAACTACAAAAAGAACTTGAAAATGCAATCTTTTTTTCACTGAGCAACATCGTGTCCAGCTAAAATTCCAGGTTCTATTATAGAAAGGAAGAAGAAAATGGACGCTGGGGATAGGCTCAGTCACTGTCTCCATGTTACTTCTCTCTTCCCTCACATAATCAAGTCCTCTCAGCTATCATTATTCCGCTAAGCCAATTCAGTCAGCATGGTTATAATTCACACCATCACTACCTTTGTTTGGACCACAGCGTCCTAATGATCTCGTTGACCCAGACAGAAATCAGTGGTTCCATCTGGGCACAGAAACTCAAGAACAATACATATCGGCAAAAGCGTGGAAAGAGTCATCTCAGTGGGAGACACCACTCCTTCTTCAGGATCACACAGGCTATACTAGCAAAAGAGGAACTCTTCATTCCTTTATGTTAGTGTATTAATAAGGCAAGGCATTGACTGCAATCTGGTGTATGTGTTTGGGGAGAATCTTGCTGGAAGAATTCAGTAGTCAGAAATGAGGGTTCTCACCATGTAGGAAATCAGTCTGTGTATCAAAAAACACTTCCCTGTGGCAGAATGTTAGGCTAGAATTAAAAAAAAAACAAATAGCCGGTGCGGTGGCTCACGCCTGTAATCCTAGCACCCTGGGAGGCCGAGGCGGGCGAACTGTTTGAGCTCAGGAGTTCAAAACCAGCCTGAGCAAGAGCGAGACCCCGTCTCTACTAAAAATAGAAAGAAATTAATTGGACAACTAAAAATATATAGAAAAAAATTAGCCGGGCATGATGGCGCATGCCTGTAGTCCCAGCTACTCGGGAGGCTGAGGCAGAAGGATCGCTTGAGCCCAGGAGTTTGAGGTTGCTGTGAGCTAGGCTGACGCCATGGCACTCACTCTAGCCCGGGCAAAAAGAGTGAGGCTCTGTCTCAAAAAAAAAAAAACCAAAAACTGACAACCTAGAATTCTATGCCCAGCACAAATACCTTTCAAAGATGAAGGCAAAATAAATACTTTCCAGACAAATGAAAGGTAAGAGAATTCACTGAAAGCAGACCTGTACTATAAGAATTGCTCAAGTTCTTGAAGCAAAAGGAAAATGATACCAAACAGAAATTTGGAACTACAAAAAGGAATAAAGAGGCTTACAATAATAAACATGTAGATAAATGTTAAAGACATTTTTTTCTTATTTCTAAGCTCTTTTAAGGTTGACTAAAGTAAACTTGATGATAATTTATTATGAGGTTTACAACATATAGAAGTAAAATATGTGACAAAAATAACACAAGGGATGCCAGGTTAGAACAATATGTTGTTCTAAGGTTCTTGTATGAAATGGTATATTACTTAAAGGTAATTGTACATTACTTAAAGGTAGACTATAATAAACTTTAGAGATGTATAACCCTAGAGTAACTGCTAAAAATAAAAAAGGTATATCTTACAAGCTGATAATGGAGATAAAATGGAATCACTAAAATACTCTATTAATCCAAAAGAAGGCAGAAAAACAGAAAAAATGGGAGACAGACGAGACACATGAAAAACAAAGAGCAAGATAGTAGATTTAAACCTGATCATATTGATAATTGAATGTAAATTGTCTAAAGACTATAATAAAAAGGCAGAGATTGTCATAATGGATAAAAGAAAAAAAAGCAAGACTTAAAAAGATGTGCTGTCTGTACAAATTAGTTGCTTCCTGACACTGACTAATGTCCCTCAGATCTACAAAGATATGGAATATCCTCTTCCCTATACCAGGGAAATTAGTGGACAGTGCAGGAAGGAGGGCCCAGCAAGGTCCTGACTTTACAGTAAATCAAGAAATTTACCGTCAATAAAAAATTTTCCTTTCAGGGAGTTAAGTAAATGCAGAAAGTCAGAATCATGGATTCTGCCTTTCTAGTAATCATAACATATAATCTGCTGAGGAGACAAAACTTTGGGTGAATTCAAGCCTCCCAGACATATAAAAAAATTGCAATAGGATGTCAGCAAAATGGCAGAATAGGCTGTCAAACACTCATATCCCCCCACAATAAGAATTCTGCATCCATCCACAGACAAAAGTCTCCCTGCAAGAGCCTCAGGATTCAGGTAGAAGTCTGTGAAACTCAGGTAGAGCCCAAGACCTAAGAAGGCCATTTTTAGAGTGAAGACCAGCACTCAGGTAGCAGGACTGTTGATCGTGCTCCCAGATTCAAACTCAGAAATAGGTCTGCTCCCCAAAGGATTTGGCTACAGCCCTGTCTGGCCTTGAGTTTGCAACCAAAATCATCTGCCAAGGGATCCAGGAGGAATCATGAACGCTAGTGCCTTGGCAGAAAGGCTCATCTGCCCGCCAACATCAGTCCTAGACGTGTACCTGAAAGTTACCCTGTAACTTGGTGTCCAGCTCCCTCAGGTGTGGTCCCAGCTTAGTACTGCTCACACAAAGATCCAGAAAGAGATGTGCCCATATATCTTGCAGCTTGAGAATTACTCATCCTTCTGAGCCTCCATGATGGGCCCACCAGCTTCTATCCTATAGCAGATCCTAAGGAAGCCCAGTATCAGCTCTGGTCTGACTGGGGAGTCATCCTGCCTATAAGGAAACTGCTGGAGGATACACAATCCACTTGGCAACCAGGGCAGACTCGCCAGCCTCTGTCCCACAGTAATCCTGAGGGGGCCCAGTCTTGGCTCCAGCCCCTCTCATTGTAGACAGGGAACTGTCCCACATATGTAGGAAACTTCTAGGAAGCAAGCACACTTGAACCTCTGGGAAGGGCTCACTAGCCTCCATCCACAGCAGAGTGTGAGAGGACCCAGTCTCAGCTCTAGCCCATTACAATTCTAGTCAAAGAATTATCCCACCTCTGCAGGGAACTGTTGGAAAAGTCTCATCCATCTGAGCCAACAGAACAAGGTTCTGGAGTCAGATCCTTGGCCAGCTTTCACACATAGCCCAGTACCTCCTTGGGTCTGCCCCAGGTACATCCAGAACAAGATACCACACCAACCTCAGAGCCCTCAAGAAACTCGCATCAAACTTGAGCTCTAGCGCTGCCTCCAGTGCTGAAATGGCTGCAGCAGTAAAGGGCTCTGACAAGTCAGTCTGCTTAGATTTCTGGACAGAACCACTGAAGAAGAACAGGCACAAAAAAAGCCAGACTGTGAAAAACGTAATAAATACCTAATTCATCAATGTGCAACATACACATACATCCAAAGCATCAGGAACAATCAGGAAATTATGCTCTCAACAAATAGACAAAATAAGGCACCAGTCATGAAACCCAAAAAAGATGAAAATGTGTGATCTGTCAGACAAGAAATTCAAAAGAGCTGTGTTAAGGGAGCTCACTGAACTTCAAAAATACACAGAAAAACAATTCAAAAGTTTATCAGAGAAATTTAACAGAGAGATCGAAATAATTAAAAAAAAAAAAAGGAAAGAAATCCTGGAGGTGAAAAATACAATGAATGAAGGTGAAAAATGCAACAAAGAACATCAACAGGCCAGGCACAGTGGCGCATGCTTGTAATCCTAGCACTTTAGGAGGCAAAGGCAGGAGGATCACTTGAGGCCAGGAGTGTGAGACAAGCCTGAGCAATACAGTGAGACCTAGTCTTTACAAAACATAAAAACAAAAACATTAGCCAGCTATGGTAGTGCGCATCTGTAGTCCCAGCTAGTCAGGAGGCTGAGGCAGTAGGGAGCTTGAACCTAGGAGTTTGAGGTTGCAGTGAGCTATAATGATACCACTGAACTCTAGCCAGGACAACAGAATGAGAAAAAGAAAAGAAAGGAAGGAAAGAAAGAAAAGAAAAAAAGAATATCAACAGCAGAATTGATAAAGAAGAATCAGTGAGCTTGAAGACAGCTATTCAGAAATACACAGTCAGGGAGAAAAAAGAAAGAATGAAAAGGAATGAAGAAAGTTACAAGATCTATGAAATAGCATCAGAAGAACAAACATATAGGTCATTGGAGTTCAAGAGAGAGTAGAGAAAGACAAAGGAATAGAAGCTAATTCAAAGAAATTATAACAGAAAACTTTCCAAAGGAGGAGAAAGATATTAACATCCAGGTAGAGGAAGGTCAAAGTTCACCAATCAAATTCAACTCAAATAAAACTTCCCCATGACATATAATAATCAAACTCTTAAAGGTCAAAGATAAAGAGAGAATTCTGAAAACTGCAAGAGAAAAGCAAATAACATATAAGAGAATTCCAATACACCTGGCAGCAGACTTCTCAGCAGAAACTTTCCAGGCTAGGAGGGAATGGGATGATATGTTCAGAATGCTGAAGGGAAAAAAAACAAAAACCTGCCAACCAAGAATACTGTATCTAGCAAAGCTATGTTTCAGAAATGAAGTAGAGATAAAGACTTTCCCTGACAAACTAAAGCTGAAGGAATTCATTACCACCAGACTTGTCTTATAAGAAATGCTAAAGGGAGTTCTACAAACTAAAGGAAAAGGATGCTAATGTGTAACAAGAAAATATCTGAAGACATGAAACTCACTGGTAAAAGAAAGTACACAAATTCAGAATACTCTAATACTGTAATTATGGTGTATAAAACACTTGTATCTTTAGTATGAAGAGTAAAAGACAAAACTATAAAAAATAATAACTACAGTAATTTGTCAAAAGATAGGCAATATAAAAAATGTAAACAGTGACATCAAAAATTAAAAATGTAGGGGAAAAATGTAGTTAAGGTATACAGTTTTTGAAAGTTGTTATCAGTTTAAAATACCTTGTTATGACTACAAGATGTATTTTGTAAGCCTCATGGTAACCACAAGCAAAAATCTATAATATATACTACCAAAGAAAATCACTTAACCATAAAGGAAAACAGTAGAGAGGAAAAAAAGGAAGAAAGAATCTACAAAACAACTAGAAAACAAGTAACATAATGGTAGTAGTAAATCCTTACCTATTAACAATTACTTTGAATGTAAATGGATTAAATTCTCCAATTAAAACACATAGAATGGTTGAATGTATTTAAAAAAAAAAAAAACCAACTACACTCAGCCCTCCATACCCACAAGTTCCACATCTACAGATCTACCCAACAAAGATATTCAGGGAAAAAAACCAATACAACAATTTAAAAAAATACAATTTTTTAAAAATACAATATAACAACTATTTACATTGCATTTACATCATATTAGGTATTATAAGTAATCTAGAGATGATTTAAAGTACACAGGAAAGTATGCACAGGCTATATGCAAATACTACACCATTTTATATCTAGGACTTGAGCAGTCATGGATTTTGGTATCTGCGGGGAGTCCTGGAACCCCCATGGATACAGAAGGATGACTGTATATGCTACCTGCAAGAAACTGAAATCACCCATACAGACAGACGTAGACTGAAAGTGAAGGGATAAAAAAATATTCCACACGAATAGAAACCAAAAGAGAGCAGAAGTATCTATATTTCTATCAGATAAAATAGACTTTAAGCCAAAACTGTAAAAAGAGACAAAGAAGGCCATTATATAACAATAAAGGGGTCAATACAGCAAGAAGATATAATTGTAAATACATGTGTACCCAACATCAGAGCCCCTAAATATATCAAGCAAATATTAACTGACCTAAAGGAAGAGACAGACTGCAATACAATAATAGGAGGAGACTTCAACACTCCACTTTAAGCAATAGACAGATCATCCAGACAGAAAATCATAGAGAAACATCGGAGTTAAATTGTACCCTCGACCAAATGGACCTAACATTTACAAAATATTCCATTCAACAGCTACAGAATACACATTCTTCCAATAGCACGTGAAACATTCTCCAGGAAAGATCATATGTTAGGCCACAAAACAAGTCTTAACCAAAGTTTTAAATATCAAAATCATATCAAATACTGTTTCTAACCACAGTGGAATAAAACTAGAAATCAGTAACAGGAATAACCTTGGGAATTGTACGAATGCATGGAAATTAAACACGATCCTAACTAACTGATGGGTCAATTAAGAAATTAAAAAGAAAAATTTCTTGAGACATAAAAATGGAAACACAACATAACAAAACCTATGGGATACAGAAAAAGCAGTCTTAAGAGGGAAGTTTATAGTAATAAATGCCTACATCAAAAAGAAGAAAGACCTCAAATACACAACCTAACTAACCCTGCACCTCAAAGAACTGGAAAAACAAGATCTTAAGAGGAAAATAGAGGCCTGGTATGGTGGCTCATGCCTGTAATCCTAGCACTCTGGAAGGCCACAGTGAGAGGATAACTTGAGCACAGGAGTTTGAGACCAACCTGAGCAAGAGTGAAACCTGGTCTCTACGAAAAACAGAAAAATTAGCCAGGTGTGGCGGTGCACGCCTGTAGTCCCAGCTACTTGGGAGGCTGAGGCAGGAGGATCACTTGGGCACAGAATTTGAGGTTGCAGTGAGCTATGATAATGCTACTGTACTCTAGCTGGGGTAACAGAACAAGACTTTGTCTCAAAAAAAAAAAAAAAAAGAAAATAGAAATATATCATGACCGGGACTATTTTGATTTACCATATAGCATAAAGCCAGTACATTTTGATTTGAAGAGACCTATCTTGTTGTTCAAGGTAGGCGGAATAAAATCACTGGCTGGGCACAGTGGCTCACATCTGTAATCCCAGCACTTTGGGAGGCCAAGGCAAGAGGACTGCTTGAGGCCAGGAGTTCGAGACCAGCCTGGGCAAGGAGACCCCATCTCTACAAAAAATAGAAAATTAGCTGGGGTGGTCTGTATTACCAGCTACTCAGGATGATGAAGCAGGAGGATACCTTGAGCCAAGGAGTCTGAGGTTACAGTGAGCTATGATCACACCACTGCACTCCAGCCTGGGCAACAGAGCAGGATCCTGTCTCTTAAAAAATATATAATAGGCCAGGCGTGGTGGCTCACGCCTGTAATCCTAGCACTCTGGGAGGCCGAGGCGGGCGGATTGTTTGAGCTCAGGAGTTCGAGACCAGCCTGAGCAAGAGCGAGACCCTGTCTCTACTAAAAAAAATAGAAAGAAATTAATTGGACAACTAAAACTGTATAGAAAAAATTAGCCGGGCATGGTGGCGCATGCCTGTAGTCCCAGCTACTCGGGAGGCTGAGGCAGAAGGATTTCTTGAGCCCAGGAGTTTGAGGTTGCTGTGAGCTAGGCTGACGCCATGGCACTCTAGCCCGGGCAAAAGAGTGAGACTCTGTCTCAAAAAAATATAAATATATAATAAAATAAAACTTTCGTCAGTATAGGGGACAGTGAATAGAAGGAGGTACAAGTGTGCAATTTCTGGTTGCTAATAATGTTCTTTCTTGATCTGGGTGCTCATTTCATGATGTATACAAGTACATACTTTTCTGTATTCATGTAACACTTTAATAAAAAGTACAAACCAAAACAAAAATCAAGCATTTACCAAGGAAAAAAGAGTCATGGGCATGAATAGGCAATTCACAGGACAGGAAATCCAAAGGGGCAATAAACTTTGAAAAGACGCCCCACCTGTCCCAAACTCACAAACGCCCTTCCCTATGCCTTTGGAAATACGTGCCCATCATTCTCAATTACTCAAACTCTTTTCTGAAGGTTCCTGCTTGGCACACAACCCTGACTGCACATTATAATCACCCGGGAGTTTTAAAAAAATTACCTATGTCCAAGCTCCTCCCCAGACTATCTGAGTCAGAATCTCCAGGGGCTAGGACCAGGAAATGGGATGTAGCAAGCCCTCCCCTGCAATTTTAACATGCAGCCATGGCTGAGAGCCACTGTCAACTGAAACCTGGCTCTCCCCTGCAGCCCTCTTCAGTCATGGCTGTCTTCTCTCTTACATCCCTCTTTCCCTTAGGCCTGGAGACAGGGTAGGTGTTCTTTTTCTCATTGCCACTTCCAAACTACTAATAGCATCTCACCTGCCTTCCTAAAATTCTAGCTTTAAGTCCCACATTACCAAACCACATCATCCCTAATCCTCCTTGTTGCAGTCATCAACATGACACCCCCAGCCTTAATCCTTAAAGATTTTAAGTCCTAGCCATGACACTCTCTCCAAAATTTCTCTTGTCAAAATGCAGTGATTTTAGTATCTGCAGAGATGTTCCTCTCCTCCCATAATCCAGGACTCCACTTGACCAGCTATTCATTCTCACAGACATACTCTAGAACTTGTCATTACCAATATGTTGACCTCCCCACAACCTCAATTTCTAGCATCCCATTCCCCAGCCATCTTTTCAATTCCTCTCCTCAAATATCTTTACTCCAACATTTTAAAGTCTAGTTCCACAATCCATTGATCCTATTACCTTTACACTGTCCTTCATCCAGCTTAGAGTCCATTATCCACCATTAAAATTCTTTTCCTTTGAATACACCCTCAACTATCTTGCCTCCTCTATCATAATCAACAGGCAAACCCCAATTCTAGATAAATCCTACTGTCTACCTAACTGCACAAGTGAATCTGGCTGGAGGAAAAAAATACACATAACTCTATTCACTGACCTTGCTGTACATTATGGCCACCAACTCTAAGTGGACCTTTGGTGCAACGCTGTAATCACACACCATTTCTCTAATCCCCTGGCTGACTAGGTCACATCTTTTCCTCTCTTCTCACCCCTACATCTCCTCCCTTCTCCTCAGGCTCAGCAGATGATCTTCCTTCCCAATTCATTGAGGAAATAAAAGCAATAAGAACTAATCAGTTTACCGGCACTTGTGCCAAGGTATTCTTACCATCCCTCTGGCACTGTGGATGAATGGGCTGTGTTCCTACTCCATTGTACACTAGATGCCAGTTCCTTTCATCTATTCAGCACCATTCCAGCAATTCTCCCCTCTCGTGCATCATCAATTTGCCCTTTTCTACTATATCATTCAAATCAGCATTAAACATAATATCACAGCTCCCATCTTTGAAAAAAATGTCTTAATCCCGTATCTTCCTTCAGCAATGGTCCGATTTCTCTATTCCCCTTTGTAAAGAAACTCCCCAAAATGATGTCTATTTTTGCTGCTTCCAATTCCTGTTTTCCCTTTCTCTCTTGAGGGCACACCAACTTAGCCTCTAGCTCCTTACTACTCCACTAAAACAGCCCCTGCAACAGTCTTTAATGACCACCATATTGTTAAAACCAAAGGTCAATTCTCAGTATTCATTTTACTTGATCTATCAGAGTATTCAATACAGCTAACCAGTTCTTTCTTTAAAACAGTTTCTACAGTAGGCTTCCAGGACACCACTCACTCTTGGCTCTCCTCCTTACTGAGCAATCCTTTTTAATCTCTGTTGTTGGTAAGCCTCATCCCCCTGACCTCTAAAAACTGGAGTGGCCCAGGGCTCACCTTGGACTTCTCTTTTATCTCTACACTCACTCCTTCATCCAATCTCATGGCTGTAAACCACCCCTCTATGCTAACATATGTACCTCTACTCAGATCTCTTTGTATTCCAGGCTCATGTTATTACCTGCTTAGTCCACATCTCAACCTGAATGCTGAGCAGGCACCTGGAACTGGCTTGCTCCAAATCGAATTCCTGATTTCTCCCTCATCCCCAAACCTGCTTCTGTCACAGATCCCTTCAATGATGGCAACTCCAGCCTTCTAGCTACCAAGCCAAAAACCTCGTGCTTTTTCTCTCACATCCCATAGCTAACACATCAGCATATTTTGTTGACTCTAATTTCAAAATAGATCTAGACTCTGACCACTTTTCACCACTTCATTCTCCACAGCCTTGGACTGAGTCACCATCGTCTCTTGCCCGGATCATAAGAACCGCCTCCTAGTCTCCGTTCTTCCTCCTTTGCCTCCCTTACAGTCGCCTCAACACAGCAACTACTGTGATCCGTTTAAAGCCTAAATAAGATTCTGTCACTCCTCTGCTCAAAACTCTCAAATTTCGGATAGAATCGCATTCAAGGTAAAAGACAAAGTCTCTTTTTTTTTTTTTTTTTTTGGAGATAGAGTCTTGCTCTGTTGCCTGGGCTAGAGTGCCGTGGGGTCAGCCTAGCTCACAGCAACCGCAAACTCCTGGGCTCAAGCGATCCTTCTGCCTCAGCCTCCCGAGTAGCTGGGACTACAGGCATGCGCCACCATGCCCGGCTAATTTTTTCTATATATTTTTAGTTCTCCAGCTAATTTCTTTCTATTTTTAGTAGAGACAGGGTCTCACTCTTGCTCAGGCTGGTCTTGAACTCCTGACCTTGAGTGATCCTCCCGCTTCAGCCTCCCAGAGTGCTAGGATTACAGGCATGAGCGACCACCCCTGGCCATCAAGGTAAAAGACAAAGTCTTTACAATGAATGGCCTATAAGGCTCCCTATTAATTCTCTCACACACTTATTCACTCTATTCCAGTCACACCAGCCTCCTTGCAGTTCTGTGAGCATGCCACACGTGAACGTCTTCTAATTTCCTATTCTCTCTGCCTGGAATATTCCTCCTCCAGTTATCCACATGGCACATGCTCTCTTCTCTGTCCGCAGCACTTATAACCACCTAAGATACCATGTGTCTCCTTGTCTACTTATTTTGCATTTCCCTTCACTGGAATGTAAGCACGTGGGACTTTGCCTGGCATTTAGCAGTCCTCAATTCATCTGTTGAATGAATGAATGAATGAATGAATGGTGCCGACACATTAATAACCAGGAAAATGCAAATTAGAGCAATATGAAAAATCATTACATACCAATCATATGCCAAAAATTTAAGTCTGATAAAACCAAGAGCGACCAGAGTATATAACAAAAGCTTTTACATACCACTGCTGGGAATGTAAATTAATACTAGTATTTCACAGAATAATTTGGCAATACTAGTAAAGGTAAAGATGCATGTAGCCCTCAACCTTGCAATTGCACTGCTGCATATATATACTAGATTCTAGGGCCTACAGCAACTCTCTCAAGTATAAAAGGAGACCTCTGCAAGAATATTCACTGCCATTGTTCGTAAAAGCAAATCAACCAGAAACTTAAATATCTATCTTCAGGAAATGTATAAATTGTGATAGAAACATACAACAGAATACAACAGCTAAAATGAATGACCCACCTACAAACAGCACACGACTATAGTTCAAAAACCACAATGATAAACGAATAAAAAGCAAGTTGCAGAACGATATGTATGGTACAATGCTATGTGTGTGTATATATATATATATATATATATACTGGAAACATGGAAAATAAAGCTATCTTATATATGGCTACATTCATACATAATAATAAATATCAAGACAGTAGTTACCTCTGAGCAGGAATGGAGGAAGAAAGTAAGATTCAGGGGAGATTACACAGGGTGCTTCAACTATATCCATTTTGTTTTATTTCTTTAAAAAAATAAAAGTCTGGCAAATACAGAAAAATATCAGGATTGATAGAAGTAGATGACAGATATATGGTTATTTGTTATGTTATTCCCTAAATTCTTCTGTATACTTAAAATATTCATAATTTTAGTCAAGCACATTACATTCTATGGAAACTTATTTGATTAAAATTTCAGTTTCCAAACTTCATAAATAACAATAGCCAACTTCATTCTAATTGAAATGAATGTTAAAGCTGCCAAGGCTTTTCTGAGAATTCTGGAATTCCAAAAGAAGAGGGTTGGCTCCCTCACACTATTCCACCTCAGCTTCCTTTCCTTAAAAAGACCTCCCAGTGGCATATTTCTATTTAAATATAAATCATCTGTAAATATTCCCACATAAATGTACTGCCCTAGGCAAGGGCTGTGAAATGGAAATGCAATTTCAAGCAGACATAGCAAAAGGCACCAAGACTCACGTGAGCTTCTGAAATCACCAGTTGGTACAGATGACTAATGTAAAGTTAGATAGCTGCTCTTTCATTTAGAGACTTGGGTTTCTCAATCACAGCAGGAGGAGGATATCTCTTCCGTTCTCAGACATTTAACCAAAACCAGAAAGTGCTACGTAAGTTCAAATCAGTAGAAAAATTCTCAAGATCACTTATGAATTAGATTAAAACAAGATGAAAATCTAGGAACATTAAAATATCATCTATAGGGAAACTGACTTTGCAAGGCCAAAACAAAAGTTATGGAATCATATACGATATGAAAAGTAAGTGTAGAGCTAGTATGAAAATCAGAAAGTTTAGATTAATCTCAGTGATGTCGATTCAACCAACTTGATCTTATAGACAAGATCACTTTTAAAAATCCCAAATGTGCCACCATCTGGGGGATGGACACGCTTGAAGCTCGGACTTGGGGGGGGGGTGGCCAAGGTCAACATATGCAACCTAAACATCTGTACTCCCATAATACGCTGAAATAAAAAAAAAAATCTCAAATGTGAAAAGTGACACACAATTTACAGATGCAGAGATACAAAGCCAGCTCACTGACATAAATGACAAACCTCTAAATGTCGTGGTTTCCTTGTTATAATTCAAGGTTTCCTTGTTATAATTCAATATAGATATTGAATACTTGCTACCCATTAATATTTACACAATACCTTGGAGAATCACAGGACAAAAGGCAATGCAAAACCTGTTAAACATAACCATAGTAAAGATTTAAAGAGCTGCTGCATTAGGCAGCCATGAGCCAAAAATGATGCCAGCCAACTAGCTCCAACAACTCTGTTATGCTAATCATTTGTATAAATTATTAGTGGCTATGAGATGTGAATTATAAATAGCTTGCCATACTTGCAAATGATCTTTGGTACTCAGTTTCCAAGGACACTAATCTAAGCTAGAATATGTTTTAAAAGTCCATTATCGGCCGGTGCTGTGGCTCACACCTGTAATCCTAGCACTCTGGGAAGCCGAGGCGGGCGGATCATTCGAGCTCAGGAGTTTGAGACCAGCCTGAACAAGAGCGAGACCTCGTCTCTACTAAAAAATAGAAAGAAATTACTTGGACAGCTAAAAACATATAGAAAAAATTAGCCGGGCATGGTGGTGCATGCCTGTAGGACCAGCTACTCGGGAAGCTAAGGCAGAAGGATTGCTTAAGCCCAGGAGTTTGCGGTTGCTGTGAGCTAGGCTGACGCCACGGCACTCTAGCCCGGGCAACAGAGTGAGACTCTGTCTAAAAAAAAAAAAAAAAAAAAGTCCATTATCAGTTTTTACTGATTGAATAACTAATTTGTACAATTAGATATTGCTTGGAGGGTGCACCAAGCACACAATTTTCTATCAATGATCCATCTGCATAAAGACTGACATATCCATTCTGAAAAGTGCCCATCTGAAAGTCACAAGCCCTCATCACCACCACCTTATATTAGCATAAACATTCTTGCAATTGTCAACCAGAAAGTTTCAAAGAATGCAAAATTGTTTTAGCACTGAAACGACACGGAGGGCTTAGAAAACTCAGAACATGGTGAGTTAGGAAAGCTACAATTATATCTTGACTGCCTTCACCAAATTACAGGAGTAGGAGATTAAAGACATTAAGTGAGACACTCATAAAAGAACACACCCTTAAAGGTGAACGCTGCACTCTGATACACTAGGACCAAATCCAAAAAAAGTCACATGTACCCCTCACTTAGTGAATTTCACAGAGAGCAGAGCAACAAGTACCTAGTTCACATCTCCTTGAGAGGAGAAATTCATACATCTTTCTGGCTATAACCAAGGCAGTTATTATGATTTAATTAGAAGTTCTTATCCACTTTATTAATTACAGAGTTAATTATGTCTGTTTAAAGTGAACTGTGGGATTTGCAGAGCAAACCTATTATTTGTTGTAAAAAAAAAGTGAACACGTTTTTCTCTAAGTGCTAATAATCAGCATGGCTGTGTTTTATATTTGCTTTTAATACAGTTTCCAGTCTTGAAAGATTACTTAGATTTCCACTTGACTATCTACCACAGACAGCATCACCCTTACATAGCCACAAAAACAAAATGTTAAAACAATTCTGATAGAGAATGTTTTAATTGATTCAATATGTCCTAAACAGAAGCTTATTTGATGTCTTAAAAGAGACAACACACATAGTTAGAATACTGTTAACATCCCAACACCTAATTAGCATATCATAAATAGTATCAATTCAGAATTAGAGCTATCTTAGAAATTATGGCCAGAGGCATTTGAGAAATATATTGAAGGAGAAATTAGGCAGGAAGTGGAGAATTCTTAGGGCATGACTAGAGTTAGCCTTATTTTTCAAATATACAAACACCAGGGTTTGGGACTATTTTCAGTATATTTTTAGTTTGTCCTTTTGACTTTTCATCTTGATCAATATTAAGTATATATTTATATAAGTATCTTTAACGTCACTTTGTAAGCACTCTAAGGACAAGTGAAAATTTCTACCTCTTTAGTGTCACCCACTAAAAAACTAAAACATGAAGTCCAAATATACTTATAGCACTAAAACAAAAATCAAGACTGAGCCAGTAAATCGGGGGTGCTCTCTGGTTTTGATGGAGCTTGTCCAAATTAGGCTCTTAATATTTAGCACCATCTAGTGGCAAATTTATTTTTTAAATTGGAGAAAAAATATGAACCACAGTAATGTAAAATTTACTCAGTAATAATATTCCCATATCAGTGCAAATTAACACTTTGATTTAATTATTACATATAGATGATAGATAACATGGGTGTCCATTATCTATCTGGGATCTCTAATTTTGTATGTACATAAAGTTTTCCATGGTAAAAGAACACAAAAAGAAAGCTCTGAAAGTAGCCTGATTTGTCTCATAGAAAAATCCTCTACACTCATATTCTGATTCATTCTGGCCTCGGATTTCAAATATAATTTCTGGTAGCCTAAGAGAAAAAAATTTGGCAGAGAAACTCAGATCAGCTTTATAAAAATATAGGAAGATCTGTATACATATAAGGGGAAAAAGCCTACTATTAAATGTTCACATTGACCTTTCTGCATTTTCTTATAATAGTTCCATTTTAAAGAAAAAACAAAGTCTTTTGTATTTTACAAGTACAGTAAGTTATTTAATGAAAAAAAATGAAACTATAGCAATACTGGCCTCTGCACCACCTCTCTACTAGGTGCTCTGTAAAGAAGTAGGTACTTCTCTCTCTGGCTATTGGAGGCAGCAGGGGGTCCCTTGACTCACAGAAATGATGTCACATAAACTAACATATTTTGTCAACAGCAGTAATGAATTTATGTTGATAAATCCTGCCCACCTTACCTGCTTTCAGTCCTACAAAACAAAGCAAGCCACAAACAAAATCACAAAGTTTATGTATACTTACTGCAATATATTTTGAAGATTCCTTCCCATAACAAAGTTAAAATATTTCCTTCTCACATAATGACTTTTAAAGAATAAAGTATGAAAGCAATTGTCATAACTAACTTGAATAAAAGTAGAATTTTCATCTCTTACGTTACTGAAAAAAATCTTTTATGCTCAGAATATTCTGATTTAAAAGTTTAAAAAGTATACATTAATGTTATAATCTTCAGTGATCTTCCTTTTTAGTTTATACCTTGAACCTATTTAAATTCTGATCTGAGCCCCTTATTTACTCCATGAGTCTTCCTAAGTATTCAGGGGTTAATGCAAAGTCTGGAAAATAATATCGCAAATTTATGGGAGTAAATACAGAGAAATTTTAATTACTTTTTTAAAAGTGGGGGGATGGGACTAAGGATGCCTCCAATCACTATTTAATTATCTTAGGAATAATGGCTTGCGATAAGATAGGAAAAAAAAATTTTTTAACTACAATTATTACCAGTTGATAGAGAAGACTATATAAGATGACAATAAAAATTACTCAAAACCATTAGAATGAGTTTAATCAAGTGTGATACAAATGATTATCATAAAAATAAAAATCATTCTTACAAATATTCAGCAATTAGATAGAAAATTTAAATTTCAAAACAGTATTCCCTTTGTAATTTAAAAATCCGTATATTAAAATTTTTTTAATTTAACAAGGAATGTATGTAACATTTATAAAACCACAATTTTTGTGGCTTAAAAATAAAGTTTGAAACAATAGAAAAAAGTACACAAGGCCAGGTGCAGTGTGGCTCATGTCTATAATCCCAGCAACTCAGGAGGCTGAGGTGAGAGGATCACTTGAGGACAGGGGTTCAAGACCATCCTGGACACTGGACAACATAGTGAGACTCCTTCTCTTAAAAAAAAAAAAAAAAAGGAAAGAAAACAAACAAACAAGAATAAAACTAAAAAAAACAAACCAGGTGTACTGGTGGGCACCTATAGTCTCAGCTACTCAGGAGGCTGAGGCAGGAGATCACTTGAGCCCAGGAGTTTGAGGCTATAGCAAGCAGCAAGCTGTGATCATACCACTGCACTCCAGCCTGGGCTACAGAGACCCCATTTCTTTAATAAAAAAACAAAAAAATCAAACAAAAAAACCCCCACTGTCTTTATTAATCTACTTTTATAAAACAATCTTGATATCTGATAAAACAAATTATTCTACTTTGTTCTTAAAAGAATGTCTTGGCTCTTCTTGGCATTTTGCACTTTCATACAAATTTATCTTTTAATGATTGTGACTGACAATCCTGTAACGAAATCTTATTAACCCACTTTAAAATTATGGTAAAGAGGCCGGGCGCGGTGGCTCACGCCTATAATCCTAGCTCTCTGGGAGGCTGAGGCGGGCGGATTGTTTGAGCTCAGGAGTTCGAGATCAGCCTGAGCAAGAGCGAAACCCTGCCTCTACTAAAATTAGAAAGAAATTAATCAGCCAACTAAAAATATATAGAAAAAAATTAGCCGGGCATGGTGGCACATGCCTGTAGTCCCAGCTACTCGGGAGGCTGGGGCAGTAGGATCACTTGAGCCCAGGAGTTTGAGGTTGCTGTGAGCTAGGCTGACGCCATGGCACTCACTCTAGCCAGGGCAACAGAGTGAGACTCTGTCTCAAAAAAAAATTAAAAAATAAATAAAATAAAATTATGGTAAAGCAAGCCTAGAAAAGGTACATAACTTGTCCGAGGTCGTAAGACTGCAGAGCTTAGCTCTGAACTTAGGAGTGTCACTGTGCAAAGCATATGCTTTTTTCACTATTATCCTGCATGCCTAAACTCACACTTGAAAATGTTAAGTCTAAAGATAAGAAGTTACAAGTAAAAATAACAATGAATTATTATTTTCATACCTGTGAAGCTTATTATGGGTAATTTTAAGATATATCTTGAAGGGTTGATTTAGTTACTGCCTACTTAAAGCCCAGTTGTTATAAAATGTGGGTCATGTCTCATTCCCTTTCTAGAGCTATTAAGGAGATGAAATGGATAGATCTTTGGTAGGTAAAGAATAGAAAAGATTTGTAGATAATTCTCAGATGTATGGCTTGAGCAAAGGATGCTCACAGAAGGGAGCTAATATTTAACAACTAGGCAGTGTGGTAAGTGCTTGACATAAATTATCTCATTTTATCCTCACAACTACAGCAGGTATTACTGGTGACCCAAATTACAAATGAAAAAAATAGGATTGGGAAAGGTTAAGTAACTTGCCCAAAGTGAGACAGAAAGTACTGGATATAAGATTTTAACTGAAACCTCAGGTGCTAAGTAAGCCCTTTCCAACACAGCAAAATGCTAATATCCATAATATCCGTTTCACAACTGAGTTGAAAGATCAGATTTTTCCACTAGGGAATGTATAAGTGACACTAAAACAATAGCCGGGCAGCTGCAAGGGTTTCATTCTGATTAAAAGTAGTAAGTCACATGGGAGCCTTTTGACATTACTGCCCCAAGCACAGTCATCTTTAAGAATACTGCATTTAATTTTTTTTAAAAAGTCAGATATTTAATACATGTTAGAGCACATGTAATATTTACTTCATTGCAGTGACAGCAGAAATCCTGCATAACTAGTCAGAAAAGAACAATTTTTTGGCCGGGCGCGGTGGCTCACGCCTGTAATCCTAGCACTCTGGGAGGCCGAGGCAGGCGGATTGTTTGAGCTCAGGAGTTCGAAAC
>NW_012148086.1:4668510-4684433 GCF_000956105.1 Propithecus coquereli | reverse complement strand
AAAAAAAAAAAAAAAAGAAAAGAACAGTTTTATTATACACATGAGAGCATAGTAACTAGATGTAGGGAAGAAATGTCCCCATTTTATTGTGTAATCATCAAATTACATCAGTAATACTAAGTAACACACTTAATGAGAATAAGAGATCAACTAGAGTAATGATGCTTACCTAAGAGAAAGATTTATAGTGTAGATTCTTGGGCATTATTTATAAAGTTTCTGATTCGTCGGGTCTGAAGGTGGGAATCTGCTTTTTTTTAAAAGTCTGCATTTTCACATGTATCATACAGTCATGTGTCCCTTAGTGACAAGGATACCTTCTGAGAAATGCATTGTTAGGCAATTTCATTGTTGTGTGAACATCAGAGTGTACTTACACAAACCTAGATGGCACAGCCTACTAGGCTTAGGGAACTTGTGGCCCTGGGGCCACATGTGGCCTTCTGGATCCTTGAGTGGGGCCTTTTGACTGAATCCAAATATTACACAACAAATCCTTTTATTAATAAGGGATTTGTTCTGTGAAGCTTGGATTCAGTAGAGGGGCCGCAATTGTGGATCTGGAGGGCCACATGTGGCCTTGAGGCTGCAGGTTCCCCACCAGTACGAACTGTAACACAATGGTAAGTACCTGTATATCTAAACATAGAAAAGGTACAGTAAAAATATGGCATTATAATTTTACGGGACCACTGTTGTATATGCAGAACATCACTGACCAAAACGTCATTATGCAGCACATGACTGCATATATATTTAAAATATTTGGTGAATATGTAGAGAAACAAAGACAATAAACTCAGACATATCCACCACCCCTGACAAAACACAGATCTTTACCAGGACCTTAGAAACCCCGATTCCATCCCTTTCTTCCCCTGAGGTAACTATTACCCTAATTTCTGTGTTACTCATTCCCTTGTTTTAATTATTAGTTTTACCTCTAATACATAACAATATGTGTACATAATTCTAAGTAAAAAATCATTTTCCTGGCTAGGCATGGTGGCTCACACCTGTAATCCCAGCACTCTGGGAGGCCAAGGTGGGGGATGACTTCAGGCCAAGAGTTCGAGGTTGCTTTGAGCTATGATCGCACCACTGCACTCCGGCCTGGGCAACAGAAAAGACCCCCTCTCTTAAAAAAAAAGGGGGGGGGGGAGAGAGAAAGAAAAATCACTTTCCTTCAGAATTTTCAAGGCATTACTTCACTGTTTTCTCACTGCAGGTTGCTGCAGATCCAAAGCCATTCAGATTCCTGATCCTTTTTATGGCACCTGTTTCTCTCACTCTAGAATCATCTCTTTGCCCCACAGTGTCCTGAAATTTTCTAATGATGGGCCCCAGCATGGGTACATTAGGCTAGACATTCACTGGGCTCATTCAATCCGCAAACTCCAGCCTTTAATTATGGGTCACTTCTAGAATTATTTATTATGTTCTCCTTTCCATTTCCCCCTATTTTATCTGGAACACAATTGTATGGATATTCAACCTCAGGAATAGTCAAGCTAAGTATCCTCTCTCTTCTATTTTCTGTTTGTCTTTTTCCTCTACTTTCTGGGAGATTTCCTGAACATTATCTTACAACCTTCCTAAGGTTTTCATTTCCACTATGATGTTTTTTGGGGGTTTTGGTTGTTTGTTTTGGAGACAGAATCTTGCTCTGGTGCCCCAGTTAGAGTGCAGTGGTACCATCACAGCTCACTGCAAGCTCAAACTACTAGGCTCAAGTGATCCTCTTACCTCAGCCTCCCAAGTAATTGGACTACACACCCTGGCTAATTTTTCTACTTTCTATAGAGAAGGGAGTCTCACTCTTGCTCAGGCTGGTCTCAAGCAATCCTCCCACCTCAACCTCCCAGAGTGCTAGGATTACAGGCATGAGCCACCACACCCAGCCTACTATCATGTTTCAAACTTTGTTTTCTGGCTAGTCTTTTTTTTTCCTTATTGAGACAATGTTGTTAAACATATTTATGGGTATATATTTATGGGGTACTATTTGATGTTCCAATACTTACATATGTTGTATAATGATCAAAATGGTATTTAGCATATCCACTACCTCATGCATTTGTCACTTCTTTGTGGTAAGAACATTCAAAAGCCTTTTTTCTATTAACAGATTTCATAATATACAATATCTTACTGTTAACTACTATGTCCCTACTGTGCACTAGAATACCAGAGTTTACTCTTCCTATCTAATTGTAACTTTTTACCTGTTGACCAACTTCTTCCCATCCTCACCTCCTCCCTCCCCAGTATCTGGTAAATTTCCTGGCTAGTCTTTTACATAGGATCCTGTTTTTATTTCATCCTCATCTCTTATCTCTCTGAATATATTAATAATTAGGACAGGAAGTCGTTGGTATTTTTTTACTCCCTGCAAAGTCTGTTTCTTCCAAGTTGTTTTTTCTGTTTGTTTTAGTTCCTATCTTCCACCTTCAATGTTGGATGTGCTCCTCAAACAATTGGTAATCCCTGGGTATTTGCTTATGATTAAAAGTGGAGGCCTAACAAACTTGAAACGAACTTGTGGGTAGGGCTTGGTGACTTGAAGCTTCAAGGAAACCTCCTCTCAGGTCTCTGCCCTAGGGCTACACAGAAATCCCCAAGAATAATATTGCACTCTCCTGCTTGACTGCCAGCATTCCATGAGCCCAGAGAAAATGCAGGGCAGGGGAAGGGGAAGGTAAGAGGAACTCTTAGATTCAGTATGCACACAATCACTTATTCCTCTATTTTCTATTTAGTAATGATTATACTTCTTTCCAAATTCTGAACAGATATTAATCTTCAAGATTTGGGAACAAGACACTGGATTTCCCCAAAATCTCAAATTACTCTGTACTTTTCATAACACTTCGCTTACATGTTTGTACTAAAAATTAGTACAAAGTAGTTCTTCTGAGAAGTCTGCTAATAAAAAAATTAATGAATAAAATAAAATACAAAATACATGCCGAATAAAAAAATCATTATAAAAATAGATATTTAAAAATTATAAAAATGAAATTTTAAAACACACCAAATATTACTTGCTTGTTCCAATAGTCTTCATCTTTGTTTCACAATATTCCAGATATAAAATTCATTTTTATGTTGACACTGATCAAATTAAGAGTGCATCAAAAAGCATTTTCAAGTTGAATGTTAGAGTATGTTGTCTCTCATAAGCTTGTTTACTTTCTTCATAAACTATTTTGTTTGTTTACTCTGATTTTGGTTTTGCCTTTGAGTTCAATATTGCTTTTACTAATTCAGATTTTAGGTCAAGTTCTCATTTCATGTCAGAGTATTACACAAAAAAATTCCCACTCTTCTCTCTTGCAATTCTTCTGTTCAAGTATTTACAAAGGACTATAGTCTATAGTGAATACTCTGAACTTGAAAACACCAACAAACATTATCAAGTACTATTCACACGCACAATATTCAGATCTCATAGCAAGGGTAATAAATACTACCATACAGAATAAGATGTTGTATTGTCAACTTTAGGACTTACTTTGCTTCCAAACTTATTATTTCTTGGAACACCATTCACAGGATTTATATGAAATATACTATGCATATAAACTTAGTATTTATTTCTAAGAATAACTCACTGCTAGCAGCAGAGCATGAAAACATGTTTATAAGATGGCAACAGTTACAAGCAAGACTGATTAGATCATGATGCTCATCTCCTAGATGCTCCTGTCTCAGTTCCCAGACATGTACATCTTAAGTTCCTATTCAGTGTCAGCATGTCCTGCTCTTGCTTTCCACCTGACGTCAGTGGAGCTCCTAGAACCAATCATATCCAATAATATTAATTATTGAGCTTTAATTCTCATGAAAATTATAATTCTTTTTTTTGGTTTTCCTGGCTTTTCCAATGATTTTCCTCAAGATTTGGGATTTGAAATAACATACATACTTTCTAAGAAATGCTAGGAATGACTTCCCACGTGGAAACACAACTTTATCCACAGATCATCTGCTTTGAACCTCCAGAATTTGTCCCAAGGTGAACAACAGCAATGGGGAGAGTTGCTTCTTAGCAACATTCATCCAATCTTCCTTATTGTATATCTTGTACACCCCAATTTCCAGAGATACCTGGCACTGCCAGTTCTTCAACATTATGAAGATTTATACGGTAAATCTGATGAGATGACAATTTTTCCCTCTGCCAACTGAGGATTCATAAATCTTGGGAATCTTAGTTCATTTTCACTGATTCTTAGGCTTTTCAATGTTCTAAATTGTATTGCTGTTGTCTGCTTTTTGATGTCCTTGTCCACTTGTGTCTTTACTGTAGTTTTAGTTGGGTTTCAACAGGGAGCAAAATTTGAAGTATAAATTTAATCTACCATCTAAATTCCACAAAAATCTTTTTTTTTTTCCAGACAGTCTTACTCTGTTGCCTGGGCTAGAGGGCAACAGTGTCATCGCAGGTCACAGCAACCTCAAACTCCTAGGCTCAAGTGATCCTTCTGCCTCAGCCTCCTGACTAGGTGGGACTACAGGCACACACCATGACACCTAGCTAATTTTTCTATTTTTTATAGAGACAGGGCCTCACTATGTTGCTCAGGCTGGTCTCAAACTCCTGAACTCAAGCGATCTCCTCACCCTGGCCTCCCAAAGTGCTAGGATTACAGGCATGAGCTACCAGACCCGGCCAAAGTCTTCATTTCTAACAAGTACCTTAACTGTCCACTGATGCAGGTGGTCCCAAAGGTCACACTTTTAAACACTGAACTAGAGGATAAACAGTAAAAAGTGCCCAGAAGAGTGAACACAATTAAAAATAGTTTAAGCTGAGGATGTTTATATCAAGGAAATATATTGTAGGAACTACAATAGCTACTTCAATAGCTAAAGGGCTAATGGGGGAAGCAAAGTTAGGCTTGTTCTCTATGCCCTTTCTCCAAAAAACTAGAACCAGTAAGGAGAAACTACGGTCCAGAGATTTGGTACAAGACAGAAAAGAACTTCTTAGAGACAAAACTATCCCAAGCAGGAATGAAATGCCTTAGGAAACAAGAAACTCAAAAATAGGCTGCACAACTACCACTAATTAGGTAGGGATGCCTAACAGTATCTAACCCCTAAATGGTTATTTGGTCCAACTGGTTGCTGAGGCAAGGCTGACACACAAGATAAAATAAATGTACAATTAAATGCTACACGAATGAAATTACAAAAATTAAGTCACATTGAGTGAGAGCTACCAAATATAAAGGATTACCCATAGTTACAGTATTATAGGTAATCACTGTCTGGTCCTAAATTTCCTATTCTCAGTTGTAACATAATTTTTTCCCCATACAATCTGCACTCAGATGTGCATTTATCGCTAGATTCAATCTGAGTTGTTGAAAGGTAACAAAGCAATGGGCTCCCGCTTGTTATGAAAATGTCCCAATGAGTCAAAAACTTGAATATATTATTAAGCATTGTTTTCAGTACCTGAAATGCATGTTTGCTTACTAACAGGTTTCCCCATGTCTATTCTCCCCATCTCCTCCAATCAAGGGAGAAAGGGGACACTGGAGAGGCCGGAACAGAGTGAACAAGGGGACAGCGGCGTGAGATAATGCTGTAACAGTTAGCAGAGAGGCCAGGTCATGGAACAGGGAGGTGGGAGGAACACCGTGGGTCAAGTTAAATATCTGGGGTTTATTCTAAGTATAATGGTAAGTAACAGAAGAGTTTCAAGCAGAAGAGTGACAGGATCAGATTTGACATTTTTATAAATGACTACTGTATGAAAAATAGAGGTATTAATACAACCTGGCAGACCAATTAGGAAGCAGTGTCTAGTGAAAAATAATGGTAGTTTGGATGAGGATGACAGAGCTAGAGATGAAATGACCACAACTGACAACATTTAAAAGGCAAAATCAGGAGAATGCTGAGAGGTCTTAAAGATGACCCCAGATATCACTCATGAGCATCTGGATGAATAGCAGTCCCAGGCCCCAGGAAGTATATACTGCCAGACATAAGTTGCTGGAAGTGTAAAGAAAAAGAAAATCCCGTTTTTGGATGGGTTAGGTTTGAAAACCTATGAGTTATCTAAGTGCGAATGTCTCACAAGCTCCGCTTCATCATTTCCCACAGAGTTATCTCCAATAGGGCTTCAAACTCAGGATGCTGGCAGATGAAACCTGTAGATTTCTTCCACCTCTGCTCCGTTTGCTGATCAATGTCACCAACTGCCAGGGATCTACAGATGGGCTTCCCACACGTGAAAGAGAAGGCCAGAATACAAACATCTGAAGTCTCACTGATAAGATTCTATGACTCACAGATTCATCCATAACACTGGAGTCATTCTTGCCACAAAGGTTAACCTTAAGGAAAGAGTTAAGTCATAATTCTGCAAATATTTAAAACCATTTGAAAACAAATACAAATGTATTTTAACCATAAGGAAACGTTTATCTACAGATTGCTTTACTAGTATCATTACAAGAATAAGATAGATTTTGGAACAGATTCAAGAAAATAGATTCAAGAGTTAAATGTCAGTTCTTAATTAACCATCTTGTTTTCTGAGGTAAAAACTTAAAGCACATTAGCACACTCAGCCCCCTCAGCATGTGACACTTTGTGCTGCCTCAGGACTCTGCAAAGTCCCCACCAGCAAGAGGGCTCTCACCAGATAAGGCTCCTCAATCTTGGAATTCCCAGCCTCCATACTGCGGGAAATAAATCGCATTTCTTACAAAAAAGAAAAAATGATTTAAAGCAATTATTTTCCACCTGACAAGGTGTACAATGTTTATAAATGTCCTATTAAAGCACAACACTGCCATCTGTTGGAAGACATCACTAGCAAAATGTTTTCATTCCTACACAACTTTGTGAGAAAGTTTTTAAGTTTCTGAAGGAAAATGAAAAGACACTATGTTAATTTTATCCTTTCCAGCCCATCATACTTAGATAAAACCCTTAGTAAAGAGGAAAAGCAGGGGTGCGACTTTACTGCTTCCCATAATAAAAACAAAAAATGATTATTTACTTTTTGGTTTTGGTTACTTGAACGAGGAAGGTGTGACCATGAAGAGATATATAGCACTAGGGAGTTTTTCTGGTGAGGAAACTATTCCCTATCCTGATTATGGTGGTGTTGACACAAATCTGTTCATGGGTTAAAACTCATAATCCCTTACACCAAGAGGAAAAAAGTTTACTGTATGATAATTTTTTTAAAAGACAGATACAGTTTTTGAAAGATATAAGGATAAAAATACTCATGTTTATAGAAAGGAGGAAAAAATTATAAAAAGTTAAAATGTGAAAGTATTCACATAAAATTCAATAGTTTTTCCACTTACAGCTCAAAGACCTGAGGCCCAAATAAAATTAGAAAGGACCTAAAGTAATATGGCATGTTGAAATATTTAAATATAGATGTGGAAGTGTTTCTAAAGGCTACCATTGTACACTCAAAGTCAATCTTTGTCCCTAGCATAGGACGGTCCAATGAGAGGTAACAATCTATAACCAAAAGTTAGGAATCAATATTAATGTTTGATTCTGATAACTTCAAAAGTAGTCTTACAAAGGCATTCTTTTTTGTTTGGTTGGTTGGTTTGGTTTTTTTGTATTTTTTGAGACAGGGTCTCACTCTGTTGCCCAGGCTAGAGTGCAATAGCATCATCATAGCTCACTGCAACCTCAAAGTCCTGGGCTCAAGCAATCTTCCTGCCTCAGCCTCCCGAGTAGCTGGGACTAAAGGCGTGCACCACCATGCCCGGCTAATTTTTTCTATTTTTGGTATAGACAGGGTCTTGCTCTTGCTTAGGCTAGTGTCAAACTCCTGACCTCAAGCAATCCTCCCCCCTCAGCCTCCCAGAATGCTAGGATTACAGGTGTGAGCCACTGCACCTGGCCATAAAGGCATTCTTTATCTGATTGTGGTTTGTCTCCCTCAAAAAGCTGGGGCATAAATAGGCAAAGCTGCGTGCTTAGCATCTACGTAATCTTGGTATTTGCTGGATGTTGAGGGAGTCACATATGAATCTAAGTGATATCAAAGTTCCAAGAGATCTAGAGCATCCAAATCCGTCTAGGGATCTTTACAGTGCATTTGCAGATGCCAAATGCAGTAAGACACCAAAAGCCCACAAGAAGACAAATCACTAGGATGACAAATAGACCCAAACTAAGAGCAAAAATCCCATTAACACACTTGTTCTCCCATCTCTCTTGATAATACACTTGCTGTTTATAATGTGATATGCGTTGTAACAGTGATGAGGGACTATTAAACTGGGAGCTTATGTGAGATGTTGCAATTGGAGGGAGAGGTGGGCAGAAAGGGTGTAACCCAAATAAATCCTTGGCCCTTTAGTTCTTAGAGTAGCCCTTCAGCCATCCTGTTCCCAGGATCTGGCAGGCCACATGAGATCTTAGTTTTCTAAGTTATGGTTGAGCCACACTGTTGTCTATTTTTCTACATTTTCCCAGTGATCCCAGGAAGGCCACAGCTAATAGCTATTGAGAGGGATCTAAGTACCCACAATTTACAGTTCCAAGGAGAGGAGAATAGTTGAAAAAAGAATGATAGTCATAAGAAAGAATAATGTTGGTCATTTCCCATTCTTCAATTAATTAATGATATGATTTATCTTTGCTTTGAGGGAGTTAACCTTGTCTGTCAGAAGCAGCAATATTCACAGCATACCAGGGTAACTATCAAAGTATGCAACTAGAGCAGTAGTATGATACTAGAATAATTCACAACCTTTTGAACTATGCAAGTTTGCAAACTCAACTCCATTTTAGAGTCTGCCATGATGGATAATTAGCTCACAAAGACTGAAAACATAGAAAGCATTAAGGGGGGAAAAAAACCCAAGATCTTGGATCACAGAGATGTTTAGGATTTGGGAAACTATCTAGGTAAACCTTTTTAGTCTAAATTTTAATAATTTTGAAACTCAAAGATCTCCAAGTCCTAAGACAAAATCATCCATACAACCCTTCATCTAGGAAATGACCCTTTGAATTTTTATCTTTAGAAGGGTAAATGGATAATACATGCCTAAATCACAAAATTCTTTTAAATCTCATATTCTATGTAAATGACCAAAAACACGTAAGCACATGGGCAGTTCCTCAAAAAATTAAAAGAATTACCCTGTGATACAGCAAGTCCACTTTTGGGTATATATCTAAAACAGTTGAAAGCAGGAACTAAAACAGATATTTATATACCAACATTCACAGCAGCACTATTCACAATAGTCAAAAAGTGGTTAAAAACCCAAATGTCTATTAATGAGTGTATAAACAAAACGTTGTCCATACATACAATGGAATATCACTTTCAGCCTTTAAAAGGAAGGAAATTCTGACACATGCTACAACACGAATGAACTTTGAAGATATTATGCTAAATGAAATAAACCAGATACAAAAGAATAAATTTTACATGACTGCACTTGCATCAGGTCACTAGAGTAATCAAATTCATAGAGACAGAAAGTAGAATGGTAGTTGCCAGGGGCTAGAGAGAGGGGGGAATAGAGATTTATTGTTTTCTTGTTGCAGAGCTTGAGTTTGTGAAGACGAAAATGTTCTGGGGATGGATGTTGGTGATGGTTACGCAATGTAAAAGTACGTAATGCCACTGAACTGTACACTTAAAAATGATTAAAATAGTAAATTTGAGGTTATGTATATTTCACCACAATTAAAAAAAAAAAAATCACTGAAGCAAGAAACATGGAATCCATGGCCGGGCGCGGTGGCTCACGCCTGTAATCCTAGCACTCTGGGAGGCCGAGGCAGGCGGATTGTTTGAGCTCAGGAGTTCGAAACCAGCCTGAGCAAGAGCGAGACCCCGTCTCTACCAAAAATAGAAAGAAATTAATTGGACAACTAAAAATACATAGAAAAAATTAGCCAGGCATGGTGGCGCATGCCTGTAGTCCCAGCTACTCGGGAGGCTGAGGCAGAAGGATCGCTTGAGCCCAGGAGTTTGAGGTTGCTGTGAACTAGGATGATGCCACGGCACTCACTCTAGCCCGGGCAACACAGTGAGACTCTGTCTCAAAAAAAAAAAGAAACATGGAATCCTAACTGGAATCAGGCCATGAGGAAGAAATGAAGCCTTGGACATTGTATGCAAAATAGAGAAATGCAAATTTTTCTACGGAGGTAGAATATATAGCTTTCCTCAGATTTTCAAAAATGTTCGGTCTCTAAAAATTTTTGAACTACAACCTTTTAACCTATGAAGAAAAACAAATATCAAAGCAATGTTAATTGGAATTTACTTAATTATTTATTTTGAGAGATGGAGTCTTACTCTGCCGCCCAGGCTGGAATGCAGTGGCACGATCATAGCTTACTGTAATTTCGAACTCCTGGGCTCAAGCAATCCTCTCACCTCAGCCTCCCAAGTAGCTAGGACCACAGACACACACCACACACCTGGCTAAATATTATTTTTTTTAGAGACAGTTATGTTGCCCAGGCTGGCCCCTGTTAATAGGATTTCATAATACTACATTTCCCAGCATACCCCAATCAATACAGAACAGTTAAACTGCACACATTAAATCTTCAAATAAATGTCTGCTAGCATGAAGTAAGTACTTACTATTTGGTGACCAATTGTCCAATATAGCGCTCATAAATCTAATACTGTATATTAAACATGAACAAGAGAATAAGAGACTCACTTCCTGAAGTCAAAGCAGAAAATTAAATGAGACTGGGTACGATGGCTCATGCCTGTAATCGTAGCACTCTGGGAGGCTGAGGCAAGAGGATTGCTTGAGGTCAGGAGTTAGAGACCAGCCTGAGCAAGAGTGAGACCCTGTCTCTACCAAAAATAGAAAAAAATAGCTGGGCATGGTGGCGCATGCCTGTAGTCCCGGCTACTCAGGAGGCTGAGGCAGGAGGATCGCTTCAGCCCAGGAGTGTGAGGTTGCTGTGAGCTAGGCTGATGCTATGGCACTCTAGCCCCAGGCGACAGAGTGAGACTGTCTCAAAAAAAAAAAATTAAACAGAGTTACCATATGAACCTAGGTATATTCCCCAGAGAAACAAAAACATGATGTCCACACAAAAACTTGCACATGAATGTCACAGCAAAGTTATTCATAATAGCCAAAAGGTAGAGAAACAACCCCAATGTCCAACAACCGACCAAGGGATAAACAAACGGTGGTATATCCATATAATAAATTATCCAGCAATAAAAAAGAAATGAAGTACTGATATATGCTACAATATGAATGAACGTGAATGTTAAGCGGAAGAAGCCAGTCAAAAAATACCATATAATGTATAATTTCATTTACATGAACAATCCAGAATAGGCAAATTTATAGACAGTAGATTAGTAGTTGCTTAGGGCTTAGAATGTGGAATCAAGCTTGGGAAATCAGGAGAGACTGCTAAACGAGTACAGGGGTGGGGGTGATGAAAATGTTCTAAAATTGATTGTGGTGATGGTTGTGTAACTTTGTGAATGTATTAAAATCACTGTACATTTTAAATGGGTGAATTCTATGGCATGTGAACCATATATCAGTAAACCTGTGGTTTTTTTAAAGGACTTAAGATTGCATTGGGTTTTTTTCCATCTTCAAACGGTACCTGGCAGATAGCATAACAAAGTGACTATAAACAATAAGTTATGGTATTCTTTAAAACAACTTAAAGAGTGGAATTGGAATGTTCCTAACACAAAGAAATGTTAAATGCCTGATGTGATGGATGTCTCAATTACTCTCATTGGATTAATTCACATTGTATGGCAGTACTAAAACATCGCATGTACCCTAGAAAGATAAAAAACTATTATGTACCCATAATAATTAAAAATAAAAAATTTTTAAAAACAGTACCTAGGAATTCCTAATACTAGGAATTCCTAATACTAGGAATTCAATAAATTCTGGCTGAATGGAAGAATAAAAATTAAAACTTGGGTAAACCATATAATGTTGTTATATCCAAAGTGATGAAATTACTGCAGATTGGCATGGCAGGAGCATAATGTGAGTGTACGTGCGTATGGACGTGTTATCCATGAAAGGAGAAAAAAATTGAGCCGATGCAAGACCTTGAAGGGTTTTGAAGCCAGGCTAAGAAGCATGTATTATCCTAATGGCAGTTAAGATTTTGACCATAGGAATAACACAATCAGATCTATGTCTTAATATGCAAAGTGTAAGCTACTTCTATCCAAAGGTAAGTCACCTCAGAAGTAGAACAATGTCCCTCAGGAGAAAATGAGGAATTAGGGGAAGATTGGAGAAGCTAGACTGTCAAATTATCAGAATCTCTATGGATTTTAATTGTACACAGCACCTCACAAAAAACACACTCAGCCTCATTGACAGACACTGATACATACATGCATACATGCACTTTTCCCTAGATCAAAAATAACTTCTGTAGTCAACCCTTGCTGAGTTTTCTATTCTTCAAGTGTTATGGGGACAAAAAATATTATGACCACTGAACCAGAAAATCTTTTCCTACAATAATCGAGGCAGGGTACTCCTCAAGATGTTGAAATTAAGGACCGCCAACACATGCCCAGTTCCACCTCTTGGAAAGGACCTCAACTCTTCATAAATGTGCTATTGGGGACGCTCAGCACGATTAGCTTCAGCCTCATGACTCAGAGCAGATGGGGGCACTTGTGGCATCCCAGGGCGCGGAGCCACGGCGGGTCCCAAGGCGCCAATCATGCAGCGGAGGGAGGTCACGACCCGGCGAGGGAACTCCCCTTGCAGTAGCCCACCCCGCGCGCAAACGCGGCCGCCCGGACTACGAAGACAAATGCTCCTTGTGGAGGGAGAGACAGAGACTCTTACAGCCCGGAGAAACTAACCTGTCAGCAACACAAGTACCACACTGAAGAAAGCGTGCAGTGTTTCCGGGTGAGGGG
Source organism: Propithecus coquereli (assembly GCF_000956105.1). Taxonomy (NCBI): domain Eukaryota; kingdom Metazoa; phylum Chordata; class Mammalia; order Primates; family Indriidae; genus Propithecus; species Propithecus coquereli. Next base: position 4,671,511 of record NW_012148086.1, on the reverse strand, counting down.
AGTCAGCGGAAAATACCCACAGGCGAGCACGCCCCGTGAAGAGCAGTCGAGACTTCCGGCGTCCCCTCTTCTCGGGGCTAGAGCGTCAAAACGCGCACCTCCAGTTCTAAATGCTGACAGAGGTCAAAGGGCAGACAGGTTCAGGGTGAAGATCACCTGCAGGCTTCTCAGAGTCTCGGACTTTCCCCGGGGAGGGTTTGCCTCCTCGGATCCCCGTTTTTTTTTTTTTCCTGCATCCAGTTAGCCCAGCTGCATGAGGTTAGAAGATTTAAACTACTGGCTCATGTTTCTTCTCTCAGGGATCTGGCGCCTCTGCTGGCCTCCAAGGACTGAAACGCATTCGGACCTGCGCGGCTGATAAATTAAGCAAAATTAAATTTTATTTTGTTATTTCCAAAACTCCTGAAGGCGAAAAAAATTTTAAAAAATAAATTTTACTTTGTTCATCAAATCAAATGCCTATCTGCACTAGGAAATACAGGAGTAAGGAAAAACTAACACAGTAGTCTCCGTTCTCATGGAGTTTAGAAGTCAAATGGATTATTAACCTCATAATTTGTTCTGAAAATGTAAAGCACTTAGAATAGTGTCTGGCACACTGTATGTGCTCAGTAAATGTTAGCTATTATTATTATTAGGTTTCATCTTCATTCCATTGTCATCATCACCAGTATTATCATCATCATTTACTTTTTTAATGTCAAGCCTGAAGTCCAAGTACCTTTCCTCCACAAAGCAATAAGTCTGAGACTAACTTTAGTTGAAGGCATTAGTCTTCAAACTCTTAATTATACATTTTTATCAGGAAAAAATTAGATTATTTACATGAATTATGTATGATATTATATTATGTATGCTATAAAATTTCCACAAGACATAGAACTTTTAAAAGATGAGGTAGGCCGGAAGTGGCTCACACCTGTAGTCTCAATGTTTTGGGAGGTTGAGGCACTAGGATTATTTGAGCCCAGGAGTTGGGGGCTAGCCTGGGCAACATAGTGAGACCCTGTCCCTGGAAAAAAATTTTTTAAGTAGCCAGGTGTGGTGACAAGAGCCTGTAGTCTTAGCACTTGGAAGGCTGAGGCAGGAGGATCACTTGAGCTCAGAGTTTGACGTTGCAGTGAGCTATGATCATGCCGCTGCACTCCAGCCTGGGTGACAGTGAGACACTGTAAAAAAAAACTTTTTTCTTAAAAAGATGAGATAAAATATTAACAGAAGTTCTATTCTTTTCTTCCCACACAACAATTGGTTGCCAGACATACATTCCATCATTTTAGAATCCACTGGCTAAATGAGCACATTATCGAAGCAGTCTACCATTAAATTCTGAGTTCCCAGGAAGTTTCTTTTCCAAAGAATTAATAGAAACTAATCATATTTGGAGTTGTTTGCCCTATAAGGACTGTGGCCTAGGCTGGAGTGCAGTGGCATGATCATAGCTCCCTGCAGCCTCCAACTCCTGCGTTCAAATCAAACAACCCTCCTGCCTCAGCCTCCTGAGGCTCTGGGATTACAGGCACATAGCACACATCCTGCTAACTTTTTTTTTTAAGAGTCAGGGTCTCCCTGTGTTGCCCAGGCTGGTCTTGAACTCCTGGCCTCAAGCAATCCTCCACGCTTGATATTTCACAGAATAAATCAACTAATAAAAAGCTTAGGATGTTTTGTATATGTGCATTTCATACAATATTCATGAAAACAAACCCCAGGTCAGTTATCTCTTGTTCCATACTAGAAAGAGAAACAAGTTTACTTGGTAAATAAGAAAACAAATAGGCTTTTTTTTGAGACAGAGTCTGCCTCTGTTGCCTGGGCTAGAGTGCGTTGGCATCATCATAGCTCACAGCAACCTCAAACTCCTGGTCTCAAGCAACCATCTAGCCTCAGCCTCCCAAGCAGCTGAGATAACAGGTGCATGCCACCACGTCCAGCTAATTTTTCTATTTTTTTGTAGAGATGGGTCTCGCTCTTGCTCAGGCTGGTCTCAAAATCCTGGCCTCAAGCAATCCTCCCACCTCAGCCTCCCAAAGTGCTAGGATTACAGGTGTGAGCCACCATGCCCAGCCTAAATAGACTTTTCTGACCATTTGCTTGAAAACTCAGAATTTCCATTTGTATCACTGGACTTAAATCTACTAAAGTTTTTATCTAAATTTTAAGCTAAAAACAAAGCAAAACTCTATAGTGAATAATGTTGTTATTTATCTACCTAATATTCATTCCCCTCCTACTCCTTTATAACAATACCCTTATTTTGTTCAAATAGGCACCCCATTCAGAAAATGACACTGATTAAATCTAACAGTCACCATACAGGACTATTCCCTTGGGAATAGTAATTGATCAATGAATGAGCATGTGACCCAAGTTGGCACAATCTGTCTGAAAGAAAGAACTTCTCTTTTGTGCTTAGGAGAAAGTTTCTAACACACTCTCCTCTTGACAGGGAAACATCTAAACCACACTGTCACATCTGGTTTATTCCCACTGCAAGAGAATAAAGCAGATGCTGAGGACAACTAAATAAAGTGGTAAAAAGATGTCATTGGTGACATCATTCCAAACCTGGAGCTCACCCTCTACCTGAACTTCTTGTAAGGCTATCTAATAGATTTCCTTACTGTTTTCCATTAGAGATGTCATGAAGATTAAATGAATTATAATAATTCTGGCTATATTCTAAGTGCTCAATAAATGGTAGTTATTTTTTGTTGTTAAATTAGCTTGAGTTAGGCATTCTGTTTCTTATAAACAAAAATATCCTAATACACATTCTACCCCTCTTTTTCTATGTATCTAAAGAAAAGGTCTGTTTTGATACTTCTACTCAGTAACAGCAGGATCCAACCCAGTATATCCAGCGTGTCTCTCAGCAGCACCCTAGAATTATCAAACCTGAATAAATGCTGTTCCAGCTGCTCCGGAGGCTGCGGCAGGAGGATTGCATGAGCCCAGGAATTTACGGTTACAGTGAGCTACGATTGCACCACTGCATTCC
>NW_012148086.1:4659003-4663928 GCF_000956105.1 Propithecus coquereli | reverse complement strand
AAAAAAAAAAAAAAAAAAGGACGCAGATACCAATTTGACCTGGCCAAAGATGAGACAAATTTGAGCATCAAAAAAAGTACTGACTACATTGAATCAAAATGCACTAAATACATGAAAACTATAAGTTCATAGTGATAACTAAAGAAAACAAATTCCCTGATCTCCTTTGGTGGTTTTTAGGTCACCAACACAGTATTCTGAAAATAGATAAATAAGGAATAAATAAAAAGCCATTCACCTGCCTTTCCTGTATATACTGTATTTCAGGGTAACCAAACAGCTGATAAGGGAAAATTCTTTTGAACAGAAGAATTCCAAGTAATAAACACAAGGAGAATGATAGATTTAGAAAATCACCTGGAACAAGAGAGGCCATTGGGCATAGAGGTTTGGAGCTTCAGAGAGCCATGTAACCTGGAGGTAAATATTGGGGAGTCATTAGGATACAGCGCATGATGACAGCTCTGGGAATCTGCAGGAGTCCCGGAGGGGGCTGAAAGAAAACCAATGGTGCAACTGTCCGTATTATCCACATGAAGGCATAGGCAGAGGGAAGAATAACTCATGAGAGCAGTGAAGCTGAATTAGTCACAGATGTATGAGGAGAAAGCACACAACAACAGTGTTGCAGAAGCCAAGGGAGGACAGTTTCACGAAAGCAGGAAAGAAGCAGGGAGTTGGGAGAAAGGGCCGCAGACAGTGGTCAACACTGTCAATGCAGTGGCCGGGTCAGCAGAGTGAAGCTTGAGGAAACCACATTGGCAATAGGGATCTTCAGTTAAACAAAAGAAAGAGGTAGAAGCCAGACTTCAGGACATCGCAAAATAAATGTAAGTGGAGGACAAAGCTTGCTGGTGAAAAATGGGAGCGAGGTCTGAGGGCTTTGTAGATTCCATGAGAATTTTTGGGGTTCAAGCAAGTTTATAACCAGAGCCAAAGGGGCCTGTGAGGACAAATAGAGACAAGGAATGAGAGAGAAGAACTGAGATTTGTGGTCCGAAAAGTTAAAAAGATTCTGGCTTGGCCAGACACGGTGGCTCACGTCTATAATCCTAGCACTCCGGGAGGCCGAGGCAGGCGGATTGTTTGAGCTCAGGAGCTCAAGACCAGCCTGAGCAAGAGCGAGACTCCGTCTCTACTAAAATTAGAAAGAAATTAATTGGACAACTAAAAATATATAGAAAAAATTAGCCATACAGAAAAAATTAGCTGGGCATGGTGGCACATGCCTGTAGTCCCAGCTACTCAGGAGGCTGAGGCAGAAGGATTGCTTGAGCCCAGGAGTGTGAGGTTGCTGTGAACTAGGCTGACGCCACAGCACTCACTCTAGCCAGGGCAACAAAGAGAGACTCTGTCTCAAAAAAAAAAAAAGAGAGAGAGAACACAAATTACCAGTATCAGGAATGAAAGAAGAGAAATCAGTAGAGGTCCTAAAGACATTAGAAGAAAAATAAGGGATTATGCTTCTGGTTACAGCTCAGTACTTCCTATTGAACCAATCCTCACACACATAAAAACTGCAAACTCTGGACCAAGTACAAAAAATAACTACCTGGAGGTATAGAGAACAACAAAAGAAGGCAGACACTGGAGGGAAGTTGACGCTTGTGTTACCGCCTTACCAGGTTCATTGCCTGCTGCTCAAGAGGAAGCCAATACACCGAGAAAGCAGGGGTTACAGTAGAGAAAGAGTTAAATATCACAAGTGTCATGTGAAGAGATGGGAGAAAGTTCTCAAATCCATCTCTCCAAGAATTTGGGAGAAAGGGTTTTTGTTTTTGTTTTTGTTTTGAGACAGAGTCTCACTCTGTTGCCCTGGGTAGAGTGCAGCGGCATCATCATAGCTCATTGCAACCTCAAACTCCTGGGCTCAAGTGATCCTCCTACCTCAGCCTGCCAAGTAGTGGGGACGTGGGGACTACAGGCATGCATCACCGAGCGCAGCTAATTTTTTCTATTTTTGCTAGAGACAGGATCTTGCCCTTGCTCAGGCTGGTCTCAAACTCCTGAGCTCAAGCGATCCTCTGGCCTCAGCATCCCAGAGTGCTAGGATTACAGGTGTGAACCACCATGCCCAGCCAAGAAAGTGTTTTTAAAGATAGTTTGGTGAGCAAAGGGATAGACAATTGGGTCTGCTAATTGGCTGGGTTCGGGGTAGAATCATAGGGTTGTAGAAATTGTCTTCCTCGCTGAGTCGGTTCTTGGGTGGGGATCTAATACCAGTTGAGTCAGTTTCTCAGTATGGGCCACTGGTCTGGGTGGGTCAGCCATTCCACCAGAATGCAGGGTCTGGACGATATCTCCAAAACTAGACTTAGGTTTCACAAGGGTAATGTTATCTACGGGAGAAATGAAGAAAGCTAAGAATCTTTACAACCATCAGCTATATGACTCCTAAGTAGTAAGCAGCTATAAGAAAGCAAGCTAGGGAACAATGGGTGGTTGGGTGTGTGTGCATGTGTGTGTGTGTGTGTGTGTGTGTGTGTGTGTGTATTTCCACTACCACAGTTCCAACCTTGTGGCCCTTTATTACATTCGTAAAAGACAGTTTTAATTAGAAGGTGAGTTTCCCATTTTTATGGGTTTTCTGCTTGAGGATAGACACCATCTGTAACTCTCAATCTTACTAGCTTGAAAAACCGGAAGACAGAGTTTGGGAAATGTAGAGAATCTGGAAAGCAGGGGGAAATGCAAGAAAGGAAATCCCAAAAAAGGAGAGAAGTCAGAGGGAAGGAAGACCAAATTCATTGTATAAACTGCCCATATTTCTGGCTGACACCTGAAACGTACATGTGTTGAGCAGACTTTTGAGCCATCTAAGACCCAAAATCTGAAGAGAGATATCAGCAGCTACCCCATAGGTGAGATTAACAGAAATTAAAAGAGAACGAAATCTATCATTAGAGTGGGAGCTTTCAACACTCCTCACTTAGCATTAGTGGAAGCACTAGATAAAAATTTACTAAAAACTTAAATGACCTGAATAGCATTATCAACCCCCCTGGGCCTTACTGATGTTTTACAGAACACTGCACTCAACAACTGTAGAATACACATTCTGTTCAAATGTACATGATTTATTCACCAAGATAGTGATAAGGAAAACCCCCATCTATCACTTGGCACATCAGCCACCTGAGACCCCCACTCCTCACAGAAGACTCTCATCAGCATAATACTAACCTACTACCTGGCCCATCAGCGTAACACCAAACCATATAAAGACCGTGCAAAGAGAGAAAGCTACAGACCAGTGTCACTCATGAATATTGATGAAAACACATAAATATTAGCAAACAGAACCTAACAAGACATTAAGAAAATAATACGTCATGAATAAATAGATTTATTCCAAGATGCAAGGTTGCTTCAATATCAGGAAATCCATTACTATCATACACTATGTTAATAAATGTAGGGGGAAAAGTCACATGATTCTTTCCATAAATGATGAAAAAGCCTTTGATAAATTTAACACTTATTCATGAGTTTAAAAAAACTCTCAAGAAAATAGGAACTGAGGGAGACGTTACTAACATGATAATACTTATGTATACACACACGAACATACACATACACAAACATTTTAGTCTTAAAGTCAATAGCTTATTTAATGGGAAACACTAGAAGTGTTTCCACTAGGATCGGAAACAAGGCAATGATGCCCACTATTTTCACTACAATGTACAGAGAAATCAGAGTCAGAAGAATAGATAACAAAGAAGTAAAACTATTTCTATTTGCAGATGATATGATAGTAAACCTGGAAAACCCCACAGAATCAATGATAAAAATAACCCAAGCAAAAAAAAAAAGGCCAGGCGCGGTGGCTCACGCCTGTAATCCTAGGTCTCTGGGAGGCCGAGGCGGGCGGATTGTTTGAGCTCAGGAGTTCGAAACCAGCCTGAGCAAGAGCGAGACCCCGTCTCTACTAAAATACAGAAAGAAATTAATCGGACAGCTAAAAATATATAGAAAAAATTAGCCGGGCATGGTGGCGCATGCCTGTAGTCCCAGCTACTCAGGAGACTGAGGCAGAAGGACTGCTTCAGCCCAGGAGTTTGAGGTTGCTGTGAGCTAGGCTGACGCCACGGCATGCTAGCTGGGGCAACACAGTGAGACTCTGTCTCAAAAAAAAAAAAGAAGGTATAACGGTCTTAAACTGAAAGGAGAATTAGAAAATTTGACAATCATAATGGGGGATTTTAACGTTCATCTCGCAGTAATTAATAGAAAAACTAGACAAAAAAATCAGTAAGTTTATAGAAAACTGGAGCAACATTATCAACCAAACTTGACCCATTTGATATTTATAGAACATTCCATAAATAACAAAATGCACCTTTTTAAAGTGTACACAATATCCAGTTTTATGCTGGTTCATAAACTAAACCTTGATAGATTTAAATAGATTGAAATCATACATGGTATGTTTGTCTTATCACAGTTAAATTAGAAATAAGTAACAAAGGCATCTGTCAAAACCCCAAATATTTTGAAATTAAGACACTTCTAAATAACCTATGGATCAAAGAAGTAATTGCAAAGGAAATTGAAACATATTTTATATTTTTAGCTTGATGTGATCCCATTTGTCCAATTTTGCTTTGGTTGCCTGTGCTTTGGGGGTGGAAACTGAAACATCTTTTGAACTGAATAAAAATAAAAACATAAATGAAAAGGTATGGAATGAAGTCTATGGACTGTAGTCAAAGTAGTGCTTAGAGGGAAAAATTATAGCTTTCCATGATTATATTAGAAAAGTTTAAGTTAAGTCTAAAGCTAATTTAAGCTTCCACTTTAAGAAACTAGGGGGAAAAACAAATTAAAAGTAATAAAAATGGGCCGGGCGCGGTGGCTCACGCCTGTAATCCTAGCACTCTGGGAGGCTGAGGCGGGCGGATTGTTTGAGCTCAGGAGTTCGA
>NW_012148086.1:4652381-4655218 GCF_000956105.1 Propithecus coquereli | reverse complement strand
GATATTTAAGTTTATATGGAAAAGCAAACATTCCAGAGTAGCCAGAACAATAAAAAAGAACACTGTGAAGGTAGACTGATTAGACATTAAAACATACTGTAAAGCTATTACTATTAAAACAGTATTACTGGCATATGAATAGATAACTAGACAAGTAGAATATTAAGGAAAGTCCAGAAATAGACCCCAGTACTGTACATATGAAAATTTAGTATATGATAGAAGCCATGTCTCAAATCACTGAGGTAAAAGAAGTGGATGTTTTCATAAATGGTGCTGGGAAAACTAGTTAGCCACTTGGAAAAAATGATAAAATTAGATACACACTTCACACCACACACAAGAATAAACTCCACATGGATTAGGAATCTATCGTGAAAAAGAAAACCACACAAGTAAAAGGAAAAAAGAGACTGTGGATGAATTCATATTTAACCTTAGAATAGCAAAAGGTTTTTAAACTATGACTCAAAATCTAGGGTCATTAAAATATTGATAAATTCAATAAAATTAAGTTTTAAATTTCTGCATGACAAAAACACCATAAACAAAGTCAAAATGCAACTTACAAACTGGGAGAAAATATTCAAAATATATCATTTACAAATGACTAATATTGCTAATTTATTTTAAAAATCTTATAAATTGAGGGACAAAGAACCAAAAATCCAATACAAAATAGGAAAAAGACATGAACTGACAATTCACAAAAGATATAATGACCCCGAAAAATACGAAAAAAATGTTTAAACTCATTCATTATAGAGAAATACAGATGAAAACACCACTGAGATAATATTTCTCACTTAGGTTGGCAAAAATTTTAAAATTTGACAGTACATTCTGTTGGTGAGGCTATAGGGAAACAGGCAATCTCACACATTGCTGGTGAAATTTCAAATTTGTTCAACTCTTCTGGAAGGAAATTTGGCCATGCCTAACAGAGCTACATATGTGCTTACTTTCTGACACAGCAATACTACTTCTGGGAATCTACCCTGAATATACAACTTTCAGCAATGTGAAAATACATATCTACAAGCATTGTTTTTAATGCATAACATTGGAAATAACCTAAATTCTCATTTTATAGGAAATAGAGGGAGAAAAAAGGAAACAGGGATGGAAGATAGACCTCTGAGTATACCAGGCTTTATAGTTTTTGTAATATTTTGGAACCAAATATATATTATACACAATTGAAAACCAAAATTAAATTTAAAGTGCATTTTATTTATTTATTTATTGAAACAGAGTCTTGCTTTGTTGCTCCAGCTAGAGTGCCATGGCGTCAGCCTAGCTCATAGCAACCTCAAACTCTGGGCTCAAGTAATCCTCCTGCCTCAGCTTCCCCAGTAGCTGGGACTACAGGCACGTGCCACCATGCCCGGCTAACTTTTTCTATTTTTTTAGTAGAGATGGGGTCTTGCTCTTGTTCAGGCTAGTCTCGAACTCCTGACCTTGAGCAATCCTCCCACCTCGGCCTCCCAGAGTGCTAGGATTACAGGTATGAGCCACCTTGCCCTGCCAAAGTACGTTTTAAAATAAAAGCCTAAAAAAAAGCAAAAATTAAACAAATGAACCTAAATCTGTATAAAGTTAGTGTTATAAACACTTGGAGAAAAATTATCACGACTTCAAAAATTATCATGACCAAGCTTTGAAGTCCCAATCTTTAGTACCTCAGAATGTGAGCTTTTTTGGAGACAGCATCTTTACAGAGATAATCAAGTTAAAATGAGGTCAGTAGGGTGGGCTCTAATCCAATATGTCTGCTGTCCTTATGAAAAGAGAAAATTTGGACACACAGACATATACACACAGAAGATGGCCAGGTGAAGGGAGAGAATTGGATTGATTCATCTACAATGGAGAAAAAAATATCATGTATAAATACATCTGAAGACAAAAACACCTGCAAAAAATCATAAATTGAATTCAGTAGGTTTGTATTTGTAGTAATACTGTTATTTTGAAGTTATAAAATATTTAATGTATATGTGTGTGTATTAGGATAAAAGCCAATAAGTGGTCCAGGCATGGTGGCTCATGCCTGTAATCCCAGCTACTACTTTGGTAGATCAAGGCAGGAGGATCACTTGAGGCCAGGAGTTTGAGACAAGCCTGGGCAACATAGCAAGACCCCATCCCTACAAAACATAAAAATATTAGCTGGGTGTGGGGTACATGTCTGTAGTCCCAGCTACTCAGGAGGCTGAGGCAACAGGATCACTTGAGCCCAGGAGTTCGAGGTTACAGTGAGCTATGATGACACCACTGAACTCCAGTCTGGGTAGCAGAGAAAGACCTTGTCTCTAAAAAAAAAAAACAATAAATAATTATATAAGTGTTGTTGTTGAGAACCAATATTTTCACAATAAGAAAATGAGATGCAAATACAAAATCCCAGTAGTCTTTATTTTGAACAAAAAGTATTGATATAAATGCAGAAATTACTTATTTTTCTCTTCTAAAGAAAATCAATATTTCCTAGCCCTGTTCATTAAAAAGACCTAAAAATAATGACTAGCAATGAATACCCCTAGTACTTAGCTTATGGTCTCTAAATATCATTCCTATCTAAAAGAAACTAGGGTTCTTTGAAGAAATGACTGTCTGCAGATATGGGAGGGGCAATACAAAAAATGTATCTGGGATATCTTGTCATATGTGAAAGCAAGGGAGCTATCAAAGGCTACTGGAATCATGTTAAAAGGACGCAGATACCGGCCGGGCGCGGTGGCTCATGCCTGTAATCCTAGCTCTCTGGGAGGCTGAGGCAGGCGGATTGTTTGAGCTCAGGAGTTCGAAACCAGCCTGAGCAAGAGCGAGACCCC
>NW_012148086.1:4626817-4650922 GCF_000956105.1 Propithecus coquereli | reverse complement strand
AAAAAAAAAAAAAAAAAAAAGATTCTGGCTTGATGGTACTAGAAAACAAAAATTACTAACGTACAATTGCTTAAACAACCATTCTCCAAAATGCCATGGCATAAACAAAAGAGAACTCTCTTGTGAAAGATCAGTTAACTCTCCCCTACTTCTTATACCTTGATAGCACTGGGGACAGAGGCTTTTTTAATATTGCTGCCTCATTATGATCTAGATTAGGGGTCAGCAAACTATGGTCAGGCCAAGTTCAGCCCACTGCCTGGTTTTGTAAATAAAGTTTTATTGGGACACAACCGTACCCTTTTGTTTACATATTGTCTGTGATTGCTTTTCCCCCAACAACAGCAGAGTTGAGCAGCTGTGACAGATCCTATATGTCCCATAAAGCTGAAAATATTTACTATTTGGGCCTTGAGGGAAAAAAATGTGCCATTCCCTATTCTTGGGTGTTGCCCTCTTCCACATAGTCAAAAGTGCATGCCACCACGTCCACTGGATCTACATTCTAGCCAAAAGGGAAGGGAAAATGAGCAGTTGAGAGAACACTCTTATCTTTTAAGGGAATGACTTAAAAATTATATAGATCACTTCAGTTTACATACTTCTAATTAGAGCTTAATCTCATGGCCACACTTTGTACACAGGAGGCTAGGTAATGTGATCTAATCTGAGCAGGACGTGCCCAGATAAAATTTGGGGGACGAGAAGCAGGAAAATAGATAGTGGGGTTGACTAGCAGTTTCTACCACAGTGTCCCATTGGACAGCCAACTGTTGATTACTGGGTGGACGTCTACTCCAAACGCTTAAAGAAAAAGAAAACAACAAAGTCCAGTTTTCCAAAGCAAATAGGAGATGGCTGTTTCCATATGTGACTTAAATAAAAATTAAGATTTAAGTCTGGAAAGACAAAGATTAAGGATAAGCATTAAATGAACACAGTCATGAAAGCCGTGAAGAAGTTAATACTTTACCACATCTTGATGTCCTAGAACTGCGGGGCAACCTTGAAACTTGAAGGAGGCACCGGCCCGAACTGGAGTGGTGGGTGGGAGGGATGGGCCGACTGTGCTCCTGCTGCCTAGGCACACTGCCAGGAAGGTGGGGGAGCAGAAGTGGGCTGGGGGAAGATTTGTCAGATATGTCTGGTACATTGGCTGAGTTCACAGCCACGTATTTGAAAGAAGAGAGCAGAGCAGAGTTGGGGGGATGCCAGGAGCATCTACCCCAATCAAGTCAGCATTCCCGCTAGGGCCGAAAGGGAGGCGTGAGTTAGGGTGTGGGGTGCAAGACACTGCAGGGGGCAGTTCATGTTGATTCCTTACTAGGCATTTCCTCAGAGCTAATGCATGAACATGTAGTGTTTTTAGCTACCCAGAATCCATTTCCCTTGCTCTTGATACTGTTCAGTTTCTCTCCAGAGAACTCCCTCTCCTACTCAGTTCACATGCCTTGTGTGGAGCACTGGACCTGCTCCCTCCACATCAAATTACTCTTTCCTCTAGGATAGTGATTAACCCAGAGATAGTTATGTAGTCTAATCAGAATCAAGGAGATGCAATAAAACATTTTATAGGGCTCTGAGAGTAAAGCAGCTACCCCTTGCCATTGGTCTTGAATTTAGGATATGAAAAAATGCCTGCTGTGCATATCTGTTCAGAGAGATTCTGTCCAAGGATTGAGCCAACACCAAGTAGTTGACAAACACAGACAGAGACCAGGTTCTGGGACATTACTTACAGGATCGAGTCCAGCTGTGCCTAGAGCCAATGCTACCCTTAGAATTTTGTTATTGTCACAAGTCAATACATTCTCTTTCTCTTTAAGCCACAGTAGATTGAGTTTTCTTCCACTTTCAACACAAAAAAATCTAATGCTATTAGACACTTCAAATATATTATATCATTTAATTTCACAACACTTCTGTGTCATAGGTATTATTCTCATTTTATACAAATGAGGTAACTGAAACAGAAAAATTTAGTACCTTGCACAATATGTACAGCTCCTTGAACCAACTTTCAAACTCATATCTAGTTCTAAAATCTCTACGACAATACAACAGAGGCCCCCATACTCATGTAGTCTGCATATAGATGATGAATTAATAAAAAAAGTCAAAATGGAGAATTACTTAACAATGATATGCAAATATTCACATATTTTTACTTGAAACACGTAAATGTGTATCTGTGTGCCAATGTGTTCTACAGGCTCAAGGCATTCATTTCAGTATATAACTGATGACTAGAGTTTCATAACATTTGTGCATGATCCACACCAGGCATCGTTGAAGATTTCTAGTTTTTATTTCTTTAAAGGAGAACTTGAAGATATTTTCAGAGTAGTTTGAGTGTGGAACCCTATGCTTTTTTTTTCCATTTTATAGTAGCTTGCCCACTTCTAATCCAACAGCAGTTTTTTCAATGATCCACTTCTATCGAGTTTTTCCAAAGCATTCAACTTACTTTTCTTAGAAACAACTTTTTAAATTAATTCATGGGTTTATATATTTACTTAAATTCCATAACTACAATAAAAATACCACAGGCATTGGCATACAGAGACTGTATTAGCTTTGTAGGGCTGTTACAACAAAGCACCACACACTGGGTGGCTTAGAACATAAATTCATGGTCTGGCCCTTCCGGAGGCTGAAATCAAGGTGTCAGCAGGGGCATGTTCCCTCTGAAACCTGTAGGAGGAAGGATCTTTCCTTGCTTCTTCTTAGCTTCAGGTAGTTTGCTGGCAGTCTCTTGTAGATGCATCCGTCCCATTCTCTGTCTTCATGTGGCCATCTCATCTGTGTGTGTGTCTCTGTATCCAAATGTTCTGTTTTCAAAAGGACAGTGGTCGTATTGCATTAGGGCCCACCCTAATGACCTCTTTTTAACTTGATTATCTCTGCAAAGACCCTATCTCCAAAAAACTCACATTCTGAGATACTAAAGGTTAGGAATTCAACATATCCTTTTGGGGGAAAATAATTCAACCCATAATAGTCCACCTACTACACTGACTCTCAGTAAGTTTATTGCTCAGGTAGTGAAGGGAAAAAAGTGAGTGGGCCATCCTAGAGCTGTGAGTTTGGGCATTGGTTACTTTTGCAGAGAGAAAATAAAACATAGGTCAATAAAAAGAGTCAATAGAGAAAGTCCACTGCAAATTATAGAGGAAGCTGAAGAGGGTAGAGAGGTGAATGACGAAACAGTTTGAACCAGTTTTCTGGGAAGACACTTTAAATAGCATTTTTTTTTTTTTTCAGACAGGCTCTCACTCTGTCACCCAGGCTGAAGTGCAGTGGCATAATCACAGCTCACTACAGCCTTGAACTCATGGGCTCAAGAAATCCTCATCTTGGCCGGGCACGGTGGCTCACACCTCTAATCCTAGCACTCTGGGAGGCCGAGGCGGGAGGATCACTCAAGGTCAGGAGTTCAAGACCAGCCTGAGCAAGAGTGAGACGCCGTCTCTACTAAAAATAGAAAGAAATTGGCCAAACCACTATAAATAGAAAAAATTAGCCGGGCATGGTGGCGCATGCCTGTAGTCCCAGCTACTCGGGAGGCTGAGGCAGGAGGATCGCTTGAGCCCAGGAGTTTGAGGTTGCTGTGAGCTAGGCTGACGCCATGGCACTCTAGCCTGGGCAAGAGAGTGAGACTTTGTCTCAAAAAAAAAAAAAAAAAACTAACAAACAAAAAAAAAGAAATCCTCATCTTGCCTCAGCCTCCCGAAGAGGTAGGACTACTAGGACGCACCACCAAACCTGGCTAATTTTTTTTAAATTAGTTTTTGTAGAGACAGGGTCTTGCTATGTTGCACAGGCTGGTCTCAAACTCCTGGCCTCCAAGCGATCCTCCCACCTCAGCCTCCCAAAGTGTTGGAATCACAGGTGTGAACTACCTCCCCCAGCCTAAATATTAATAGCACGTGGTTCACTGCTTCCTTTTTTTTTTTTGATTTTTGTTTTATTTCAGCATATTATGGGGGTACAGGTGTTCAGGTTACGTATGTGCCCTTGCCCCCGACCCCCACTGCTTTCTTTTTAAAGTAGGAGGCAGGTTTTCCTGGGCAGACTCTCTGGGGAGAGAGGAATTCTTCCAAATCTTTTTTTTTTTTTTTTCTGGGACAGGAGCTCGCTCTGTTGCCTGGGCTAGAATGCAATGGCGTCATCATAGCTCACTACAACCCCAAACTCCTGGGCTCAAGCCATCCTCCTGCCTCAGCCTCCCAAGCAGCTGGGACTACATGTGTGCACCACCATGCCTGGCCAATTTTTCTGTGTTTGTAGAGATGGCATGTTGCTCTTGCTCAGGCTGGTCTTGAACTCCTGGCCTCAAGCGATCCTCCCAGAGTGCTAGGATTACAGGCATGAGCCACCGCACCCAGCCCAACTTCTTCCAAATCTTAAAGGGATCCAGATGCATCTCTGTCAAGGGCATAAGGGTTTTTCTGCTATGATGGAAAATATGGTAGTCCTTCCCCAGCTGTGTGTTCCCCACATTCAAAATTTTAGAATAAACGTATTTTTCTGATGTCATCAAACCTCTCTCACCTGTCTCTATAAATAAGGTCACATTTACATCTATTCTCCATTTTTTCCTGGTTTGTCACTCCTACCTACACATGCAGGACCTTACTGAGTGTCCCCTCCTCATGTGGCATCTCAGAGGGATTCATAAACAGGTGGATGCATGCTGGATAATGCACTCTCCTGCTTCGGCCTGAGATGCCCCCAAAACTACCTCTTCTTCAAGGTACTGCCTTCCAGAACTGTCTCTTTAACATGTTTTCCCAGTGCCTTGCACCAGTGCTCACGTTATGTGCTCAGTAAGTATTTGTAAAATGATGGACTCCCTTATGCTCTTAGGTGGCAGAGAGAGTAAGGATCACAAAACATTCCATTCTCTATATTTCCTGGCCTGTCCTGCAGTTAGATGGCGCCATGGGACTAGTTCTACCCAGCGATGTATAAAGCCTTAAAATTGCACTTAGATGTCCTTAGAGAAAGGGAGCTGGAGCCTGGAGCCAATGTGTTTTTTTTTTTGAGACAGAGTCTCACTCTTTTGCCCGGGCTAGAGTGAGTGCCATGGCGTCAGCCTAGCTCACAGCAACCTCAAACTCCTGGGCTCAAGCGATCCTCCTGCCTCAGCCTCCCGAGTAGCTGGGACTACAGGCATGCGCCACCATGCCCGGCTAATTTTTTTCTATATATTTTTAGTTGTCCAATTAATTTCTTTCTAATTTTAGTAGAGACAGGGTCTCGCTCTTGCTCAGGCTGGTTTCGAACTCCTGAGCTCAAACAATCCGCCCGCCTCGGCCTCCCAGAGAGCTAGGATTACAGGCGTGAGCCACTGGGCCCGGCTGCCAATGTGTTTTGATCTGCTCTAAAATGAAGTTATTGTAAGTGGAGTTAAGGCTACAGGAACCTTTGTATTGGGAAAGGCATAGAGAAATATAAAACCGAATAGATTAAATAGAGGTTTCCCAAATCTTTAACCACCCCAATCATCTCAGTAATACGCATTTGTAGTAAAGGAACGGATGTAGGAGTCAGCATTCTTTGAGTCTTAAAATCAAAAAGTCTTGACGTTTCAATGGAACAAAATGCAGGGGGAAAAACACCTCTCACTAACAAACTTTCTGCAATAGAGCAAAATGAATTAAGCTGATTCTGTGAATGAGAGAAGATCTGAAAGGGTTCTGGCTGGCAAGGGAAAGTAAATGGAACCCAACTGGACAGTTGCTATTGTAACAATTCTGAGATGTACATAAATGCTATGGTATGCATGCCAGTGCCCCCCCAACCTAATTCAAATGTTGGAACTTAATACTCAGTGTAATAGTAATAAGAGATAGAAACTTTGGGGAAATGACTAACTCAGCCCTCATGAATGGGATTAGTAGCCTTACAAAAGAGATTGAAGGGAGCTAGCTGCCTTGCTCCATGCGCCATGTAGGATGCAGTGAGAAAGCGCCATCTCTGAAGCAAGAGAGTGACCCCTCACTGGACACTGAATCTGTTGGTGCCTTGATCTTGGACTTCCCAAGCCCCCAGAACTATGAGCGATTGATTTCTGCTGTTCATAAATTACTCAGTCTAAGGTATTTTGCTATAGCAGCTAGCATGGACTATGACAATACACGATGCTATTTTTTGGACTGGACCTGTCACAAACTCTTTGGCGGTGACCATGCTGGACCTTACTCCAGCAATTCTCCTCCCTGGACAGATGTACTGTGATGTCTTCCTCACTTTTAGGCATCTGACATTCACCTCCATCTTCCTGCCCCTCCAGGCAGCCTTATTGGACTACACCCAAGAGCACTGTCTCCTGCATGGCCCATACCTGATGCATGGGAAACACACATGCATCCTGTGACCTCTTCCCACATATACCAACACACTTGACAAGTTCCCCAAATGGTTGTGTGGAAGCCTGTAGACATGAAGTAAGGGAAATAAGTTGCTCAAAGCTTCCCACAAATGGGGAGGAGGGAAATAGCACAGCAACAGCTCTGCCAGAGATTTCTTTTCCAAATCTCTCTCTCCACTCTGATTCTTTCTTATATCCTTAGAGATCTGGTCGTAGAATTTCGCATCTACTGTATCCTGTTGTCTTAATCAAAATCTATAATATCCTCATATGCATGGGTGGGGAGAAAGAGCAAAGAGAAAATGAGGCTGGAGGCCTAATTTACTTCCTTACTGTTTAATGCTGTTTGAGTGGGGGTTTTCTGTTACCTGTGGCCTAAGACAGTCTGTTACTGTCCCCCCAACCTACCACAAAGTCCTTCAGGCTGCAGAGTGTTACTACATTGTAGAATGGGAAGTTCTTATTCAAAAAAGTAGAAACTGAACATAAAGTCAGACTTTAGAAGGATTAACATAAACTAATACATTCATAATACATCATTACAAGAAAGTTGGGGTGTTAGAGGTCCCCTCCTTAACCTCTGCTCTCAAGGACATGTAGGGCCCCTCACAGGCTTTCCCGAAGCTCCGGTGGGTGTGCTGGTCTGACTCAGCAAGTGGACATCTGTGGTTTCTGCCTAGCCAGCATCCTTCCTCCCAGTAACAGAACTCAGCATTTCCTTTTGGGGAATCATCCCTTCCCCTGAGGTTCACTTAAAGTGATCACACATTTGGACCCCAGACTTTGGCTTATGACCTAGACCTTGCCAGTGAAACTATGGTATCTCTCCAGTGGCAGTTATTTTTTTTGAGAAAGGACATATCATGGCCCCAAGAGGCAGGAGAAGGGGTGAGTGCGTGGAAGAGACAGATAATAAACAGTAAGCTAAATAAATAAATAAAAGAGGCAACAAGTGCTCTGGGAAGAAATAGATCAAGAAGAACTAGATCCTGTCAACAGCAAGGAGGACAGAGTGACTGCAGTAAGTGAGCCAGGGGAAAGGCAGTAGAAGTTGCGGGATAACAGAGGAGCAGATCATGTAGGGTTTAGCTTTGACTCTGAGTTAAAAGGGAAAACCACTGGGAAGGTTTTGAGCAGAGGAGGGCTTTGTTCTGACTGTCATTTAAGGTCACTCTGGCTGCTGCATGCGGACAGACTGCAGGGAGACCAGGGAGGAAACCACTGTCGTGACGCAGGTGGGAGACCATGGAGGTGTAGGTAAGAAGTGGTCAGAGTCTGGGTATGCTAGGAAGGTCCAACCAACAGGATTTCCTGAGCCCTAGAGGTGGGATGTGAGAGAAAAACAACGATATCAGCAAGGTTTTTGGACTGAACAAGGGCAAAGTTGCCATTGAGATGGAGATTCTATGGGAGAAGTTGGGGAAAAGATCAGGAGCACAGATGTGGACATGGTAAGACTGAAGTGTATTTTAGACATCCAAGAGGAGCTATTATGTAGGTAGGTGCAAAGTGAAGTACGTAGCTCAGGAAACACGTCCGGCCTGGGCATAAAAATTTAAAGCCAAGCCTTCTCTCTGCACCCAACAAAACCTCACTTAGGCTTGTCAGGTCCCTGAATAAAGGATGAGAATTCTGTTGGGGGAAATGCCGGTCAACTTTACCAGTCAGCATCAAAGAGATCTTTCCTTAGTCTAACCCACTCTCTCCCTGGTTTCTCCGTTTCTCCCCCAGCCCCAGTAGGCCAGAACCCACACTCCGACTAGCGACTAGCGACCGGACTTCCCCCCATCAGGGTCCCCACAAGCCCATTCCCAGGTGAATAAAAGACCAGGCAGTTCCCTAGCAAAGTGTTCATTTCCTAGCTACCCAAGCGCAGGAAATCGCCCACACTGGCCTCCCGGCATCTTTACTCCACTCCTCACGTTTACACAAAGGACAAAAATAAGCTTCGGCCCCTACTCAGTCGGGCCGGGCCGGGGCCACTGATCCAAAAGGGACCCAGCAGGTTCCACGTGGCGGGTGGGGGACGGAGGAGAGGGCTGCGACGACCACCTCTCCCGGACGGGGCACAGCGTGAGGGTCCCCTCCCCCGCGTCAGCGAACACCCACCACCCGCCCCCGCCTCCGAGCTGGGTGCAGAGAGCAGGACGGCGCAGGGCCGCAGCCCGGCTCCGCGGGCCCCTCCCGGCACCAGGCGCCAGGCCCAGGTCGCAGAGGCCAGGACCTCACCGGCGACGGCGCGCGGCCACGGCCACGCCCCTTCTCCTCCCCGTTCCCTCCCCAGCCTTCTTTCTCCCGTCCGCTCCGCTCCTCCTCCCCTCTTGCCAAAGGGCTCCGCCCCGCGGCCCGGCAGCCAATCGGAGCCGGGATCCCGCCCTGGTCCGCTGCGCTGGCGGCGCCCCGAGGCTGCACTGCGAGCTGGGCCCGGCGTCAGGTAAGGCTCGCGGGGGGCCGGGGTCGCGCGCGCGGGGACAGGGATCGTGCGCGGCTTTCATAAAGCGCCCGGGCTGGAGCTTGGACACCGGCGCCCGCCCCGCCGTCCCGGGCCCGCGGCCACCGGAGCCCTGAACGCAGCCCGGGCGCCGCCTGCCCTGCCTGCCCTCCCGGGCCGGGCGCGAGGACGCGGTTTGGAGGCCCCGCGGGCCGGGGATCGCGACGTGCCCTCCCTGTGCGGGGCCTTCTCAAATGAACAAAAGACAGACAAAGCAAAAAATTAAATCTATATTTCATTTAAGATTGTTTATGGTTTCGACTTTCATGTAGACATTAGTGGACTGATTCAGCGTCCGGGTACCGGGTAGTCCGGGCGGCCGAGGTGGATCGAGCGGTTCTATCGGGGCATCTCCAACGCCGGGACCGTGAGCTCCGCGCGGGACTAGCCCGAAATGCCGGGTCGGAGTCCGCTCCGCGGGAACGAACCCGGGACGCTGCGCAGCCCAGTTAGCCTCTGCTCGCCGCACTTTCCTCTTTGGAAACTGGAAGGAATCACTTGGTTCACGGACGTTGTTGCGAGAGATACAGGAGTTCATGTTCTGTAAAGTCACTCTATATATGAACTGCTCAAAAATATGGCCAATAATGAGTTTATATCTTAAATCAAAAAAAAGAAAAGGATTTGAGGCATCATACTTATATACAGTTTTGGAACCTGATATTTTTTCATTTAACATATGATAAAAGTTTTCCATCGTATACCTCTGTGCGATCTTGGGCACGTTAACTAACCTTTTGGGGCCTCAGTTTTCTTATCTATAAAAGTGAGAATAATCAAGCATTATCTTGCTTGGTGTGGGTGGTTGTGAAGAATAAATGACTTAGTAAACATAAATAGCTTACAACAGAGTTTTCAGCATGGAAAGTATTCAGTAAATTTTAGCTATCATGATCATCTACGAAGCAAGCAATACTATGCTGAAAGTTTTTTCTGCATAATTTGTATACTTTTCCATAGTATTATTTCCAAGAAGCTATTGAAATTATTGAAATAAAGGTATTGATATATTGCCAGTTTTTTCCAAAAGGTTGTATTGATTATTCTGTTATAGCAACAGGGAAAAAAAAGAAAAAAGATTGTATTAATAGTTATGTAGATTCTTTCCTTACATTATGCTTCCAGAAAAACACAAACTGAAGTCATATGGTAGATGGACCAAGTGTTAGAAGGAAGATTCTGTAGCCAGAGAGCTAAAAACATATGAAAGGCTCTCTAATTATACTTGAACTTTTAGGAGTAGTTGTCAGTATTTTTCCTGGTGTTTCATACATGTTCTTTATTTTTTTATTCTTTGTACCCCTGCTCATCCAGTTAGCATCTGGTTAAAGTCAAAGATTTGCTGCTTTGGGCCACACCTATTAATTTTCATCTTTATTCTAATTGTATTTAGTATTTGATCTGTACTGCTTATCACTCCCAATCATTTTTATAAAAGAAGTGTAAAATTTGGTAACATACTCAGATGGCATGAGCTTGTGTATAGAGGCAACACTGCACCAGAACTGTGGACTGGCAGGGGATCCCATCCTGCAGGAGCAGGAGCTATGGAGGCATTTTCATTCCTGATTCTCCTTGGCATATCCAGGACACTGATTACATGATCATAAATACCAGTATTAACAAGTTCCTTTTTGCCACAAAGATTTTAGAAACAAGCTGATATTTAGCCATATATTTTGGAATTTGAAAAAGAAAAGACACTTCATTATGCAGCAGAGAAATGCCTTATTGTCCCTTCAAATTAAGCTTTAATCAAATAACTGTCAGTTTAGAAACTTTTCATTTATGAACAGTGTATACTTTTTCATTTATGAAAAAAACTCAACTGAATGTAGTGATTTTTTGACATGGGAGTTGCATTTTTGAGAATGTTCTTTCGGTCTTTGAGCTGGAAGCAAATGAGCAGCTCTGTGAGCTGCTGGCTCTGCCTTACAGTCAAAAACTAAGGTTCAGCTCCCAGAAACAGGGTTATATATACACAGAGATTTCAAAAGTACTGATACCCCGAATTTTTCCACAAAGGAATTAAGGTAGTTTACCAGAAAATCACATGGAATAGTAAGAAATAAATACAACCAGGAATTGGGAGCAGAGAAAATATAAAGAACAGAAAATAAGTCTGGGGGGTGGGGGGAAGAAGAATAAAGTGTTTCAGCGCTGGCCTATAGAACTTTCTGTGATGGTGGAAATGTGCTATAATTAATTTACATTTAAATAGCCACACGAGTCTAATGGCTGTCCTATAGGACAGTAGAGGTCCATATTTCTGTAGTTGAGTTGCAAATTTGTCTCTAGAAAGGTAAACTTGGTCAGTCACATGATTCTTGTCATTTGAAAGTAAAACGTACTGAGCAACTTCATTCATTCATTCATTGATCCCTCAAATATTAATGGCTTTGAAGGAAGCAGAGCCTTTCCTGATACTCAGCTGTAAGGACAATTTTCTGTGGACTTCATTTTCAGAACACCTTGATATATTGTCCTATGGAAGCCTATTCAGTTGAGAATTGGAGCTAGGGGGCATGGAGTCAGTGAATATGGCATAATTTATAAATTTTTTATAGAATTTTGAATAATTATACTAACCTTTATAGAAAAATTTTAAGTATATAAATGAGTAAAAAGAAACTAAATCACTAAAAATTCCACCAGAGACATGTTGTCCCATGTAGCCATTATATTTTTCTTGATAGGTCCCAAAATATCCAGCTCCCTCCATGGAAGGAAAATCCATTCTGGGAGGAAGGGTCATTTTACCTCTATCCTTGGTCCTTTTAGGCCAGTAGCTGGCCCCACCTAATACGGTCACCCTCTCCCTAATCCTTCCCTATACTTCTGGCTTTGGGACAATGATTATAGGTACTTGAGAGGGCCTTTCAGGAGGAAAGAGGAGGAAGGTCACAACTGTAGTTCATTCTGCATGACCAGTAATCCAGGGTTTCTCAACCTTGACATTTTGGGCTGGATAACTTTGTTTTGCATATTTGGGGGATGGGGGTGGTGTCCTGTGAGTTACAGGATGTTTTGCAGCATCCCTGGCCTCTACCCACTAGATGCCGGTGGCACACCCTCCCTTGTCCCCAACGTGACAATCAGAAATGTCAGAACCGCTGGGCTAGTGGAAATCACTAAGTTATTGCTGATGTAAATTCCAGTGTGTGTATGGGGGAGAGACTGAAATCAAAGAGGCGTAATGTGAGCTAAGGAAGCGCTACTGTTAATTTGCTGTGAGATTTTGGTGGGCAAGTACATCAGTGAGGATCCTGACAGGAAAAAGCACAAAAATGAAAGGAATTTTTGTGGGGACTCTTGATAGAAGAGTGGACAGGATTGAAGGAACCAACAAATAATAGCGAGAGAGCCAGGAAGGAGCTTCAGGAGGGCCTGGGCGGACAGGGACTGGAGCACTGGAGGAGGGGCTGCCCCTCCTTGGCTGCTGCGGCCATCACAGAGTGAGTGCAGCCACTGCCAGAGCAGCAGCCACTGCCAGAGCAGCAGCCTGTGGGACCAGGCAGGTATGGCCCAGGTACCCTGGGCTCGCTCTCTGTCCCCTGCCTGCTTACCCCTCCACTGGCCAAACCCAAGTGGAGGCTGAAAGGTGAAGGAGCACAGACGGCCAGGCGTCTGAGGACCCACGGCGGGGGCGGCAAGAACCGCCATGGGCAAGGAAGCCAATGTCTCAGTGTCTCTGGGCCTCTGCAGAATAAAGGTTTTGGGGCTCCACTTCTTAGGGAAATTGTGGGAATAAAAGGCAATAGACAAAAAATGTTTTTGAAAAATAAAGCACATACTGTACACATGGAGACCACTGCTGCTTCTGACCTCTGGCTCCATTTCATGCAGTGATATCAAGTCACTCTGGTTTTTAGGTACTGTAGTATTTCTTTAAGTTGTTTCTGTCCTCCCTATTTTAACTCATTTATGCTGTTTCATGTACTAAAACAAGTATTTGCTGGTGCCTGAGTAAATAGTTGGATATTTTATATACCTTGCACTTATACATAATGATCATAATGATTTTTCTTGTAGCTTAGTGTCCCCCCCCACCTTTTTTTTTCTTTTTTTTTTTGAGACAGAGTCTCGCTTTGTTGCCTGGGCTAGAGCGAGTGCCATGGCGTCAGCCTAGTTCACAGCAACCTCAAACTCCTGGGATCAAGCAATCCTTCTGCCTCAGCCTCCCGAGTAGCTGGGACTACAGGCACGTGCCACCATGCCCGGCTAATTTTTTCTCTCTATATATACTTTTAGTTGTCCAGATCATTTCTTTCTATTTTTTAGGAGAGACGGGGTTCTCGCTCTTGCTCAGGCTGGTCTCGAACTTCTGACCTTGTGCAATCCACCTACCTCGGCCTCCCAGAGTGCTAGGATTACAGGCGTGAGCCACCGTGCCAGCCTTTTTTTTTTTTTTGAGACAGGATCTCAATCTATTCCTGAGCTAGAGTGCAGTGGCATCATAGCTCACTGTAATCTCTAAATCCTGGGCTCAAGGAATCCTCCTACCCCAGCCTCCCGAGTAGCTGGGACCACAGGCATGCACCACCATGCCTGGCTAATTTTAAAATTTTTTGTAGAGATGAGATCTTGCTGTCGTTGCTCAGGCTGGTCTCAAACCCCTGGCCTCAAACAATCCTCTCTTGGCCTCCCAAAGTGCTGAGATTACAGGCATGAGCCACCACGCCTGGCATGTTTTCCTTTTTCTATCAGAGAAACCATGTCAAGAAACCTCAGAGTTTAAAAAGGACTTAAAAAGTTTCTCACCTGAAATCTGAGAATTTGCAGCCCCTTAAAAAATGTACAGGAAAACAAAACAGTGAAAGAGCATGTTATGCTCAGTATAGAGAGTAAAATGTATGTAATTAATATCAAGGACTTAACACATTGTGAAATCTTCCTTGTAAAAAATCTTGATTTCGGCCGGGCGTGGTGGCTCACGCCTGTAATCCTAGCACTCTGGGAGGCTGAGGTGGGCGGATTGTTTGAGCTCAGGAGTTCGAGAGCAGCCTGAGCAAGAGCAAGACCCCATCTCTACTAAAAATAGAAAGAAATTAATCGGACAACTAAAAATATATAGAAAAAATTAGCCGGGCATGGTGGTGCATGCCTGTAGTCCCAGCTACTCGGGAGGCTGAGGCAGGAGGATCGCTTGAGCCCAGGAGTTTGAGGTTGCTGTGAGCTAGTCTGATGCCACGGCACTCTACCCTGGGCAACACAGTGAGACTCTGTCTGAAAAAAAAATATCTTGATTTATCTGCTGAGAAAAGAAAGCATGTTTTCTCTAGCGATCTTTAAAAGCATAATTATTGAGGTTTTAAAATGTTAGGAACAAAAGGTCAATCTACACATATTTTGCCTGCGTGGAATATTTGTATTCCTTCTCCCTTACACCCCCCCAGTTGCGAGTTGTACTTACCTGTGCTCAGCTGTTCAGCAGCTCAGGATTTCCTGCAGCACTTAGCCAGAAAGAACCAGTCTTTCAGCAGTAAGGGATCAAGGTTATGACCTGTACCTTCAAGGGGGTCAGTGCCTAAGAACATGTGTGGGAACCCAGAATGTCCTCATCTCAACCCAATTTTGCAATTGAGTTGCACATTTTTCTACAATTCTTTGAGTTAATAAGCAGCTCTTTTAAAACATGGATATACCCTTCCAATTTTGAATATACCAGACATTTATTCCTTAGTAAGAGTAATTTGCCTCATGTTGTCTCATTTCTCTCCTATTAAATTAAGATCACTTTCAATGAAAGGTAGACGCTTTTGAAATGGCGATGAAGAGGAATGGGAGGGACACAGAGCAGATGGACAGGTGGGGCTGGAAAGAGAGTGGCTCTTTTTTGGGAAAAGCTGTACCTGTTGAGCGCTCATGTGCCTGGAGCCTTGATGGGGGCTGCTTTGTGAGCCCCAGAACCTGAGCCTCCCCCTGGTTTACTTGAGGAGCCAGAAGAGAAGCTAGGAACCTTCGGTTAACCAAGCCAAACACCAAGAAAGTTACACTAAAAGAGAACACACACAAAAAAAATAGAAGTAAAGGGGGTTAGAATTCTAGCATGTCAGCACAGAAGGAGAACTTTGGGGTCATCTAAGTTCATCTGCCCCCTCTCCTTGTACAAGGTGCAAGGCACGGGGAACCGTGTGTCCTGGCCTTGTTCCCACAGCTAGCGGGTGCCCCGGCCAGGCCTGGAATTCTGGTCTCTTGAGTGACGGGCTGGCTCTTCCTCCCCCGGAGGAACAGCTTGTCTCTGTACACCAGAGTGCGTTGTGTTTCGGGGTCAAAGTAGGTAAAGGTTCAAGCTCCAAGGCTGTTCAGTAGACTTGCTGCAGTGGATATGGAGGGAGGAGAAACCTGCTTAAAGCAGGTGATTTATGTAAAGTTATTGACTTTTTTTAACTTTCTAGTGAACCACCGCAGCCTCGGCTGTCATTTGTCATTATGCAACAATTCAGGAACTAACTCAAGATTCTTCTTCTTTTTCTAATATATTAGAAGCGTGGGAGTAGAGGTCCATGACACAGCAGAGAAAGTGAAAAAAAAGAATAACCGTACTCATAGAATTTAGGTATGGAGTTACTGTGAAAAAGGATGAAATATCCAATAAATAATGCGGGAACAATGCAACTATTTGGGGAAAAGTAAAATTAGAGTCTTATACTGTATACCAAAATACAATTTAGGTTGATCTAAAAATAAAAATGTAAATAAAGAACAAAGAAAAGTTAAAAATCTAAAAAAATAAAAATGCATCTGTACGTCTCTTGGGAAAATCATTCTAAACATAACACTAAAAGTCAGAAAACTGTTTTTGTGTTTGACCATTTGAATATTAAACCCTTGAAATAAAAACAAAAAAACCCTAAACAAACCTAAATCTTCTCATTATAAGATAGGTCTTAGATGTTTTAAGAAAGATTAAAATACAGAATAAGACACTCGCTGAATTCCGTTCAGACTTTGACTGTTCTCGGCCAGGTGGGAGGGAGGAAAGCAGAGAGAGCGGTGCGTGATGGGCAGGTAGCATGTTGAAAGGTGGAGCCAGATCTCACCTGGCCTGGGGTCGCTGCCTCTCCTGACAGTGCCATCTTATCATAAGGGGAGTGGAAAACAGAAGGGGAAAGAACATGATAGAGATACGGCTGGGATTTGCACTTCTGTGTCCCTGGCAGGTCCCTCCAGTTACTCGAAGCTCTGTGAGCAGTAGCTAGGGTGCCCAGCTGAGTGTGTTTTGTGAACAGCAAGGCAGTTCATCTTGGGTGGTGGGCCTCAGATGCAAAGTGTGGGAGGATTTCTAGGTAGGATTCTTTTTGTGAGTATGTATCTCTCCAAATCCTTTTGCTATTGTTGTTTTGTTTTGCTTTCCCCAGATTCTGTGGGAGAACAGTGAAGTACGTAAGTAATGTTTTGTAGACTGCTCGTATAGGAAAACTTTCCTGTAAGTTCTCATTAGAAAGGGAAAGCAAGCAGTGGTAATGTTTCTACAGTTGGAACAATTTCTTTGAAATGCGGCTGGAGACAGAAATAGGAAGTAGTGGAATTGCTAGATCAGAGGTTGGGTGTGACGTGGCCCTTTCTTGGGGCCGAGGAATGAACACAGAGACACAAAGATGCAGACACACGACTGCAGCCCTTACAAAAAGACACAGACACCACAAAGACAGTGTAAGGCTGCAGCAAAAAGCTCTTGCTGTAGCTGCTTTATTTATAACACAGCCTATTTGGCAACTGTCTCACTGCAGTTTCTTTGTTCCCACACTGTCCCGACTCAACACGTCTCTGTTCCTTGTTGTTTCGTCTCCGGCGAGCAGATGTTTGCATCTAAACTCTCTAGCCCCTCCTGTTTGCAGGGTTAGGGCGCTCTGGACTTGCGTGCAAGGCCACAGACATGTTCTTGAGAAAAACAACAAGGAATCGTTCCCAGACACAGGTGTCCTCTACATGGGTGTGTTTGGAATTTTAATAGGTATTGCTAAACTGGCTTCCACCGAGATGTTGTCCCTGATAATGTCGGAGATTATATTCCTCACCACACTTTGACCAACACACTCTGGCAACCATTTTTTTTTTTTTGAAACGGAGTCTAGCTCTGTTGCACAGGCTAGAGTGCAGTGGCATCAGCCTAGCTCACAGCAACCTCAAATTCCTGTGCTCAAGAGATCCTCCTGCCTCAACCTCCCAAGTAGCTGGGACTACAGGTGTGCACCACCATGCCCAGCCAATATTTTTTATTTGTAGTAGAGACGGGGGTCTCACTCTTGCTCAGGCTGGTTTTGAACTCCTGACCTCAAGCAATCCTCCTACCTCAACCTCCCAGAGTGCTAGGATTACAGGCATGAGCCCGGCCTCTGGCAACCATTTTGATCTGTCAGTCTGATAGGTCATCTTGGTGAAATCATAATTTACATTCCGTGATCGTAACTGAGGTTGAGTATCATTCCACCTGTTATAAGAGTTGCCGGAATTTCCTTTTCTGGGAACCAGAGAGCATTTTAGAGCTGGAACATACCTTAGAGATGAAGTCCAACCGTTCAGCCTACAGATGTGGAACCTGTTTGGCCATGGTTGCCTGGGCAGTCCAGGACTGACGCAGAGCCAACTCCCAGGCCCACCATTTATCATAGATGCTCTGGGTGAGTGTGAGACTATACCTGTCAGGGCCTCTGGGCAATCTGGGGTTTGACTCCAGAGCGAGAAAGTCTGGAAATTACAGGGCAGAGCCATGATGGCTTGACTGTAAGGCCAAGTGCTTCTGTCTTGCCTGAACTTCAGGTACTTCCTCTGTAAAATGGAATTAATATTAGCTTTTTTGCCAAGGTTGAGAGGATTAGGGTTAATGTTTGTGAAGTAGCTGACAGAAACAGGCTCACATCTGTTATCTTTCTCCTCATATTTGTGCATTTTGTTATCGACTTTCTCACTCACATGAAAGCTCCAAGGGAGACTTGAACTAAAGTTCTTAAAAATAAAAGTAAAGCACTGCAGGCCGGGCGGCGTAGCTCACGCCTGTAATCCTAGCACTCTGGGAGGCCAAGGCGGGCGGATTGTTTGAGCTCAGGAGTTCGAGACCAGCCTGAGCAAGAGCGAGACCCCGTCTCTACTAAAAATAGAAAGAAAATTGATCGGACAACTAAAAATATATAGAAAAAAATTAGCCGGGTATGGTGGCGCATGCCTGTAGTCCCAGCTACTCGGGAGGCTGAGGCAGGAGGATCGCTTGAGCCCAGGAGTGTGAGGTTGCTGTGAGCTAGGCCAACGCCACAGCACTCACTCTAGCCAGGGCAACAGAATGAGACTCTGTCTCAAAAAAAAAAAAAGTAAAGCACTGCAGAGTTTTGGGAAGGGCATCTCTGCAGAGCTTCCAGGCAGCCAGGGGAGGGTAAGCAGGGTGCATTCTCTAGGGGCCAGTGCACAGCAAGCCTCCTCCACTAGTTCAGGCTTCACCTACCCCCACCCCAAACTTCCCCGCCACCCCCATGGCTTCCCCCCTTAACTCTCAGTGTCTTAGCCTTCTGAGATATTTTGTGCATAAAAAGACATCACACCCATACTATTTCCCTAGGATCTGAGAACAAAGTGTACTCACTTTGTTATATCTGTTTTTTAAATAGAGTTTTTCTTCTAGCAAGTTCCCCTTTTCAGATTTTTCAGGAGATAAGAACAGGCTCCAGATTGGCAAAGGAAAGGCAGCATTTGTGTGCTGGCCAAGTTGGATCCTGAGACACACTCTCAAAGCAAGGAAGAGGAATGGGAAGGGAGAAGGGAAGGGAATTGTTGGAAAGAAGTATCATTTCCAGCACAAAGCCCAAGTAGTCTTAGGGTTGCCAAGAGTCAAGGTGGTTGTTTTTTTTTCGTGGGGATTGTTATTTCGCTGTTGTTATTCATGGCTGTCATCCCTGTACTTAACCCAAAAGAGTAAGATGAAATGCAGAGCTGGGTCCTTCTCTTTTCAGAGGCCTCTGTGAGCTGGGAGCAGTCATTTGCATTGGCTTCCCAAGTGGAGGGGCTGGAGAGGCAACTTTGTGCTTCTTTCATCACCTATGGGATCCATTGGCCCTGCTCTTGCCTGCCCAGTTAGAAAATACAGTGGCAATTCTAGCAGCTCTAAAAAAATGAATGAAAAAATTACTCTTGGCCAGGCACAGTGGCTCACACCTGTAATCCTAGCACTCTGGAAGGCTGAGGCAAGAGGATTGCTTGAGCTCAGGAGTTCGAGACCAGCCTGAGCAAGAATGAGACCGCATCTCTAAAAAAAATAGAAAAAAATTAGCTGGGCATGGTGCCATGCACTTGTAGTCCCAGCAACTCAGGAGGCTGAGGCAGGAGGATCGCTTGAGCCCAAGAATTTGAGGCTGCAGTGAGCTGTGATGATGCCACTGCACTGTAGCCAGAGCAACAAAGCAAGAAAAGGAAGAAAGAGAGAGAGGGAGGGTGGGAAAAATTTACTCTCTTTATGGGCCTCTCTATTCCACTCTTAATTCTAGTGTTTCTCCACGTGGGGCTCCTGAATGTCTGTGCACAGTCTCCTGGATGCCTGATGAAAGTGCAGACTCTTAGCCTTCCCTCCACTCCAGGCCTTCTGAATCGAATCTGGGGATGGAACCCAGAAATATGTGGGGGGTTTTGGTTTTTTTGTTTGTTTGGGCTTTTTTTAAGAGTCAGGTCCTTGCTCTCTGTTGCCTGTGCTAGAGTGCAGTGGCATCATCATAGCTCACTGCAACCTCAAACTCTTGGGCTCAAGCGATCCTCCTGCCTCAGCCTCCTGAGTAGCTGGGACTACAGGCGTGAGCCACTACACCTGGCCAGAAATGCACATTTTCAGTAAGCAGTCGCAGGAGTACATTGAAGTTTGGAACCATGGTTAAGCCATACTGTCTCTTTATTTCTTTTGCTTCCCTCTCCTATTTCCCCTCATCTCCTCTTCTCTTCCCTTTTTCCTTCTGACTCCGGCTCACTGTTTGCTCCCTCCTTCATTCTTCTTTGCTAAGGATGCAGAGCAGCCTGTTGGACTGTTCTTTTAATGTAGTAAGTTGAAGTCCTCTGGAAACTCAGCTAGCAGTGGGAAGAGGTGTGTATTTTTATTGCCTTGCTTATCGCCATAACAGCCAGATGAAAAGCGGTCCTCGCCGAGCACCAGCTTTGGGAAGTGCATCATCCCATGAAGGCATCACGTTTGCAACTGCTCCTCCCGTGTCGGAGGTGGACCTGGGGGCTGGAAATGCCCTTCTCTAGAGAAACATTGCTGATGTGATGTCCCAGGGAACTCAGCCACTAGCAACCCCAGGGGAGACACTGGCCTGGGCACCCTTGCTGAGGGCACAGGGTGGTGAGGACATTGGGGAGGACGAGGCTGGTCGGACAGGCAGTAGTGGGGGAGAAGGGAGTAGCAAAGGCAAGTGTTTGCGTGGAGTTTGGGCAAGTACCACCAGGGCCCTGAATCTCTGCTTTTGTCTTCACAGCCACTGAAGGAAGAGACCAAGATGAATGCAGAGGTGAGTTCTTTACAAAGACCAGGTTGAGGGGTGCTTTTCTTGCAGTGTCCCTCATTTTGCCTTTGCAGCAAGGGGATGTTTCCCTCTTAGAAACATTAGAACAAGACTTGAAAACACTCCCCCTGCAAGCGGCCGATGTGCGGGTAGCTCTAGGTGATACGGGGTGCCTAAGGCCCCTCTGAGTTCTTATCTGTGTCTGTCGAGCTTCACTCGAACTTATCCGGTACAGGTAATCTTGAAACAACACTCACGAACTAAGGGTGGCAATGGGGCGTGGAGGGTGCTGGGCCCAGATCCCTGCCTTGTGTTGTTCTGGGGACACTTAACTCTGTTCACCAAGACCATCTCCTTGGTGCTGTCAATTCCAGGCCTTTGATCCAAGGAGATGTCTAATTTATCCCTTTTTTTTTCTTTTCTTTTACCCATCAGCCCCTCCTACATTCACTGCCAAGTGCTGCTCAGACCTTAGGGTTCATCACTGCAGCAGCTTCTGTGCTGATGCCCCCCACTCCTCCCCTGTGCTGTCCGTCCACACGGCAAACCCAGAGGCTGCCCCACAGGAGCACAGCTCTGTGCTGTTTGTACCCGCACGTGTCTCCGACCCTGGGTGCTCAGCGCGGCCTGCCAGGCTCACTGGGTGGCTCCAGGCGGCGGTCTTGCCCAGCGCCCCAGGCAGCCGGGTGCAGGCTTCCGCACTCTGCCTGAGCTCCGCGGTCCTCACGCATCGGGATCACCTTTTACTTCACAGAGAAAAATGTGGAAATTCCGTCTGACATCGTCTCCCTCAATTCCTGACTCCCCTTCTCTCTGTTCCTCTTGTCACAGTGGGAGGGATGTTTTATCAGTGAGAATTCTGGGTTGTCGGTACTAGAAAACCCAATGTAGTGTGGCTTTTTTCCTCAAAGTCCAGATGAAGGCAGGCTCCAGGGCAGGGGGATCTGGTGGCTCGGTGACCTCACCAAGGACCCGGGAGCATTTCCTCTGTCTGCTCTTCATGCAGCTTCATCCCAGGGGCAGTTCCCTGGTGGTTGCAGGATGGCTGCCAGCAGCAGTTGGGGCCACACACTTTCTTGTTCCCTTTTAGCAGGAGAGGGGAGTGGCGTCCTGCAGCTCTTTCAGAAGAGCAGGAACCCCTTTTTTTTTTCTGAAGCCCCTTCAAATGCCTGCCTAGGTCTTACTGGCTGGAACCAGGTCACTTGCCCGTTTCTGGACCCATCGTGTGTCAGAGGAGCAGGATGTCAGTGATTGGCTTAGACTACTCAGGCCCACCCTGGAGCATCTTCCCCTCTACCCCCGGCTGGGAATGGGACAAGGAAGGGAGAATGGATGTTGGCTAGGTGCGTCCACATTTGGTGCAAGACGCGTTTTTGGTGAAGGTCTTTCCATCTCCATATCCCGAAATTGCAAACTCTCCTGCCTGCTCAGATCTCGGGCTGCCTCCTTAGTCATCTCCCTTAACAGCTGCGTTGTTAACTTAGTTTCTGCTAGCTCTTTGCATGGATATTTCAAAATGCTCTCTTCAGCACAAAATGATACCTCTCATCTTGTCAAGTGATGGTTATCCTGTATTTCTCATCCTATTCAAGGCAAGCTTCTTGAAAGAGGTATCTGCAGTTAATTTCTCCATTTTCTCTGAGTCCTTCTCTACCTGTTGCAGTCTGGCTTCTTTGCCTGTGTTGTGCTGTGCTATATACTGTGTATATCCTATATATGCTATAGTGGTATATAGTATACACACACTATATACTGTAGTGTATATATAGATATATATATACACACTGTAGTATAGAATATATAATATAGTATAGTATAGAACTAAAGTATATGCTATATATTATATAATATAGTATAGGACTAATCTATACGATATATTAGTATTATATACTATTTTCTATACTATATACTATACCTCATTATACTGAAATTAGTCTTGTCAGGGTCAATGATCTCTTTAAATTTTATGAAGATTTATTTTTGTAATAATGTAAATACATGTACATAGTGCAAAACTCAAGGTATAAAATGGTAAACAGTCAAAAGTAAGTCCTCTCAGGTTGGTCGAGGTGGTTCACACCTGTAGTCTTAGCAGTTTGGGACGCCGAGGTTGGAGGATTGCTTGAGGCCAGGAGTTCAAGACCTGTGTGAATAACATATGGAGACCCCGTTTCTACAGAAAAATAGAAAAATTAGTCGGGTATGGTGGTGCACGCCTCTAGTTCCAGGTACACGGGAAGCTGAGAGAGGAGGATCACTTGCGCCCAGGAGTTCGGGGTTGCAGTGAGCTATGATGACGCTACTGCACCCTAGCCTGGGGAACAGAGCGAGACTCTGTCTCAAAAAAGAAGAAGAAGAAGAAGAAGTCAGTCTCCCTTCTACATTATCTCGGCGAGCCCTCCCCCACCTGGGCTGACTTTTGGTACCATTGTCTTGTGCCTCTGACCTCCTTATGGGAAGGCTCCTATGGCTTGCTCGAATTTTTAGGGTCTTTTAAGTTTTAAACAAAAGAAAGTTTGCATTAGTTTAATTTTTTTTTTTTTAGAAACGGAGTTTCGATGTGTTGCCCAGACTGGCCTCTACCTCCTGGGCTCAAGCGATCCTCCCACCCCTGCCTCACGAGTGGCTGGGACTGTAGGCGCACACCACCACACCCAGCTTGCATTAATATTAAGCTTATACAACCTGGCCTGGTAACAGTTCCATCAGTCATCAATTATCTCTTCCGTCCTCTAATTTCAACCTTTCTTTTTTGATGGCTTTTTCCTCTTAACCTTTTAAAAACATTCCTAGACTTGGGTGTTCCTCTCTGTTCTTTAGACATCTGTCATTCGGTGTCTGTGACCACCTTCTCCCTTCCCAGTCCCACCGCATCCACCTTTGTTCTCGCTGCTGCCCTGCTCAGGGGAAGGTCCCCATGAGCTCCACACGACCCAGTTGGGTGGAACGTTTTCCTTGGAGCATTTGACACTATTGACCGCACTGCTCTTGAAGTGCCCCTTTGACGTCCAGGGGTTTCTGCCTGTTTCTCAGGTCACTTCTCAGACTCTTTCTTAGGCTCCTCTTCTCCCTACTCTTTAAGACTGTATGTTCCCCGGGGCACTTCCTGCCCTCCCACTGCCCTGGGAGTGCTCATCACCGCAGCGTTTATTGTCAGTGTATGTTGAGGGAAGTCCCAGAGGATCTGTTCAGACAGGTCGCTCTGCTCAGCCCCACATCCATACAGACAGCAGCCTGTCACTCACCCTCACTTAGAGGTTCCGCAGGGACCCCAGGCTTGTGAGAGCCCAAGCTGGACGTGCTGCTTTCGCCTGCCCCGAGTCTGCTTCCCGTGGGGCCCCTGCAAGGGCAGCGCGGCCGTCCGTCACCCAGTGGTCTGAACCTCGCTCCTTTCCCACGCACGGCAGCCAGTTACCAAATGCCAGAGTTCCTGTCATTGCCTTGATGTAGTCAGTTGCCAAAATTTGTGTGATACCACACTGTGCCAGACTCGGCTTCATGGCTATAATGATGAAAAAATATGTAAGTATGGTACTTGTAGCATTCTGGGAGGCCGAGGTGGGAGGATTGCTTGAGCCCAGGAGTTCGAGACCAGCCTGAGCAAGAGCGAGACCCCGTCTCTACTAAAAATAGAAAGAAATTGGTCAAACAATTAAAAACAGAAAAAATTAGCCGGGCATGGTGGCGCGTGCCTGTAGTCCCAGCTACCCAGGAGGCTGAGGCAGGAGGATCACTTGAGCCCAGGAGTTTGAGGTTGCTGT
>NW_012148086.1:4579837-4626632 GCF_000956105.1 Propithecus coquereli | reverse complement strand
TATCTGTCTCAAAAAAAAAAAGTATGGTACTTGTACTCATGGGACTTAGTGATAAGCAAGACCATGATGTCTTTGTCTTTCAGATCTGTTTCTTTCCTTTCTTTCTGCCCCCTTGGCACTTCCTCACGTCTGGGACACTCCTTTAGTTACTGTCCTTTACTTACCCTCCTGTGGGGCAGGGGAGGAGACCTCAGGCGCGGAGGCTGGTCCTCATCCCTAGTTCAGGACACGTTGTCTTTGTTGGTCTGTGCAAGGCCCACCTCTTGTATTTATTTACTTTTTTACTTTTTTCACCGTAGCCATTCTTACCCTGCCAAAGACAGCTGTTGTAATGTATTGAATGTTTTCCTTTCTTATTTGTGTATGTTCATGAAAGTGTGTGGGATTTTTTTTCTTTTGGTGTACAGGTATGTCGGTTAAAACATGCAAACACACTGGACTTGCGTCACCCTCACCACGGTTGGGATATCGGGATACAGAACCTCACCCAAAACTTTCCCTTCTGTTGCTGCTTTCTAGTTACAGCCGGAGCCCTGGCAACCACTGTGTGCTAGACTTTTAATTTACATCATTGTATTTTGTTATGGTTTATAGCTCATTCTCTTTCTTAGTTTTTCTACATTTTGAAGATATAACATGTAGTTATTCTGCTACACAGCACCCCAGGATGTGCGTCCGTTTAATCCTAACAAAAAGCCTGTGACCAAGTAGCTGCTGTTAGCTGTTTTGTTGATGAGGAAAATGAGTATTAAGTAAATTGCTGTAAGTCACAGGGTATTAAGGGACGTGATGGGGATTTATTTAAGCCCTGACGTTTCTGGCCCTGAGAATGCCTCTGTTCTTGTCCATGTCCAACTAATCCTATCTGTGCAGTTCAATTGTCATTTCTGCTGCATGAAGTTTTCTGAGTCCTCTCTCTCTGGAAGTGATACCTCCCACCTTTGAATTTCCATTGCTCTTTATCTCTTCTTCTGCTACCTTCCACCCTCTGACTTAGAATACAGCTGTCTGCGTGCCTCGTTCATCTTAGTACCCCCATGGCATGTGGCATGATGCCTCATACAGTCTGTCCTCGAGAGATGTCAGCCGACTAAATGACAGGACGATTCAGAGACTGTTGCGTGATCTTGTAACGCAACCCAGAGCTGGGTGGGTCAGTGGAAATGGAGAGGAAGGAAGTCATATGACAAAAATTTTCAAGGAAAACGTGGCTGTACCACGGAGCCTGGCTGGAGGGCAAGGTGTAGAAAGACCATCAGCCACAAATCAGCCCTGGATCTCAGAGGTTGGTTGTTGAACGCAGGAATGACTCCCAGGATTTCTGGAGCCACCGGCCTTTGCTCAGAAGTTCAGAGGACAGCCGGTTGGTGAGGTGCATGATTGGAGTTTAGCACGGAACATGACAACCCAGAGCGGGGAGAGAGCCAGGCAGAAGCGCCCAGTCTGTACTTCTTCTTGGGACCACAATTTGGAGGAGAGGGTGGCCCGCAGCTCAGGATTCAGAGTCTTTGGCATAGAGGTGGTCATGGGACCCTGGAGAGGGAGAGACCCCCACCCAGGCTGTGGGGGAGAGAAGAACGAGAGATGAGCTTTAGGAATCTGTGCATCTAGGGGGCAGGATGAAGAAGGAAAGAGGCAAAGTGTTAAAAGAGAACCTCAGTGTGAGGCGAGAGAAGAAAGGAGTGAGTTAAAGAAGGTCTAGTTCAGTGTCACGTACGTCTGACGTCCGGGAGAACATGGCAGTGAGAAGGTCTTGGACGACCTGTGGTGAAGGAGGGAGGCACGAGATTGAAACCCAGATCACAGTGGGTCCAGGGGGTCCGAGGAGGCCGTGATCGAGGTGCAGAGGTGTGCGGAGTCAGTGGACAGGCACGGCCAAGGGCAGCAGGGGCCGCGGAGCACAGCAGAAGGCGCACCAGGAAGGGAGTCGGGAGTGAGACACGCTGGGCGTTCCCACCTGCTCTGAGCACCCCTCCGGTATTTACATCTGTTTTCAGTGGTGGTTTATATCTTAGATAACTAGTACATTCGCATGATTCAAAATTTTAAAGGAAGGAAAAAAAAAACAAGATTTACTGTGAGAAGTCCTCTTCCCTACTGCCCTCTGGTTCTCACGCTCCCGGGGAGAACATGTCACTGGTTTCTGGGCTGTCCTTTCCGAGAGATTCTAAACACATACAACAAATACTTATTTCCTTCAGCCACCCCCCTCCTTTTTTTTCTTTTTTTTTTAACACAAACTGTAACACACAACTCACTGATTCTGCACTTTGCTTTTCTCACCGACAGTGTATCTTGGAGAGCAATCCCTTCCAGTGCATAAGGGCCTCCCTTGTTCTTTTTTATAGCTTTGTACAGTTCATGGGTCTGTTATAACTAACATACTAGCCTGTTATTGATGACAAATAGATTGTTTCGATCTCTTGCTTGTTACAAGTGAGGCTACCATAAGCCTCCGTCACCTCACTTGTGTGGCTCTACAGGCTGCAGTCTTCCAGATGGATTGACCAGGGCACAGGGTGTTTGCATTTTAAGTTGTGATAAATATTTCCAAGTTGCTCTCTATAAATTAGGTTTTTCTCTCCCTCCTGCAACATACAAATATGGCTGTTCCCCATGCCAACTTTTTGATCCTTGCAAGCAACGACGAAAAGTACAGCTCGTTCTTCCTGAGAGTGTGTGCTCTCCTCCCCTCCTTGAGTGTGGTCCAGCACTTGCCCTCCCTCTTCACACCTTGAACTTCTTCTACTGTGATTTTACATTTTCTTCTCCCTCTTCATCTCAAAAAACTTACTTTTCTAAGTTGACAGAGCGTGGTCTCTTAATCCTAACTTTCTGTGAACTCCATTTTTAGGAATTTCGGCTGCCCAACACCAGCTTCTCTGAGTCCAGGGCTGGGGGAGCAGGCTCACTCTGTGACTGTGATTGGTCCTGGATGACCTTTTGAGTCACTTGGCTCTGCCTTATGTGTGTCCCTTTTCTGCTGTCTCAGAACTGCTCCTGTCCCTTTGTTCCTTAAATACCACCTCTACATAGCCATATATAGTGATGTTTTACGAAAGGTTCAAGATAGCAAAGTACAGCAGAAAACCAAAGATGGAAT
Organism: Propithecus coquereli; assembly: GCF_000956105.1. Taxonomy (NCBI): domain Eukaryota; kingdom Metazoa; phylum Chordata; class Mammalia; order Primates; family Indriidae; genus Propithecus; species Propithecus coquereli. The sequence continues at coordinate 4,623,529 of NW_012148086.1, read as the reverse complement.
GTTATTTATTTATTTATTTATTTATTTATCTTAAGACAGAGTCTTGCTTTGTCACCTGGGCTAGAGTGCTGTGGCGTCAGCCTAGCTCACAGCAACCTCAAACTCCTGTACTCAAGCAATGCTTCTGCCTCAGCCTCCCAAGTAGCTGGGACTACAGGTGTGCGCCACCACATCTGGCTAATTTTTTCTATTTTTAGTAGAGACAGGGTCTCGCTCTTGCTCAGGCTGGTCTTGAACTCCTGACCTCAAGCAATCATCCTACCTCAGCCTTCCAGAGTGCTAGGATTACAGGCATGAGCCACCATGCCTGCTTAAAGACGGAATTTTAGACATCCTGGTTTCTAGAAGTCCCTTTCCCCCTCCTCCTGTGGGCATTTCTTACCCGCTTTTCTCTTTGCAGACTTCAGCCTCCTTCTAATGTGCGTGCACTTTCTCTCCCTGCTGTCTGTCTTCCCCTTTTCTCTGCCTCTTTTTGGTTCCTACCCCTAAAATTTTAGCTGCCACTACAGAGCAGTCCAGCCATCTCTGCTTTTCAGTTTGCTTTCAGAACATACCTTGAGGAAGCTCACATTAAAAGGTCTAGTAAGTAATTTTTCTCCACAATAAAAGTCTTTCCCTAAAAGGAACTCAACTGTTAAGATACCAGTGTTTCTCTTATGTCTTGTCCCTTTGTGTCATTTTGCAAGGGAACCATATCTAAACCAAACCCTAAAGCCATTCATAATTCAGTCCAACATACTATGCACTATGCAAGCCAGATTTTGTATACAGATTTGTGAGGTATATCATTAACCAATGGAATGAAAAGGCATTTTGGTTTATTTATAGATAATGGAGCTGTTTCTTTACCTTGAAGTTTTTTTGAAGCTAGTAACAGCTAATCCTGGCTGTTATCTGAAATGTAGTAATTCAGTAGTTAGTTTCAGGAATGCATAGTTAACCTAACAAGGGAATTGCTGGTCTCCTTTTCTTGGTTAAAAGGGAACCAAATATTTAATCGAAGATATGTGTTTTGACTATACAGATTTCTCCAGAGGCTAATCTCACTGCCTTTTGGTAACGACACTGTCAACAAACTAAAAATAAAAAACTAGACTTGTACCCCGAAAGGGACTGACTGGGTGACGTTGCCTGTGGTCAGCTGGGCATCATGGCCACTCCTGCCCACGCTCTTCCCTGCCTCCCAGCAGAGAAGCCTGGAACTGTGTTTCCCAGAGACCCCTTTTATATGTGAAGTCTGCCAGGTAGAAGCACTCCCGGGAGACTTGGAAGGCTGAAGAAAGACGGACTATTACTCACAGGGGACAGTTCCCGCAGACGTGTGGGCCAAGGCCAGTGTGTGGGTTAGCAGCAGCATCAGTCAAGCTCTGTGAGTCACTCTCTCCAGCCGCAGGCTGAGAGAGAGGCTGCAGACACTTTCAGACACCGTGGCTGCCAGGCAAGCTCTGGAGAATCTCTCGTGTCAGGACTGCAGGGAGATGGTCAGTGCTGGCTTCTCTGGCTTTAGCTCCCCAGTGGTTGCAGTGGTTATGTAAGCCTCTAATTCCCTGTATTAAAACTCTTCATACTTAGAATACATAGAACGGTTTCTCTTTTCCAGACTGAACCCTGACTGGTACCTTTGGGGTTTAGAACAAATGTCGAAGTCAATTGTGTAACAACAGTACAAGGTCAGAGAGGGAGGAAATGGAAGCATATTGTTGTCAGGTTCTTATATGTGAAGTAGTGTAATACTACTTTAAGGTAGACTGTGAGAAGTAAAATACATGTATATAGTATAAAAGCCCTAAGAAGGATGGGGAAAATGTACTATGCTAACGCTGATCAGTGGAAATTGGGAATGGATTGTTAATGTCAGACAAAATAAATTATAGGGTAAAGACTATTATCAGGAATAAAAATGGTCATTTTAGAATGATACAGGGGTCAATTAATCAAGAAGACATAACCGTCCTAAACATGCATGTACCTAATAACAGAGTTTCAAATACATGGGTCAAAACTGATACAACTGCAGGGAGAAATACACAAATCTACAATTACATTCAGAGATTTTATTGCCCCTCGATAATTACTAGAAGAAGTAGACAGAAAATCCATGAGGATATAGAGGGCCTGAACAACACTATCAGCTGGCTTGCCCTAACAGACCTGTAGAACACTCTGGCAACGGCAGTAGAACACACGCTTTTTCCAAGTGTGCCCAGAGCGTTTACTAAGGTAGACCATATTCTGGATCATAAAACATGTCTCAATATATTTAAAAGGATTCAGATCATTTAAAGAATGCTCTCTGACCACAGTGGAATTAAATGAAAACTCAGTAATAGAAAATATCTGAAAAATCCCAAACATTGGAAGACATCCTAGACCGAAACTAGAGCAGCGGGTGCGGGGAGAGGGCAGAATCGGGGAGGCGACAACTGGTATCAAAGGTGAAGGAGAGGGGCGGATCTGGGGTGACGCCCACATTTCTGTGCGCAGAGACATCCCAGAAGAACTGGGTTTAAGGATGTACAGAGATAATTTCTATCAGTTTTGATTATATTGAGTTGCTGTATAACTTCTAAAAGTCAACTTGAGTTTTCACTGTAAGGCTATTCACGTGCAGCCTCGAGCAGCACACGTAACTGACATTTAAGCCGCCGTAGTGGAGTGGGAATGAAGCTGGTTGGAACTCAGAAGGCCACAGTGAGGAGTTAGACTGTGTGGGTCCCAAGCTGAGTAAGGTGACCGATCACGGTTTGCCCATTTGCCCGTGTCTGCTGGCATCTCGCCACGCAGCTGTGCTTGCGAATGACCCCCAGCAGTTCAGATTCGCACATCTGCAGGACAGAGGTACCAGACCCAGGGCTGGGTGTGGCTTAAAGAAGACTCCTCCTCCCTGAGGAGGCGGTGGGAGAAGTGGAGAGCCAAATGGGGGGACCCTTTCCCGTGGGTGCTCAGGTTTTCAACACAAAGACACGGTGAAGCACTTTCAGTACAATCTTTAGGATGGAGCTGACTTCCTGCAGGGAACGTGGCCAGTGTTCCCTGCAAAAAACCGGGTCCCTTTGGTAGAGTTGCAAGGGATAAGAAAATAATAGAGAGAAATGGAAAATGGAAGAAATAAACGAATACACTGAGACAAAGATATAGCTTTATAAGTTTATAGAGATTATAGGCAAAGCGGGAGCTCAGGGGGCTCGGACCTCTCCGTTGGTCTCAAAAAGCCCCGAATGAGGTCTTACATGGTAACTTTTAGGAAACAGTGAACAATTGTCAGGGGTAACAGATTTACAGAACAACAGGTAGTACCTCTCAGGTTAACAGATTTTCAAAAGGCTTTTACAGAAGGGTTCTACAGATTCTTTAACTAATTCTATTTATGTGAGCAAACGGTTACAAAGTCTTTCAAAGGTTAATTTCTAAATTCTAAGGTAAGTTTATCATTTAAACAGAGGGGTTAAACAGAGATATGTAAGCTCCATGTTTATTAGGTTATCGTGAATGGAGACAGGTAGTCTAGAGTGGTTTAAACAAAAGCTTTGCTTTTGGCCCTTTGGGAAGCTGGCCTTTCTGGGAAGCTGTTTGTTCCGGAGGGCACTCCATCGTCAGCTCTCAGCCTATAGTTTTTAACAGATTCGCTTGTGCTTTACAAAGCAAATCCAATTCTTTAGGTCTGAGAAACGCGGCACCTCGTGGGATACAGCCGCTACTGCCTTTCAGAGACGCCCTTCCAGTGTAACAGCATTCGAAATGCAAACCAGCACATTCACCTATGCCTTCAGGGCAAAGCTCTGTAAACTCCTAAGACAGATCCTGTCCCAAAACACGTTTAATACTAATTCATGGAGCAACAACTTCCCTCCAAGCCCTCGTTTCAGGGAACGTCTTAGCCCACCCTCAGCGCTGCGGCTTCTTGTGTGTTCTGGGCTGGCTTCTTCTCTTGCTTGTCAGGGACCCGCATGGTCCTTTATTTTGCTGTTCTCCACTAGATGCCTGGAATGTTTTCAAGCCCCGTCCTGGTCCCTTGTGTTTCAGCCTGAGAGGAAGTTTGGCGTGGTGGTGGTTGGTGTTGGCAGAGCTGGCTCCGTGCGGATGAGGGACTTGCAGAATCCACACCCTTCCTCGGCGTTCCTGAACCTGATTGGCTTCGTGTCCAGGTGGCTTGCACTTGCTTTGTGCCTCGTAGTTCGTGGGAAGCCCAGTGGGACGGGTTAGGCTGCAGGACATGGAGATCTTCCAGACCTAGGGAGGCAGCTCCCTGCCAGAGGGCTGTGCTCAGGCGTAGCCCCACAAGATCTCAAGTTTGGATGGGTCTGGGGACTGGAGTGTGCTGGGCCTGCCGTTGGGATGTGCAGCACGTCAGCCTCGGGGTGACTGCAAAGACAAAGGCCGGGAGAGTGAACACAGGTCTGACAGTTACAGAAGAGGCACAGCGAGCACTTTGGCCTGGAAGAAGGCTGTAGGCGTGCGCCAGGTAATCCTCACGTTAGTCATCATAACAGCCGTCCACGAGGTGGCCTTGGGCTTTACATACACTACATCGTTCTAGGCATCGTCATCGCCCCGGTGTGCAGATAAGGAAGCCGAGCCACAGAGAGGTCGAGTGATTTGCCTGAGGTCCCACAGCTGGAAAGTCTAAGAACTGAATTTGGATATAAGTCTGTTTGATTCCGAAGCCCAAACGAATCTTTAAGGATTCATTTCTTTCCAGTCAAAACCAAACTTATCACCTTGTTCCCCACCCCACACTCAACTCTTCCCCTCAACCCTACACACATGCACAACACCCCCCCATTCACCAAAGTAATCTTCCGTGACATCACTTATCAGTATTAATCATGAACAAGGCGCAGGCACTAGACGGAGCCTGGAGACGTGGCCGTGAGCAAGTTGGGCAAGTCTCTATTTTCTAATGCTTTCGAGACCTCAGATAAATACTTACACAAAGCATAAGTAACTATTGTGATGGTCCATGCCAAAGTTTTTTCCTATTTTAGTTCATGGGACCACCTTCTTCCTGCCTGCCTCAAAACCCGGCCACTCCTTTAAGGATTCAAAGTGGGGTTTGGGGCACTGGGGAGACCCAGAAGGGCTGGATCTGCCCTTGGCCAATCTTTTCCTCCATAAGATTCCAAGGGAGCTGCACACAAATGGGAGATCAAGGTTAATGTTAGCCAGCACTGTAACCCCACTGCACCCCTTCCTGCAGCTGGGGTGAAGCACCATAGCTGGGCTCAAGGCTGAAGTGGGAGGACCTCTCCTTTTTCCTTAGGCCTCGGTCCTCTGCCAGTTGGCTGCCAAGATCAGCACAGTGGGAGCACCTACAGTACCCAGGTCACGTGGGAAGGTGGCACGTCACACCGCTGCCATCATTACTCACAGTTTTGTCCTCATATACCTTCTCCCCATGACCTACCTGCTAAGCTCTGCCAGCCCAGGAAGCCTTTTCTGAAGCCCCAAACTAGATGTGTCCCTTGTCTTCCCTGAGTCACCACCCCCTACCTCCCAGCACATTCCTCACGTCGTTAGTCTTGTGTTGGTGTGGTGTTATGTGTGTGCATGTGTGTGCGTGTGCATGTGTGTCTTCCTCCCTCTTCCAGGCTGAGCTCATTGGAAGGTGAGAATTTTAATTCGTGCTCCATGATTTCTAGTGCCCAGCACAGTAGGCCGATAGTAAGTGTTGGTCAAATTGAGCAGTGTGGGTGGGGCGGCCCCAGAGGAAGAAACCTAGCATAATATCCTCTGGAAGCCGAACCTCCCCAAACGCTTTCTGCCTGCTGCAGCTCGGTGCCAGGTTCCCTGGCTTCAACCCGGAGGCTGTTTTCCTCACTCCGCAATGGAAAATAGTCTAGAAGTGGGAGGAGGAAATTAATTTCTTCATTTCCAAAGCTGATCAATCACCAGGACATTGTTGGGAGGAGGAGAGAAGGATGGTGCTCATTTATGCTAAGCCAATATTCTGCCCACTTTTGAGTCCCATTTCTCTGTCTTTCTGAAATAGACGAGAGCTTGGGAGCATTGACGGAGTCCAGCAGATTTCGCTGGAGGATGCTCTTTCCAGCCAAGAGGTTGAGGTCGCCTATATCTGCACTGAAAGCTCCAGCCATGAGGACTACATCAGGTGGGTTTTCAGCGCAGGCAGTCCTTGCCTCGCACAGCAGTGCAGGGCTGCAGAGGTGACTGAGCGAGCTGAGACCCTGCGAGGAAAGGGGTTTTAGTAGGGGAAAATTCTAGTTGTTCTTTGACCAATCTCAGAAACATCGAAAATGTTTTAAAAAAACAAAAACCCTATAGTTGGTTATAGTTTTTGCTATGAGAAAAGTGAGTTAAGAAATAGTGGCAGCACCAAGGAGGGAAATGACACATTTTGTAGAGCAGGAAGAGAAGCGAAGTATCCCCCTTCCCCACCTTGTGAATGCAAAAGCCTAGAGCTCTTTTAAGTATTCGATAGGACTGAACCCAGCAGGAGGAGCCCCACGAGGGACCTGGCAACTAGCAGGGAACTGCCAGCCGCCTCCCTGAGTCTCAGCTTCTAGGTTCTTACACTAAACTACAGCTGCTATCGCAAGGCTGTGCGCCAGGGATAGGAGGCTCCTCTTTATCAGTCTAGCCCTAGAGTGAATAAAAACGCCTTTCCTTGGTCCCTTTAACCTTCTCTGGCACCAGAATGTATTGTCTTAAATAAGTGATCATGTAACTCCCATGGTTATAATGTTTGTACCCCGCTCTCTGGAGAATAAAATCCAGACTCCTGAGCACAGCATGACAGGTCCTTCACAGTCAGGCCCTGGCTACTTTTACTACCTTGTTTCCCTCGACTCCTCGTAGGGCTGTATGCACACTGAAATTTGCACATGGACAAAGCCCCACAACGTGCCCAAGCCCCTTGCACATGCTGCTCAACGTGAAATACATCATCGCATTGCAGCTGGAAAACACCTGCTTGTACTTCAAGACCCAGTTCAAGTGTCATTAGTGAAATCTTTTCAGGCTGCTTCAAGCAGAGCTGGCTGCCATGTGTTTATAGCTGTCATGTGGTAACAGATAATTTATTTGTTAATGTGCCTTTATTTCTCCTCCAGAGTAACTGGTAAATAGTAGTTAGTTGAAAAACGAATGAATGAATTCACATTAATACTTAACTAGAAAGGCGTTTTGTCACAGGACAGTGGAAAGTAATGTGCAGCGCAATTCTTCCTCCATGTCTTTTGGCCCTGCCTCTTCCCCTGGTCCGTGACACAGTCACACACACAGACACTTGTGTGTTCCTAACATTCTGTTCTCTGTCATGCAGGGCATTCTAGTGAAGCTTAATTGAAATGTTCTTTCCCTGTGTTTATCTCTTTTACCAAAGGCAGTTCCTTAATGCTGGCAAGCATGTCCTTGTGGAATACCCCATGACGCTGTCTTCGGCAGCAGCTCGGGGACTCTGGGAGCTGGCTGAGCAGAAAGGTGAAGTGCTCTTTATCTGTCTGGAACACAGACCCTCTTACCAAGAGTTTCTGCCTTCAGGATTTCTGTGGTACCACCTTTAAGCCTTTACAACGTAACTGCATTTCAGATATATTGCCCTGGCTACGCTGGTACTGTGGGCTCCCAAACCCCGCCTCACCCCCACACTCTAGGCACACATAGGGAGGTATGTGGAGGGCAGAGGTATGAGTAGGGTATTTGCAAACTTTTAGTCAAGGCTTGTGAGCTTCTTTTACTCTAATGAAAAAATATAAATTTTAGCTTCCACCTGTGCTTGTGACATTATATTATTTTGGTTTTATTCATGTTATACCTATGTTGCTAGAGGAAAAATATCTAAATCAGAGAAATCGATTGTCTTATATGCATACTTTGTAGTTTTTGTTGATTCTCAAGTAGAATGACCATTTATAATTATTTAGTATATTCCAGGAACTTGGAAACTTTCCTAAGCACTTCATATGTTATTTTGATTAATTCTTTTATAAACCCTTGGTGGTAGGTATTTTCTCTAGCTTACTTATAGAAAACCATGGCTCAAAGAAGTACAGTAATTTGTGTCAGGGCACAAAATTAATAACATGACTGGAGGTAGAGATTTGAATCAAATCCTATTGGGCTTTGAAGTTCATATTTGTTCCCCTAAGCCACACTGAGGTTTTAATGTTTTTATAGTAACTGGACAGGCCTCTCTATGGAGGGAGCTAGAATTAACTAGAATGTTTAGGGATTAGAAGATTCTGTTAAATGTAGTTTAAATCATAAACTCTATTGTTTCAACATTTGCAATTGAAAATCTTTAATATATAAACAAAGTATGGTGAACAATTATAATGAAAATCACCAAAGAAAGCATCTTTTGCTTGCCACCAACATAAACTGTATTGAAATTTTTGATTGTCTTTCTTTAACACTGAACTGTGCTCCGGGAGGCTGTGGTCCATCTTTCACTTCTGTTGCCCCAGCAGCTACACACTGCCTGCAACTTAGTGGGCCTTAAGTAATGTTTCTTTAATGACCAGATGGATAACTGACTTCAGAAGTGAATGAAGGGATTGGGGAGCTTTGAGACCATATCCTTTTATTTTATTTATTTATTTATTTTTTTGAGACTGAGTCTCACTGTGTTGCCCAGGCTAGAGTGGCGTGGCGTCATCATAGCTCACAGCAACCTCAAACTCCTGGGCTCAAGCAATCCTTCTGCTTCAGCCTCCCGAGTAGCTGGGACTACAGGCATGCGCCACCATGCCTGGCTAATTTTTTCTATGTATTTTTAGTTGTCTGATTAATTTCCTTCTATTTTTTGTAGAGACAGGGGTCTCGCTCTTGCTCAGACTGGTCTCGAACTCCTGAGCTCAAGCAATCCACCTGCCTCGGCCTCCCAGAGTGCTAGGATTATAGGCGTGAGCCACCACGCCCGGCCTACCATAGCCTTTTATATTATTTCTCATGGCACAGATGTCCACGGAGAAAGTATAAGACGCCGAAGTGTGCCCCATATATTTCTTGCTAATTTCAGAGGGAAGAAATTGTACTTTTCTAATGAAGAGCTCTACTATCAACATTCTAACCACATGATTGTTAATGTGAGTCAGTCTGACATCATAAGTACCCATGAAGTATTCTTGCAAAATGTTTACCTTAATGTAATTGATTTAAACTGCACTTTCAGTTCATAGGAAATACAAGGATAGAGGGACAAGTTAAATGACATCATAAAAATATTGAGCAAACTAGAATGTGGAACACTTAACAAGATAACAGGCTAAGTTTCTTCAAAAGATAATTCCCTGTGTATAGTGACTTTATTCCAAAAAGTACAACATTGAAAGGGTTAGGAGGAGAGTAACTTTACACTGAAGGAGCCAGGCAAACACTACTTCAGCCAGAAAATCAAGATCAACAACAGTAGTAATAAGTCATGTTAGTTAACAGCACATACCCTTGATATGATGAAATGATAATGGCCCTTCTGCAATCTTCCTCCCCAAAACACATACGTAACCCCAGTCTAATCATGAGAAAAACATGAGACAAATCCCGGTTGAGACATTCTATGAAACACCTGACCAGTACTCATCAGAACCATTAAGGTCATTAAAAACAAGGAAAATCTGAGAAACTTTCCAGCCCAAGAGGAACTTAAGGAGACATGACCAGTAGGTATAAATGCATCCCGGATCATATTCTAACACAGAAAAGGCACATTAGGTAAAAACTACAGAAATCGTAATAAAATATGGACTTTAGTTACCTTTTTAATAAATGAGACAAAAATGGGAAACAAAACACCAAAGACCAGTGTCATATTGGAGCCTTGGTTATTAGTCCCTTAAGCAAGCAGAATCTGGGTGGATGTGTACATATCATGAATGGCTTGAAAAAAAAAAAAAAGAAAAAAAAGCCCTTAACAATGAAAATGGCTTTTGTTCTTTAGGAATGTATTTATTACTCATTCTAGAATGTTAAGTAGCTTTTACATGATAGTTACCATTTTGTGTGAGATACTGTGCTTGGTACTAGGGATACAAAGAGGTAGCCTTTCTCCTTGAGGACCTCGGATTGCCAAATGTTCACATTTAGTAGTATTAACTTCCAAAGAAAGTGAATTAAAAAGGTAACTGTAGTATTTATCTGTAGCTCAGAAAGTAATAATCTTGTTCAATTTGGTGTACCCAAATGTTATGTCATTTTGGACAGCAAAAGTTAGAGATAATTTGAGAGCAAGGTCAGTAAGATGGCAGAATAAGAAGGCCCGGGCCCTTTTTCCCCCAAGGAGACACTGACTTACTAACAATATATGAACCAAATTGCCTCTATGAGGACTGCAGCAGCCAGTTAAGAGGTTGCGGCAACCCAGGTGAGCACAAAGCCAAGAAAAGCCACATCAAAGTGGGTAAGAAAGTTTGTTGCATTAGTCTGCCATAGCCACTTCCTCCCCCCAGCACAATGTGGAGTGACTGGGAGAAAACTTCCAACTTCTGACTTCTTCATGTAGAAAAGAGAAAAGTGGAACATGCATCTGACATTCTGGCTTTTCAGGGAGCTGCCTGAAGGACTGATCTCTGTCTTGCCTGACTCAGGGTACTGAACAGAATAGCAATATACTTTGGGTGCCAGGTTGGGGCTTCTGAAAACAAAGATGAGTGCAGTGGTTTGTTACAGCACCAGAGAGAATGCAAAACTGCAGACAGAGATGAGTAGAAGCAAGAGATTAGAGGCCTTTGAGAAATGGGGGCAAATCTGTTTAACTGGGAAATTATACTCACAAGCTCAGAAAAGATGCATCCCCAGAAAAGGTTTGAAAGACCTCCAGATTCTGCTGATTGGTGACGGTCTTCCCCTTGTTAATCCAGGCCATGAAGCCTAGGAGAAAGAGCTGTTTTTTCAAATGTCCAAATCACAACAAATGATCCCAAGGCATACAAAGAAACAGGGAAACGTGGCTCAATGAAAGGAACAAAATCTGGAAATGAGCCCTACCAAAAGAAGTGGAGGTCTATAGATTACCTGACAAAGAATTCAAAATAACTGTCTAAAAGATGCTCAATCAGCTAAAAAAAAAAAAAAAAGAAAAGAAAAGAAAAAAGAACGCAGACAACTAATCAAAATCAGGAAAATGATGTGTGAACAAATGAGAGTATCAACAGAGACGTAAGCTACTAAAATGAACCAAACAAATTCCGGACCTGAAAAACAATAACTGAATTGAAAAATTCAGTAGAGGAGTCCAGCAGCAGACTTGATCAAGCAGAAGAAAAGATCAGCAAACTTAAAGACAGATTATTTCAAAATTGAGTTAGAAGAACCAAAAGAAAAACAAATTAAGGGAAGTGAAGACAGCCTAAGGTACTTACAGGACACCGTCAAGAAGATCAGTGTATGCATTTGGGAGTCCCAGAAGGAGGAGAGAGAAAAGGGAAGAGAGCCTTTTGAAGACGTAATGGCTGAAAACTTCCCAAATTTGAGGAAGGAAATGGACATGCAAATTCAAAAAGCTTAAAAATTTCCAACCTAGGGTAAGCCTAAAGAGACTCACACTAAGACCTATTATAATCACACTGTCAAAAGTCACAAAGACAGAATCTTGAAAGCAGCAAAAGTAACTCGTTACATAAAAGGGAGCCTCCTATAAGATTATCAGTGGATCAAGTCAGTGACAAGTTAGACAAAAAAGTAAAGATGATTTTTTTTAAAAAGATTATCAGTGGATTTCTCAGCAGAAACCATGCAGACCAGCAGGAAGTGGAATGATATATTCAAAGGGCTCAAAAGAAAAAAATACCAACCAAAAATGCTATATTCAACAAAGTGGTCCTTGAAAAATGAAGGAGAAAGTAAGACTTTCCCAGACGAAGCCAAAGGAGTTAATCACCACTAGACCTGCCCTAGAGGAAATGCTAAAAAAGTCCTTCAAGTTAAAATGGAAAGGACACTAGACTGCAACACAAAAATATATTGCTCCCTGGTAAAGGTAAATATATAGACAAATATAGACTTCTGTAGTATTGTAATGTTGATGTGTAAACCACTTTTAATCCTAATATAGAGTTGAATAGACAACAGCATAAAAAATAACTATAGGTCTATGTTAATGGATATACAATGTAAAATATGTAATTTGTAACATCAGTACAAAATGAGGGCTTGGATATGTAAAGAAGTAAAATTTTTTGTGTGATTACAGTTAAGTCGTTATCAGTTTAAAATAGATTGTGTTGACTTTGAGATATTTTATGGATTTCCCATGGTAACCACAAAGAACATACTTATAAAAAGCCCTGACTTCAGCATTATTTAATTCAACCATGCAGATATACAAAAAGAAATGATAAAGGAATCAAAGCCTGTCACCACAAAAAATCAATAAAACATAAAGGCAGTAAGACAAACAGAGAGACAAAATATATACAAGATATCCAGAAAACAAGTAACAAAATGGCATTAGTAAGTCCTATAATTATTTTAAATGTAAAGGGATTAAACTTCCCAATCAAAAGACATAGATTGGCTGAATAGATTTTTTTTTTAAATCCAACTATATGCTGTCTACAAGAGACTCACTTTTTCTTTCTTTCTTTCTTTCTTTCTTTCTTTCTTTCTTTCTTTCTTTCTTTCTTTCTTTCTTTTCTTTCTTTCTTTTCTTTCTTTTCTTTCTTTCTTTCTTTTAGAGACAGAGTCCAACTCTGTCACCCAGGTTGGAGTGCAGTGTTGTGATTATAGCTCACTGTAACCTCAACCCCTGGGCTCAAACGATCCTGTGTCAGCCTCCTGAATAGCTAGAACTACAGGCAAACACCACCATGCCCAGGTAATTTTTAAAATTTTTTGTAGAGATAGGGTCTTGCTGTATTGCCCAGGCTGATATCAAACTCTTGGGCTCAAGCAATCCTCCCACCCCAGCTTCTTGAGTGCTGGGATTGCAGGCATGAGCCACCACACCCAGCCAAGACTCACTTTAGATGTAAGGAGACTTAAAGTGAAAGAATTGAAAAAACCTTAAGAGATAAAGAAAAAAGAAAGAAGACTCAAATAACTAAAATAAGAAATGAAAGAGGAGATTGGTCCAAGTGCAGTGGTGTTTACAACTAATTGATCACAACCAGTTACAGAGTCCTTTGTTCCTTCTCCACTCCCACTGCTTCATTTGACCAGCCTTAAAATAAAATAAAATATAAATAAATAAATAAAAGAAATGAAAGAGGAGACATTACAACTAATGGTCATAGAAATAAACAGGATTATAAGAGACTACTATGAACAATTATATTCCAACAATTGGATAACCTAGGAGAAAGTGATAAATTCCTAGTAGCATAGAACCTACTAAGATTGAATCATGAAGAGATAAAATTCTAAACAGATATATAACTAATACGGAGATTGAATCAGTAATCAAAAGCTTCCCAACAAAGAAAAGCCTAAAATTCTCCAGTAAAGCTATCTTCCCTGGAGAATTCTACTAAATATTTACGAAGACAGTCTCTTCAACAAGTGGTGCTGGGAAAACTGGATATCTACACACAAAAGAATGAAGTTGGACCCTTACCTTATACCATATACAAAAATTAACTCAAATGGATTAAAGACCTAAACTTAAGACCTAAAACTATAATATTCTTAAAAGAAAACAGGGAGAAAGCTTCATGACATTGGATTTGGCAGTAATTTCTTCCATATGATACCAAAAACAGACGCAATAAAAGCAGAAATGAGTCCACTACCTTAAAACAGAACTTTAAAACTTCTGTGCATCAAAAGAAACAATCAATAGAGTGAAAAGGCAACCTATAGAATAAATGAAGATATTTACAAATTATATCTTTGATAAGAGGTTAATATCCAGAATATCTAAAGAACTCTACAACTCAACGACAAACCAAATAACCTAATTTTAAAATGGGCAAAGGATTTGAGTAGACTTTTTTCTAAAGAAGATATCCAAATGGCAAATAAGCATATGAAAAGATGCTCAACATCACTAATCATTGCAGAAATGCAAATCAAAGCTACAGTGATGTATCACTCATACCCATTAGGGTGACAATTGTCAGAAAACCAGAACATAAGTATTGATGAGGATGCGGAGAAATCAGAACCCTTGTGTACTGTTGGTGGGAATGTAAAAGCCATTGTAGAAATGACAATTCCTACAATGGTGCAGCTGTTAGGGAAAACATTTGGAGGTTCCTCAAAAAATTAAAAATAGATTTACCATGGTATATATCCAAAAAAAATTGAAAGCAGGATCTTGAAGAGAGATTTGTACACCCATATTCATAGCATTATTCACAATTGCAAGGAAATAGAAGCAACTCAAGTATCCTTCAATGGATGAATGGATAAAGAAAATGTATATACATAGAATATTATTCAGCCTTTAAAAAGAAGGAAATTCTCTCACATGCTACAACATGGATGAACCTTGAGGACATTATGCTAAATGAAATAACCCAATCACAGTGGCTAGACATGGTGGCTTGCACCCTAAATCTCAGCACTTTGGGAGCCCGAGACGGGAAGATTACCTGAGGCCAGGAGTTCGAGACCAGCGTAAGCAACATAGTGAGATCCTGTCTCTAAAAAACTTTTTTAAAAATTAGCCAGGCATGGTGACATGTGTGCCAGTAGTTCTGGCTACTCAGGAAGCTGAGGCAGGAGGATCACTTGAGCCTAGAAGTAGGAGATTACAATGAGCTATGATCACATCACTGTGCTCAAGCCTGTCCCTAAGTTGGAGTATATCTGATGTTTCTTCATTATTACATTTGGGGTACACATCTTTCATAGAATTACCGTAGAAGTGATGCTGGGTTCTTCACATTGCATTCTATCAGGTGGCACCCAATTTCAATTTGTCCCGTTGCTAATGATACCACTTAATTAAGGTGGTGTCTTTTTGCCTTTTGTAATTGATGATTATTTTGTGTGGAGGTACTTTAAAACTAGGTAAATGTCCATTCTCATCACACTCTGATTTTCATGTATTATTTTATGTTAGTATGGACTCATCATGGCTTCGGTTTTTTTATTCAGTGAATTATAGTCTATTGCTTTTGCTATTTACTTTGATGTTGAGATTGTTCCGGATTTGGTCAGTGGAGAACCTCTTCATGCCAGCTTCCTTGCCATTTTGTTACGTTTCCATTATTGAGTGCTTACTTGCTTTCTGGCTCAAAATGGTTTAGGCTCATCTTGTACTTCTTCACCTCAGCCCTGGAATTGTCATTTCTACAATGGCTAATGGTATTTTGATTCCAAGATTTGGATGCTAAGTATGTTATAGCTTTGCGGTATCTCTGCTTTTAGGCCCTTTCAATGAACAGACCTAGGAATACATGTCGGGTGTGTGTGGGCACGCACTGTGGTTACCATGTGTTTTTCACAAGCATTGAGTGAGTGATAGAAAAATAACCAAAGATGCAGCTGGAAGATACATAGTCTGTTACATAGTGATAGAGAAAATGCAACAAGCTCCCAGATACAGCCCAGCTTCCCATATGCCCAGAGTCCCTTTGGAGGTAAACAAAACTACCCACAAAAAGAGAAGCTTCTACTTATTGCAAACCATTTTGTGTCATTTAGTTTCTACTAAATCATTTTGTGCCAGAAAGCTTGTGCTTATCGCAAGAAGCTCCCTTTGCCATAATCCCGTCCTAAGGAGTGTGTGGGAGGGACCCCCTCTGCCACACACCTGACTCCCCTGGAGCCTCCGGTGACATGCCTGCTCCCGCAGGAGGCGCAGGACAAGCCCAGAACACTCGGCAGTGTTTGTGCGAAGTTGGGTTAAGCAAAGGCTGCTGTCCCAGGAGCGTCCCCCAACGGCCCAGATTTCTTTCTTTTTCAGTGAAACTGCAGATTGTTGTAACTACACTTTGTGCTTAATTGCAAAACAGTTCCGGTATTTTATGAAGCTTCTGGCCTAGGTATGAAAAGCACGAAGATGAGGTGTATTGAGGGGAGAAAGATAGGATTATAGGGCAAGAGCAAGATACAGGTTTACAGAGCATGGTACATATGCCTGGACCCATTGTCGCAGCAGGAAAAGAGCAAAAGGATGGGGGCAAAAAAAGAATAGATTTTTAACAGCTTTCTTTTAGAATCCAAAATTTTAGTTATGAATATTAGGGCTTTGTCCTTCCTCTAAACTGGATCGTTTTTTAAAAATCATCAGGTTCTTCCAATTTTTTGAATAAAGAATAATTTTAGCTTCCCTCCTTCAGTTCTTATCATCGCTTTTCTACTCTGTGTTTTTTAGATTTTTGTGCCACTCTGCCCCCTGCTGTCTAGAACAGAAGCTAACACCCTGAGGCTTCTCAGACACTTCCCTGATCTCATCTTGCCTGTAGGGCTGGGCAGATACCATTTTGCTTTGTTCAATTTTCATTTCCATCGTAAGCTTGGAAGTGACACTCCCCCGAGCTGGAGTATGAGGTGTCGCGGGTTGTCCTGGCCATGTGCCCAGGGCAGTCTGAGTGCCTTATGTCCTGTTCTGGCAGAAGACGGACATAGACTCCAGGATGCACAACTAGACACGATCGATGATGACTGCCTTTCTAATCCCATTTTTGTCATGACAGGAAAAGTCTTGCACGAGGAGCATGTTGAACTCTTGATGGAGGAATTTGCATTCCTGAAAAAAGAAGTGGTGGGGAAAGACCTGCTGAAAGGGTCCCTTCTCTTCACAGGTCAGTTTCAGGTGGGATCACAGGTCACGGGTGAGGTCAGAAGGCCACTGGGTTCTTTCCTATCTCTCCAGGGTGTGAGCTTAGATTTGTTTCTGCTAAAGACTCTGCGACTCAGGGCCAGTTTAATTTTCCCACGCTTCCACGAGCAGTAAAAATATCTATTTTTATTCTTCCTCAAATGAAATTTGTATGATGGGCCTTGGGTAAAAGTGTGTTAGAAATCTCAAGCGTATTTGTGCTCCTGTCCCAATCTGTTAACTAGGTGGAGATTATTTTTCTACAGGAAGTTATACATCAAAATTCTTTAAAAAAGAAAAAACAGGAGACGGGTGCTCAGAGAGAACATTTTTGTACTTCCACATAGAACACGCACAGCCCCTTTGCTCCTCAGGAAAATTACAAGGACCTTGCTGGAAGCACAGGATTTGATCCACTGTATACGTGGCTATTTACTTTGCGTTGATCATACTTTGCGCAGCCCCCTTAGCGATAGGAAAGGAGCGTGCTCTTGCGGTCACCTCTGGATGAACTCCTTGTCTGGCTGTTCCCTGGGGTATCTGGGCCACCTTTCTTGAGGGCTCTCATTACAGAAAGGAGACCCTGACGTGGCCTGGCATTGTGTGAGACCACTCATCTCCTGAGTTTCCAGAGAACACAGTAGAACCTCATTTCAAAATCTGTCTTCATCCTCGAAAATGATACAATGAGAATTGGGGCAACAAATAGTAACCATCAATTTATACAAGAAACGGTGCTGTGTATGTGACGTGCATTATCGCACCTTACTTCATGTCACAGTCCTATAAAGTGAGTGTTTATTACACCCATTATACAGGTAAAGAAACTGAAGCTCAGAGGTGAGTAGCCTAACAAAGTTCACCCACCAGTCGTGTGACAGCAGGTTGGAGGTCAGGTCTCTAACTCTGTGGCTCGAACTTTTAGTGGCTGCTTAGAACTCTGTCCAAAGAACCAGAGCAGACGGTAACCAGCCCAGAGGGAGTCTTCTTTCTTTTTCAGGTTTGATACTTAGGTCCTAGTGATTTCAAACCATATGAGATTTCTAATATTTATTTGCTTTTATATATAACATTTTGTCTTTTAAGAACATGCTCACTTGTTAATTATTCATTGTTATATGTGAATATCAACATCGTAAGAAGTGTCTGGTCTATGATATAACGTAACAGATATGAAGCCTTTTAAATTTAGGTTATGTTTAAGATTTGGGCTGGGGACAGAGGAGCAATACCTTGACCAAACAGATTTCTCACACAGATACCCTTTCGAGTGTACTTTTTTGTACAGGAGATTAGGAAGACTAAGAAAACATTTAACACTACCAATTTTCTTGATATTGAAATAGTGTAAAGGTATTACTATTTTCTTTGCAGTTATTATGATACCTTTACCCTATTATTGCCACTATACACATGATACTTATAAGTATTCAGCCTTGGGTGGCTAAAATACCTTGATTCTTGTATTTTTACCAGACTGCTTTAAATCACTAATTGAAGAAGATATACGTGTGTGTTTGTGTGTGTGTGTCTACGTTTATGTACGTAGATGGACATATTAGAAGTCTGAAACTTTATTATCCTGTCTGGATTGATTGCTGTTTCCATTAGAATGTTTTACTAATGAAACTGAATTTAATAAACAAGAAAAAGAGAGATGCTTTTATAAAGGAGTTTAAATTTAGCCACCTGAGTTTCCATCGGTATTGTTAATCATCTTGCACACCCCCACCATAAGGCATGGTCTCATTGTCCTGATTGCTCGGCCACATCTTCCCACTCCCCGTCACCCCCCGGGTCCTGCTGTCGCCTGGGAGCCCCTGCTTCCCAGTCCCCACGGCATTTGTGATTCCCCACAGCTGGGCCATTAGAAGAAGAGCGGTTCGGCTTCCCCGCATTCAGTGGCATCTCTCGGCTGACCTGGCTCGTGTCCCTCTTTGGGGAACTTTCTCTTGTGTCTGCCACTTTGGAACAGCGAAAGGAAGATCAATATATGAAGATGTCTGTGTGCCTGGAGACAGAGAACAAGAGGTAAGTCGTGAGAAGCCGTGAGGAAAAGGAAACTTAGGGACATCCTCGTGTGTTCACAAGGGCGAATCACTCCCAACTCCAGAAGAACTGCCTGCTTGTGCGGCACGCAGAGCACTGAGATTGCACCAACTGCCTCCTTTCATCCTCAGCAGCCCCGGGAATTTAGTAGAGAAGACAAATATAATCCCCTTTGCCAGTAAGTAAATGCAGGCTTACAGAATTTAAGAAGGTCGCCTAAGTCACACAAATAATTAATATCAGATTTAGTAGTAGATGTTGAGTTAACCTCTGTGACCTGAATTTTTTCCAATTTTTTTTTTTTTTTTTTTTTGAGACAGAGTCTCAGTGTGTTTCCCGGGCTGGAGTGCCGTGGCGTCAGCCTAGCTCACAGCAACCTCAAACTCCTGGGCTCAAGTGATCCTCCTGCCTCAGCCTACCAAGTAGCTGGGACTGCAGGCATGCGCCACCATGCCCGGCTAATTTTTTCTATATATTTTTAGTTGTCCAATTAATTTCTTTCTAATTTTAGTAGAGACGGGGTCTCGCTCTTGCTCAGGCTGGTTTCGAACTCCTGAGCTCAAACAATCCGCCCACCTCAGCCTCCCAGAGAGCTAGGATTACAGGCGTGAGCCACCGCGCCTGGCCTTCTCCAGTGTTTTATTGTGAAAGTTTTCAGACATAACGGTGAAGTTGAAAGAATTTTGCAGTGGACACTCATACACCTACCACCTAGATTCTGCTATTAGCGTTGTACTCCACTCCTTATCACGTGGGCAGACATGCATCCCTCAGTGCAAACAGAATTTAAGGTTCTGTTGTTGAGCTTTATCGTCATAGCATAACTGTTACCCTGTTCCAAAATGTTCTTTATTTCTTATACCAAGTCTTTTTAACAAAAGCACACTCAAGGCTGGGCATCGTGGCTCACACCTGTAATCATAGCACTTTGAGAGGCCAAGGCAGGAGGATCACTTGAGGCCAGGAGTTTCAGACCAGCCTGAGCAGCATAGTGAGACCCCCATCTCTACAAAGAAAAATTAGCCAGGCATGGTGGCACCTACCTGTACTCAGGAGGCTGAGACAGGAGGATCCCTTGAGCCCAGGAGTTCGAGGTTACAGTGAGCTATGATTGTGCCATTGTACTCCAAGCTAGGTCGCAGAGCTAGACCTTGTCTCAAAAAAAGAAATAAGATTTAAAGGGGAGAAAAAGAGTCCATTCATAATTTTCCTTGCAAAGCATTTGAGCTGGGTGGAATATTCAGAGCAGTAAAGGTTGTAGAGTGTCTTCGTATGTGTTTCCAGGTAGGTGGTCTCCTTGTAGTAAAAGAACTAGACCCTTGGATATTTAAAAAAGAAAAGTCCCTGAATGAAGCCTAATCTCTGTCAATTTCGAGGAGTTTCCTCTCTGCTAGGAAAAGGCAAGGGCCCGGCGGGAGAAGGAAGAGCACACAGAGCGTGGCGGTGCCGCAGGTGGCGTGACCGGCAGTGGTGGGCCCTGGCTGTGGTGTTGGCCACAGGAGTGTTAGCATTGCCGGTGAGGTCAGACCTGGCCAGAGACGGTGGCAGTGTCCTGTAAGCAGAGCTAAAGGTAGCTCAAGGTGCTACAAGAGCAGAGGGAAGGGGAACCTGGAGAGGTCTGATCACAGTTGTCAGAGGAGGGGCTGCCCTGCTCGGTCGCGAAGTCAGGCCGTGAGGAAACATGATGTGGGAAGCGGGGCTGACTCTCGTGTTTACACAGGGCTGAGGTTGGGGCAAACACCATATAATTGTAACT
Source organism: Propithecus coquereli (assembly GCF_000956105.1). Classification (NCBI taxonomy): domain Eukaryota; kingdom Metazoa; phylum Chordata; class Mammalia; order Primates; family Indriidae; genus Propithecus; species Propithecus coquereli. Next base: position 4,603,058 of record NW_012148086.1, on the reverse strand, counting down.
TCTTACATTCATATAGTACTTTTCACTTCACAAATCACATTTTTAATCTCTCGGCAGCACCGTGATGTAGGTACAGCTGGACACCAGCTTTTTGATAGAATTTATAATAATCACTCAATTTTAAAACTTTGAGTCAAAACCCAAAAAGTTTAGTTGATGGATAGATCTAAGGTGTAAACACTAAAGTGTTTTACTTAATTTACTAATTTAATTGCTGTTTCCTGGATTCTTTTTTTTTTTTTTTTTTTTGGGACAGAGTCTTGCTCTGTTGCCTGGGCTAGAGTGCCATGGCGTCAGCCTAGCTCACAGCAACCTCAAACTCCTGGGCTCAAGCCATCCTCCTGCCTCAGCCTCCCAAGTAGCTGGGACTACAGGCATGCACCACCATGCCCGGCTAATTTTTTCTCTATATATATATTTTTAGTTGTCCAGATCATTTCTTTCTATTTTTTAGTAGAGACGGGGGTCTCGCTCTTGCTCAGGCTGGTCTCGAACTCCTGACCTTGAGCTATCCACCCGCCTCGGCCTCCTAGAGTGCTAGGATTACAGGCGGGAGCCACCGCGCCCGGCCTGTTTCCTGGATTCTTTGGCCTGAATATGAATTTTTGCTTTATGGGCTAGCACTGAACACCCGTAAGTCGCTTTAATGACCTCCAGCATAGCAAACTTGCTGAACTGCAGTGCTCTGAAGCAAGTTGGGCCCCGCTCAGTTGAGGTGCCCCTTGGTGTCGTGTGCCGTGTGTGGAGAGGAAAAGCCGTAGTGTCCTGGGAGTGCAGCCCTGGCTTCTCGTAGTGCCTGGGAAGAATGCCTTGCGGTTGTGGGCTTGTCTCAGTCTGCACGTGGGATTCTGTTTCGGCTAAAAGTAGACATCTTCCCAAGGCTGCTCACTACACGTGAGGACCCACTGCCAGTTGTCTCGGGATACGGTTCCTTAAGTTATAGCTACCTGCAGATGACACAGCGGAGTGGAGCAGAACCACAGGGGAATGGGTGGGGGTGATCTTGAAAGGTCACCAATAAAAGGACAGGGGTCATCACTTGAATCCCTGCTGTACAAATACTAGTATTGGCTAATGTTTATTGAGTGCATACTATGTGCCAGGCCTGGCCTAGCCCTTTTACAAGGGTTTTTTTGTGTTGTTTTTTTTTTTTTTTTTTGAGACAAGAGTCTCACTCTGTCGTTGCAGGTGGAGTGCAGTGGCATCATCATAGCTCACTGCAACCTCAAACTCCTGGGCTCAAGTGATCCTCCTGCCTCAGCCTCCCGAGTAGCTTGGACTATAGGTACATGCAACGATGCCCAGCTAATTTTTCTATTTTTAGTAATTACAGGGTCTCGCTCTTGCTCAGGCTGGTCTCAAACTTCTAAGCTCAAGCAGTCTGCCCACCTTGCCTCTCAGAGTGCTAGGATTATAGGTGTGAGCCAACCTTGCCCAGCTGAAGTAGATATTATTATTATCATAGGAGACGGGCTTAGAGAGGTTAAGAAACTTGCCCAGGGGCACAGAGCTAATAAGTGGTTATGTGGCATTCACACTCAGGCAGCCTGTCTCCAGACCCCACACTGCATGCCTTCTCCCCAGCAGTTCTCAGGAAGGGCAAGGAAAGGACCGTCAGAGGAACACACCAGGTCTCATCTATACCTGATCAGAGTCTTCACACGTCAGTGAGATTGGTGTCATTAGCCCCAAATCCCAGAGTTAGCCAGGAAACCCTGTCGCAACTTACCCAAATCCATGTTCTTTCCATCTTACCAGCAGTTTTCAAACTCTGTGAAAATAGATATTAGGACCCCTTTTCAACCCAAATCTTATGTGGATATCCAGTATATAAAAGAGGTACAAATTTTAACTCTCCTGTTGAAGTCCGTTGGTAGGAGTGGTGCCAAAGCAGTGCCCTGCCTGCCTCTTCTTTGGAGCTTGTTAGAAAGTTGCCACCTCCACCATGCTTGCAGACAGCCACTGACACTAGGGACGTGGATATGATTGGACAGCTTCCAGTAGAAGGTGAGAAGCAGGTAGCACTTTTGCAGGTAGTCAGTGCCAGTTCGGTGAATGCAAACATTTGCACAGGAAGATTTTCACAGAGGGTTGCAGAGGAGCTGTCTATGAACTCGGGCTTGTGTTTTTGGTTGGAATGTCTGGAATCAGGTGTGGTCCAAGCCCAGAACCTGAGTGGACCAGATCCTAGCCTTACCTCTACTCCATCCAGGTGGCAGGAATATGCCAAAGCTGATGTCACTTAAACCTATGGTTAGGAAACAGCATGACTTTCCAAGTTTTTAGCAGACAGGGTCAGAAAATAAGGAGGCTATTATATCAACATCTGTCCTGATGATATGGTTCCCCCGTAGTGCATTTCAGACCACTTCCTCTTGAGCGCCGCGCCACCTCCGCCCACTGCAGTGCTGCTAGTCTTGGCAAGTGAGATTAGCCCAGGGAGGAGTCCTTTACCGAGGTTAGAGGCAGCCCTGAGCTTCCTACAGCACCCAAAACACCTTCTTGGCCGGGCGCGGTGGCTCACGCCTATAATCCTAGCACTCTGGGAGGCTGAGGCGGGCGGATCATTCTGAGCTCAGGAGTTCCAGACCAGCCTGAGCAAGAGCGAGACCCTGTCTCTACCAAAAAATGGAAAGAAATTAATTGGACAGCTAAAAATATATGTAGAAAAAACTAGCCGGGCATGGTGGCGCATGCCTGTAGTCCCAGCTCCTCGGGAGGCTGAGGCAGGAGGATCGCTTGAGCCCAGGAGTTTGAGGTTGCTGTGAGCTAGGCTGACGCCACGGCACTCGCCCCAGGCAAGAGAGTGAGACTCTGTCTCAAAAAAAAAAACAAAACAAACACTTCTTAAGTGGCCTCCTGTGCCCTTTCCTGGGATCCCCTACCTAAATTTTAAGCCTTTATTATGGGGCACCACTCCAGAAGCAGATAACAAAAGAGGACGAAGGTGGTTTCCCTTCATTCCTTAGCATCACTGGTCTGACCTGCGTCCCAGGCCTGACCTACTGCAGCCAAACGGGAGGCAAAAACCCCATGACGTAGCGCAGCAGTGCAGCAAACTGCCTTGAACTTGGCCCTGGCTCGTCCCTGTGGGAAACGAAAAGGGAGGGGGACCAAAGAGAAGCAGCCAGAGGCCAACACCGAGTCATCTTACTCCTGGGACTTTATTCTAAGAAGGAAGGAAAAATATATATGTGAAGATGCTAAATGCAGGATACCTATAAATTTGGCAACAATAAAATATTAAGTAAATTATATAATCAATTGTGTATGATATGCACACAGAAATTAATCACAATAGCAGAATCTATAGGATCAGAAACATTTTTAAATAAGCAAAAGAAGCATAATCAAACACTGCTGAGGGCACTGATACTTTGAGACGGGAGTCTGCCAGCCTCCTCATTTGTTGGCAAATTGATAACCTCCTTTCCTTCTAAAAAAAAATTGCTTATGGCTTTATATGCCATATACATACAAATATTTGAAAGGATTATGTTAAACTGAAGATTCTTTTATTTAGGTGGAAGACTTTATGGATTTTTTTTTTTTTTCATTTAAAAAGTCCTGGTTGGGCACAGTGGCTCACAGCTGTGATCCTAGTACTTTGGGAGGCCGAGCTGAAGGGATTGCTTGAGGCCAGGAATTCAAGACCAGCCTGAGCAAGAGTGAGACCCCGTCTCTACCAAAAATAGAAAAAATTAGCTGGGCGTGGTAGCATGCACCTGTAGTCCCAGCTACTTGGGAAGCTGAGGCAGGAGGATCGCTTGAGTCCAGGAGTTTGAGGTTGTGGTGACCTGTGATGATGCCAACACACTCCAGCCCAGGCAACAGAGCAAGATCCTGTCTCCAAAAAAAAATAAATAAATGAAAAGTCCTTAAAGCAATGCTGTGTAGTTTTTAGAATATATTTAAAAGAGCAGATTTTATGTTTTTTCTGTCATATTCAGTGAAGCTTTTTACTTTAGGTCAAAATGTACTTAGGGAGAAGATTTCTCTGTTTTCCATAAGCAGATATTACAGCTCTTATCTGTTATAAAGAGAGCAATAGCCCAAAGGACAGACTTGGAAGAACTGGAGTCTGTCCTATTTGGATTTTAGATTTTTGAGTATGGACATGAGCCTGGGTGGGGAGGGTAGGGATTTGAAATGGAAACAGGTGCTTTGTTAACTGGTAGTGGGTATTTTCTGACATGTGTTCGGGTTCCTAGATTTCTTTGAGAATCTGATGAAAGAACTCCCAAGAATTCTTCCTCATGGAAGTGTACATCCAACATGGGAAAGCAGTTTGCACACTGTTGCAGGCGGCTCTCGCGTTGCCTGTAGTCTGTGTCTGGAGCCCCTAGAAGGATCCTAGGAGACTCAGGGTGAAAACTCTAGAATAGCTAACAGGTCTTCACACAAAAGTCACTGAATGAATTCCCCTGCCTGATGGCAAAATTAAATAAAGGACTGTTTGGCCGTAAAGTTGGAAACACAGTCATCCACGGCCTTTGGGAGGCTGGTGGAAGTCAGGGGCCACCTAAGCCACCACACTGAGCCACGACAGCAGGGAAGGTGGGTGCACAGTGAGGGCCTGTTAGCAGATCAGGTGCCAGCAAGCACCCATTTGTGCTCCTGTGTCTTCTCTAACAGGGTTCTTTTGTCTTTGCAGTCCGCTGTCGTGGATTGAAGAGAAAGGGCCAGGTTTAAAACGAAACAGATATTTAAGCTTCCATTTCAAGTCTGGGTCCCTGGAGAATGTGCCAAATGTAGGCGTCAATAAGAACATTTTCCTGAAAGATCAAAATATATTTGTGCAGAAACTCCTAGGCCAGTTCTCAGAGAAGGAGCTGGCTGCGGAGAAGAAACGCATCCTGCACTGCCTGGGCCTTGCGGAGGAAATCCAGAAGCACTGCTGCCCCGAGAAGTGAGGATGGAAGCGACGTGGCACTCCCAAGATGGGACCAGAGTTTGCTTCTTACGAGAGTTGACCTTTATCTCTATTCTTACAATAAACATGTTGGGTAAACAGGATTCGTTTATTGTTACTGGCTGCGTTGGGGGTGATATTGGGGTTGGGGTCGTGCAGTGGGATCAGGGTGCGCTGACCTTGGCCGAGCTTAGCTAAGTGCTTAAATGCCTGGTTCCGTTTACTCTCCCCAGCCCTGTGAGGGCGTCTTCACTGGCATTCTAGAAAGGCTTGTTTGAAGTCAGCTAGATCGTAAGTGGCAGAACCAGGCTTTAAGTCCCACCTGTGCTCTGAACCACTACAAAACACTGCCTTGAATTTTATTTTCTCTCACAAACTTTCACTGGGTAACGGTGCTGGGTGCTGGGAATTCTAAAAACGGGTAAGATGTAGCCACTGCCCTCAATAACTCAGTGTCTAAAGGGAACCAGCCACACAAAGCAGTCACTGCTGTAGCATATCCAGTAAAGAGAATCGCACCTGTGGGCCTGGAGCAGGGTTCAGGGGAGACTTATGGACCGGATCTCGATGATGGGTGAGGGTCGGGGAGGGCCCTCCTCATGCAGGACTGGCAGGAGCAAAGGAACAGAGCGGAGGCGGCGGGAGCGCGCCTGGGGAGTGTTGCTGGGGCATTGGGGAATGGAGGGGGAGTCCCAGAGAGGCAAACCTGGTTTTGGGGTAACCTAGAAGTCAGATGTAAGAGCTGGGGTATGGTTTATTATGCAGTGCGGAGGCACTGGAGGGTGTTAGCTCCCCGAGGAATGGCACTCAGAAGGCTGCCTGGAGGAGGTGAGACGAGATGGAAGAGGCGGCATGCAGGTGACAGCCAGCGGGTGTGCGCTGCAGGCCCGGAGCTGCGCACGTTCAGTCAGACTCTGCCGCCCTTGAGGCAGCGCCGTCTCAGGAAGCTGCTCCTTCAGTTCCTTGGTGGTCCTGTTGCATTTTCTCAGAAGCCTCTGTTGGATTTCTTGCTTCTCTAACTGTCCTCTCACCTTTGCCTACTCCCCCTTGCCATTGTGATGTTGAACCAGTTCAGAAGCTGTGAGGTCACTGATGGAGGCGAACTCTACTGTTTCCGTTTCTGTTTTTCCATCACCACAGTGCCTCAAGGTAGAGCCAAGAAATATGTTAACTTAAAATCTAAAAAAAAATCCTAAAGGTCTGCATCAGGGTCAAGGTTATTGTGAGTCAGGGCCATTGTCACGCTCAGGGTCAGGATTAGGGTGCGTGTATTAGGCTGAGGCTCAGGGTCACAGTCACGGCGAGGGTCAAGGTCAGGATCAGCAGTCCCTGTGCACCTCCCAGCACCATGTGCTGGCGTTTGTGGATGCAACTTTCTGAAATGTTCTTCCCCCTTTTACCTGCACGTCTACCTCCTTCACCTGCGTGGAGTCCCTAATGCTGCCTCCCCCTCACTGCCCCTCCACTGGGATATGGGCAGCAATCTTGGAATGGAACATTTTGCTCATTAATGAGCCCTAAGCACTTAGAATGAGTGCCTGGCACAAGTAGGTACTCAATAAAAGTTTAATAAATGACGAATATGCATTGAAGTATTTCTGGAAAAAAGATACACTTGGAAATAAAATGTAACACTGTTCACAGTTCTCTCTAGGGTAGAATTACAAGAAAGCTTCATGGTCAATTTGATATATATTCATATTGTTTTCTTTTTTTGTTTTGTGATGAGATTTCACTATGTTGTCCTGGCTGGTCTTGAACTCCAGGCTCAAGCGATCCTCCCACCTCATCGTCCTGAGTCGCTGGGACTACAGGCGCACCACATCTGGCTCATTTTGTGATTTTTATTTCTAAAAACATGGACTGGTTGGCCGGGCACAGTGGCTCACGCCTGTAATCCTAGCACTCTGGGAGGCTGAGGCGGGCAGATTGTTTGAGCTCAGGAGTTCAAGACCAGCCTGAGCAAGAGCGAGTCACCATCTCTACTAAAAAAAAATAGAAAGAAATTATCTGGACAACTAAAAATATATAGAAAAAATTAGCCGGGCATGGTGGCGCATGCCTGTAGTCCCAGCTACTCGGGAGGCTGAGGCAGGAGGATCGCTTGAGCCCAGGAGTTTGAGGTTGCTGTGAGCTAGGCTGACGCCACGGCACTCCCCCAGGCAAGAGAGTGAGACTCTGTCTCAAAAAAAAAAAAAAAAAAAAATGGACTGGTTAACAAATCTGCATGTCATCCTTGCAAGGGGCCACACTCATCTTTGTATTGCTCTAAGTTTAGTATAGGTGCTGCCAAAGCGAGCACTCATATTGTTTTTTTTAAAATTACTATTGTTTTATTATCACCAAAAATGAATCTTTCCATTTTGAGAGAAAACAAAGAACTTAGGTAGAGTACCAGATAGAGTGACTGGCACAAGGTACACGCTGAACTGTAACTGTCAGCTAAACTTCAGACAACTGGCAGCCTTCCTGCGAGAAATGGCACACCGTCAAAGAAACCTTACCCTAGTTCCCTCACTTAAAGAGTAAAGACAGAGCTGGGCACGGTGGCTCACACCTGTAATCCTAGCACTTGGAAGCCCAGGGAGAAGGACTGCTTGAGGCCAGGAGTTTGAGACCAGCCTGAGCAACACAGCAAGACCCTTTCTCTATAAAAAATAGAAAAATTTGCTAGGCATGGTGGCACCCACCTCTAGTCCCAGCTACTTGGGAGGCTGAGGCAGGAGGATTGCTTGAGCACAGGAGTTCGAGATTGCAGTGAGTTATGATGACACCACTGCACTCTAACCCAGGCAATAGAGTGAGACTCTGTGTCAAAAAAAAAAAAAAAGATTAAAGACAGGCCAGCCATGGTGACTCATGCCTGTAATCCCAACACTTTGGGAGGCCAAGGCAGGAGGATCACTCGAGCCCAGGAGCTTAAGGCTGCAGCGAGCTATGATGATGCCACTACACCTCGGCCTGGGTGACAGAGCAAGAACCTGTCTCTGAAATAAAAGAAAAGAAAGAGTAAAGACAAAAAAGAGGCAGGACAATAGGGAGGGTCTTTATTCAACAGCAGCTGAGAAATGATGCCTCAGTCCACCAAGGGGATGTTTCCCTCTTGTTCTAGTTTACTCCTTTTCCACACGCTTCTATTTTTTGCGGCTACAGCTTGATGTAAAAAAAAAAAAAGGAATTGTCTTAGATGTACTTATACACAACCTTTGAAGGCACAGTTTGGAGGTGGAGTCGCACAGGACACTTGTAGAAGTGGGACAGCAGAGTCTCACTGTAGCCCACGAGGAAGTAGTACTTGTGTGCAGGCAGGTTCCTCAGGACCATGGCACAGATCTCCACCTGGTTAGCCCGGCGCTTTAGGACCACCTGGTCTGCCAGGCAGCCTGGAAAGGTACCCAGCATGAACTTGCGAAGGAAAACATCCTCCACCGTTCGCTCTGCAGCGTGGTCCTCCCCATCCAGGTTACCTGAGGAGGGAAGGGCACCAAAAGGAGTCAGCCCTGTCGCCCCAGGGACCTGCCCAAACTCCCAAGTCGACATCCGAAAGCACTGGGCACTCAATCCCACCCCTCACCTCCAGCCCCTTCTCTTTTCTTCAACTAATGGAAGTTCAAAGTACATTATTTCATTAATTCCCAAACCAATCCTGTGAAGTAGATATTATCATTATCCTTGTTTTACAAAAAGGAAGATGGAGGCCTGAGCCAGGGCACAACTCAGACAATGCCTCCATATCCAGTCCCTTTCCCAACCTTTCTTGGTTGCCTTATAAAAGCACTGCTCCTTCCATGGGCCAAAAGATGAAGTCACCAGCTATTTTTAAAATTAGGGACACGAGCTCTCTCATGAGCCAGAGCCACAGCTCCCCCCGCCACCCGCCCGCCACCAGTGGATTCTGTGTGGCCTCAACCCCCCTGCAGCCCTTATAATGTCTGTTAAAAGAGTCTATGCCCAGACCTCAGATTAGAACCAGAAAGGGAGGGGACAAGAATCTGTATTTTAAGTAAGTTCTCTACATGCATCTCAAACATCCAAGTTGAGAACCCTCATACGGAACAAAACACAGCTGATTCTCAACAGTTCACAGTAGTTATATTCTATAAAGTCATTGCGAACACTGAATTATTAAATATTGAACCATTGCTCCTAGGAGAAATACAGGGTTAGGTTTCTTCAAGCCTCTGCGTACAATATTCTCGTCAACACATCAATACATAACCTGACTTCATGTGTGTTTCTGTTTAAAGACACCAGGTCCAGAGTGGCCTTCGAAGTGCCTAGAGTGTTGATTTGGTGGATACAAGTTGTAGTTAGTAGAAGAATTCACCAATATGGAATTCATGAATAATCAGGATCAACTATACATACTTGTAGAGAAAAATTTGTGCTTCAGGGGAAAACTGCATTACTTAGAACATTCTTCAGGTTTCAGATTCCATGTGGACTTCACACCTTTCATTGCCCCTGAGCTATTTTACATCTCTGTAAATTATAGATAACTGATAGGAATGAAAAGTAATTCTTGGCTGTAGACATACAAATAACTTCTGTTTCAGTGGAGGCTCAAGAGTCCCTGCCTCTCATGGAAAAAAAGTTTTGCATTCATCTTCAAATTCATTTCAACATCCTGATCTATCCATATCGCTGCTTTTTAATGTCTCCTCGAATTCGTTTAAAAGATTTCTGACCCTGGCATTATTTCCTGAGTTCAACAAAATCTGTGACACGTGCTCATTTTCTCTGCGTGTCAGTCGGACTGAATGCTCCTTCTGGAGGGCCTGGAGTCCCCTCACCTGTGTGCAACGACAGCCAGCCTTTGCGGTGGGCGATGTGGTGCGGTGCATGTGCCTCCTCGTAACTCACCGGCTTCTCCCCCTTGCTCACGCGGACTCGGGCCGCCCGGTTCTAGGCGCAAAAGGGGCCGTGACTCCACCAGACCCCCGATCCGCCCCTCTATCCCGCGCCGTAGCCCCCGCCACCAGCCGGTACTGCTCTCCCGCCCCAGGATCCCAACCTTCAACCCACCCCCGGCTCGAGCCCCGCCCCCAGTCCCCGGGCCACACCCCCTCAGCCCTCGCCGCGCCCCCAACCCCGGCGCTGACCCCTGCACCCGCGCAGCGAACCCAGGCCTCCGCCCCGCGCCCCGGCCGCGCTCACCTTGGCGCAGACCGCGGAGGTGTGCAGGGGGCGCCAAGCGCAGGGCAGCTCTCCGCTCCAGGACAGCACCTGTAGGGGGAGGACGCGTGAGGCGGAAACCAGGGACCCCCACACCCAACTCTCCGGGCCCTGCGGCGTCGCCCACTTACCCGCGGCCCCAGCAATCGGTTGCACACGGGCGCCGCCATTTTAGGCCGAGCGGAGCGCGGGACGTACCACAGCGCGGCGGGGGTGGGACCACGGACGAGACCAAATCGGGTGTGCGATACGTCAGCGGGGGCGGGGCCTCGGCGGGGCGGGGCCTCGTGGTGGAGGACCTGACTCTCTCGCTTTTCCCCGCTGGCTTGTGAACGCTTATCCCTGCCCTTCTCCGCCCTGCCGTGGTCGTTGCTTGCACTGGATTTCAGATCTGGAAATTTGATGATGCGAAGCGTGAGGGTTTGCCCTCAAAGAGCTCACAGAAGTTGGGACGATGGGCGTGCCGCCCACTGGTCCCCCGCCCCGCCCAGCCCGGGTCCTCGGGGCTCAGAGAGGAGCAAAGCGTCTTTTGCAGGTCCTAGAAGTTAGGCTGCTGAGCTCTGTCTCCCAATAGTATTCTTAAAAATATATAAATATCTCTGGGCTTTTTACCCACAAATAAAGAACAGACATATTTTGGTTAAAACTTTACCCAGTTCTCCAAGGATGAGTTATGCCGAGGGTAGAGTTTGCCACGTGTGACGATATGCTGGTGGCTGGCCCCTAGGGAAGGAAAATTTTAAGGGGGAAAGAGCCAGAGAGCAAGGAAATTCATGGGAATTTCGCAGGGCCTGTAACACTCAAACCAGAGCGTTGCCACTGTAACTGGTGTCCAGTAATTATTAATAAGAAATGGAAAAATAGCAACACTGGATATCTTATTTTAGAACTCAGTAATGGAAAAAACATGGGCTCTGGAGTCAGCCCCATGTATAACAATCTTTGTACAGTGAAGTCCCAGTTCCATTATCTATAAAATGGGCTTTAATAATAGTGCCTCATAGTACTGCTAGGATCAAGATAGTATTTAATAAATGAGAGCGGTTACTGGCTGTTACATTGAATCACGTGAAATTGCCAGTTTTTGGCCGTTCTGGACCTACATCGTTCACCCTAACCATACAGTACTCGAATAATGCTGTGTTTCCTGTGGGAGGGAGGACTAGACTAGCATCTGTGGGGAAGTGGAAGCAGGGGTGGGGCCGTGACTTGCCCACCATCACACAGGGAAAGGAAGAGAGGGAACGACACAGCTCTCTTGACTTCTGCCCGGTTCATTTTCCATGACCAAGACTCCTCTGACCACTGGAAACAGAGTCAAAAACAAAAGACCCTTAATAAAAGCACAGGGTCTTCCATGCCCACTTCACTAGGAATGTTTTATTCTTAAGTGTTTTAAAATTTTGGCCTCCAACTGTTCTGCATGTTGGATAAAGGGACAGAACAGAGATGGGATGCTCTCCAGTCCACAATACTTTGCAAAAACAAGAACTTTCAACTTTTCCAAAAGAATCCTTTTAAACTGACAATATTTTTTCTTCCTAAAGTTTCCATAAAATTCAATAGTCTTATAGTTCTTGTTTTGTGGTGGTGTTGTTTTGAGACAGGGTTTCACTCTGTTGCCCCAGGTAGAGTGTAGTGGTGTGATCATAGCTCACTGCAACCTCAAACTTCTGGGCTCAAGTGATCCTCCGGCCTCTGCCTCCGAATGTGCCAGGATTACAGGCGAGTGCCACCACGCCTTGCGGATAATCTTAGGTGAGGAACATCATATGAGGCATCTGAATTGCCTGAGTCCAAATCCTGGACCCGCTGCTTCCTGGCTGTGTAATTTGGCAAGTGACTGAACTTCCCTGAGCCCCCGTTTCCCTCATCTGTAAAATGGGGACAGTAATGGTGGTTGTGAAAATTACACCATAAAATGCCTGGTGGAGTGAGCAGTTAACGGTCAAAAAATAAAATTAAAAAAAAAAAAAAGAGTCCCTGATATCTAGACATCCTCTTAGGGAGAACCAGCCATGGAGGGTTCTATGAGAACTCACAGCGACACCACCGTGACCAGAGGAAAGAAGAGAGGGGAAGAACAGCAAAGGTGATAATGGCACGACACCTCTTGGGGCCTAAGGTATAAGCGGCAGCAGGAGACAGTGCTGGCCAGGTGAGCAGGGGCCGTATCACCAAGAATGTCCTTGGGGGTCTATGTCTGGAGTCATTTTGCCCATGAAGCGGTAGGCAACACAATCAAATTTGTTTTTCTCTATGCAAGCCACTTTCCCTTAGGCCTGAGGTGTGTTCTCAGGAATTCCAAATTGAGCTAGATCTTCCCAAGACCATTTCAGTGGCAAACATTTCCATGGTTCAGATACCTCTGTCTATATTATGATTGTGGGGAGGGGATCATGTGGGTACCTTTGCTTGATTAGAATAACTTAAAATGACATTTTTAATATATTAATATGAATTGTTACATTGTTTTAAATCACCAGTGGAAAAATTTTAATGGGGTTATTTTCTCTTTTTTAGGGGGCTGGTATTTTATTTTTCTGTAACTTCCCTGTTGGTGTTTTGACACACTGTGCTTCTCCTGCCAATCCCATAAAGGAGGCAGACTTTCCAGGTTTCACAGATCAGAAAATGGAGGCTCAGAGACTCACCTGAAGCTACAGAACCAGTAAATGGTAGAAGGCCTCTGGCTCCAGAGACTGTGCTCTTTCAGTATCCGGGGTTCCACTGCATCACTTGGTGGGGGTGAGGGTTCAGAACCATTTTGGGATGGGGAATGGCCTGGGTTTCCGTGGCTTGGTGCAGACAGCTCCCAACTGGCCCTCAGGGACTACCCGGATATGGAGCAGCTATATCCAGGAGCAAGTGACCCTACACACAGGGCTCACCTGTGCCCCTGCCAGGGCCTAGCGCAGAAACAGAATGTATAACTGCTTTCCTCAGACATGAGCCTTTGTTCTCCACATGACAGCCAGGAGCAGCTAGTTGTGCTCTCAAAGCACTGGTTCTCAACTGACTGCATGACAGAGCCCACTGGGCCCCACTCCACCGCTGTGGCTAGGGGGGCAGGCACCCACACATTAAAAATGCCCCTTAGATGACTCCAATTTGCAGCTGGAGTTGAGAACCAATGTCCTGAGCTCAGAGTTTATTTGGGAGACTCCCAAAAGATGTATTTGCAGAGCCCCCTTTGGGGGAGAAGGCCATTGGTCTTCCTTGGAAGACCATGGCAGCTCCCTGAGGGGACTGGCCATGGTCCAGGCCTGCCACTCTTGGGTCACAAGGCAGAGGAGGGGTCTGCTGGGTGGTCTGGACTTCGTCGAGATGGTGTGTCCAGTTGGGTCCAGCACAGCGGCCATGGGCTAACCCAGCACTGCCTGGGCTGTGGAAAGGCTGTGTAAGTGGGTGCCCTCTCAGCCCATTGGTACTTCCGCAGCTCAGGCCAGCCTGAACACTGTTGACTTCCTGAAAGCCACCAGAATCTAGCCTCAGGGAGGGGCTGCCATCTCCCTTCCTGTGGGCTGCAGCCGAAATAACTCCACCATGATGGTTCTCTTTACAACAGACTCAGTCCCAACTCAGAACCACTGACACTTTCCACTTTGTAAATCTACGTTTTTACATTATTTCTGGTGATTCATTTTCTCCTAACAACAACCCATTCACCAAGAAGAATCCCAGAGGCTCTCAGCTCTATTCCAGGAAATAGGTCAACAACCACTGAAACTGTATGAGTTAAAGCAGAGAGGTGTGTCAAACCACAGATAGCCTGCATGGCTCAGGCCATGTTCCCCAAGAGCGCCCACTGCATCCTCGCACCTCTGTCCTCCCTCTGTTAAGGCATATGGAGAAGGACTAGGTTCAGCCAGTGAGGTATAAGCTGTACCTGTAATTACTGACTGCAGCTCTGGGGTGCTGAGGAGTCAGCCACTCTCCTGATACAAGAGCCACAGGAATTACAAACACCTAGGGCCACACGGGGACCCTAGGCTAAAAGTCAGAATCTGACAGGGCCAACTCGGGGTTTGGGGTAGACGAGATCTGCCTCAAGACAGACAGGATGGAGGGATGGGCCTCATGGGCTCTAGCAACTGAGACCTCTCCTCCAGGGCTCCCAGAAGCCACTAGATCTGGGTGTAAGAATGAGGAGGAGAGGAGGAGACAGGAGAGGAGACGAGGAGACAATGGAGATGTGGTAAGACAAGGACCGAGACTGGCACAGAAAGGCCCGACCCCTAGGGTGGGCAAGAATGGATGTGGGGCTGGCACGAGAGGCTGTCCTGACAAAGACGTGCCTGCCAGAGTCACCAGGGCCAGAGAGAAACAGAGGGGCCTGCAGGCTGCCAGCAGCAGGGAGGAAGCCACAGACCCTGAGTGCAGGGCGATGAAACAACGGGAGAACCCAGACCAAGGGCACCTTGGCTCTCTTCTGCACTCCTGACTCATCCGTGCTCACAAAGCCACCCTCCAGTGTACTTTTGTTAGGAATCTTAGTAGAATTTAGCAATGGCTTATGGCCAAATCACTTTTTATTACTGACTTAGAAAAAGAGAAAGTTATTTCCTTCCTGGGCTAATTCACATCTGAGTTGGGGCTACCAGATCAGGCCTACACTGGTACAGACGGCTCAACACCAGCTCCGCTAGGTGATGTATTTCAATAAATCTAAGATGTTATCAATTAGAAGAGGCTATTAAGAAGATGCCATTAAAAGGCCAGACACAGTGGCTCACGCCTGTGATCCTAGCACTCTGGTAGGCCAAGATGGGAGGATTGCTTGAACTCAGGAGTTAGAGACCAGCCTGACTAAGAGTGAGACTCCATCTCTACCAAAAAGAAGAAAAAAAAGAGAAGATGCCATTAAGAAAGAAAATGGCTGCAAATTAATCTTAAGATATCATTGGTTACAAGATGAATCCTGACCTGACATGTTAAAATGCCTGAGACTGATGCACAAGCCTCGCAAGTGTGCAGACTGATGTAGACACAAAGATAGGGCCTTGCTCGTCCTGTGTAGACTGGCTCCTCCACAACCACAGGGCAGGCACCGTAAAACCTCCTTCCATTCCTGCACAGGTGCTGGTAGCGGGGAGGAAGGCTTGGAGCAGCCGAGTACCTTTGCTCACGGGGAATGTAAGCAGCAGGAAGCAAGGCCGAGATTCAGAACCAGGCCAGGCATGAGCTGAAGCGAGCTACACCCCATCTCTCGGCAGAGGGGAAGACACTCTCGTTCCTTGTCTCAAGCATTCTCAGAATCACTTCCTCCAAGATGGTACTTGCTTGGTTCACCCTTTCATCAAAGTAACAGGACCCCCTTGAGAGCACATGGCCATCCTCTTGTGAGCAGCCTGCCACCCTGTCCACCCTTGAGTGACTCTCACCACTAAGCCTGGCTCCAAGCACATGACTGCCCAGTAGGCCTGTGGTACATTCTGGAGCCTCTCAGATCCAGAGGTTGAGGTATGATGTACGAGGGGCCTCTGGCTGTGCACATCCAAGAACAGGCAGACTGATGCTCAGCATCGTGAGCTCCAGGGCTGCCAGGCAAGACCCGGGTGTCGTGGAAACTGCAATCCTAAGAGCAGTGCTGGCTGGAGGGCTGAAGGCGAGGCCCTTCCACAGGTCCACTTGAAACACCAACCCCTCAGAAAGGGTGGGATGGGGGGAGAGCACGTGACTCCTGGAAAAATCAGTCAGTGCCGGGGCATCCTCTCCTGTTCCTACATCTGATGGGGCCAGGCATGACCCAGGCAGTTCTAGAATTCCTCAGGTTGCTTTACCCTGAGTCTTCCACAGTGGTCCTATCCAAGCTGGCCAAGGCAAGCTCTCTTGCTCCAAGTCTGTTAAATACAGTTTTTAGATTGGTCTAAATATTTTAAATATTTAGACCCAAAAGTTTAAATATTTTGGGCAAATGCCTGATTGAATTTCACAGTATCTTTGGTCTGGGAGACATATGGAATAATTTTCCTGATTACTAAACAGTCACTACGATCTATTATGAACCCTGCATCCCTTTGGAAATGGGATGAAAGCTATAAAGTCTTACCCAGGGAAAAATAAGTGCATGTATCTAAGTTTCAGAAATTCAATGACTGAATTTTGAGAAATGGACAGATCCCATGTAAAGAATCCTTGATTTGTAAGGAGCCACTAGGGCTGGCTTCCCTGTTTCAGAATTTAGGAATCATTCTTTAAGGGAACTGGCTGATATTCAACAATTCTAAGAGGGGTTTCCGGTGCCTGATGAGATTCCTGGGTGCAATTCCTACAGTGCAGGAGAAGCCCCTGGACAGCTTCTGTGGCTTTAGTGGGGTGGGGGGTGGGGGAGTTTTGGTATTCCCAGCTGAACCAACATCTTATAATGATCCAGGGAGAGAGAAAAATTTCTAGAGCCTGAGGATTAGAGATATTTTGAGTTCCAGAAGGGAAAGGTTTTCCTAAACTTAGTAGCAAAAGACCAGGTTTACAGAGAACCAGTCTCCCAGAGTACAGGAAGCGATAACTTTGAACGTCAAGGGAGCAGCAGGTGGAGCACCTGGGACTCCAGAAAGCCAGGCAGGCAGGTAGGCTGCCAAGCACCTCCAGAGGAATCAGCCCAGAGGGCTGGGGAGTGCCCTGGAGCGAAGGCTCCCTTGCTGAGTCTGGTGAAAGGAGCACGAGAAACATGGTGGGAGCTCAGCCACCGCTCAGCGAGGGCCTGGTTTCTCTGATGTCAAGAAACACAAAGGGAAAGAGGCTCCAAAGCCTAGGCAGTAATCAGTGATCCTCTTGATTTTAGAGGATCAAGCAGAGATTCCTAGAGCTGTTGATACAGCAGGGGTGGGGTTCCAAGGCTCAGCAGAGTGACTGTGATCCCTGGGAAGGGCCAGCACAGGCAAGGATTCCAGCCAGAGAACTGACAGGGCAGGAGCTGGAAGCCCTTTGCTAGGGGGCCATGGATGTTGCCAGGGAGGCTGGCACTGCGTGGCTGGGGGGCTGAGCCTGGAAGCCGTGGGAGTCTGGAGGGGATGAGAGGTCAGAAGAGGCACGGGCAAGTGGTGAAAGCACTGCCCCTCATCCGCTCCTGCGCTGCTCATCCAGGTGTGCGCTCTGCGGCAGGGGCTCACCTGCCCTAGGTCTCCTGGTCCTCACCTGTGAAATGGGGCAATGATGAAGACACCTCAGAGTTACTGTGAAGGTATGTGCTTCTGGTTCCCAGTAACAGCCTGAAGAATGGCTCTTTGCTTAAAGAGAGGGCACAGCATGGCGTTTTTCCAGGGTGCATCTCTGCGCTGTCCACCACTCCAGATGTGTCTATCATGCCCCCTCTTCAGGTAAATGCCACTATCCTCTTTGAGGAAACACAGGAGAATTAAGGAAGAGAGAGGCAGAACCTGCCCATCACCATCACTTGTGCATTCATTCAACAGAGATTTATTTAGCGCCTGCAATGTGCCAGGCCCAGGGGACACAGCTGGATAATGTACAGTCCCTGCCCTCAAGGAGCTCACAGTCTGGGGGGCAGACATGTAAACAACACAAGTTACAACGCGCTGTGTGAAGTGTCATGGCAGAGGTATAACAAAGTGCGCTGGGGTGCAACAGGGTTACTGATGATCTCTTCCTGGGCAGGGGTCAGGGAAGGCTTCACAGATCAGTCAATAAATACGGTGGCGCAGGAGTGCCTTGCACACAGCAGGCACTTACTACATGGGCCAGGATCATGTCACCAAAACATCTCAAATGCCAGTCCACCAGGAGGACCCTGGGTTGGGTGGGGACAAGGCCTACCTCTGCTTCCTCAGGCAACCTCCCCACCCCTGCCCTGGGTGTCCCCTGCCTGCCTGGGCCTGCAGCGACTGAGGAAGCCGGTCCCCACGGCAGGGGCCAGTGACAAGAGCAGCTGTACAGAGGGCCAACCCCACGGAATCTCTGACGGACTGAGAGAACAAATTACTGCTTGTGTCTCCCCAGCCCCAGGGCCTTTTATATTCCTGATAATATCTCTGAGCTTGTCTGTGAAGCTACTTCCTTTAACACTGTTTAGGAGACTCCAAACCCCCCGTCTTTTCCTTCTCTTCTTTCTCATGGGGATCAGACACTGGCTACTCTCAGGTGCCAGGGTGCAGCCCCCATGTGGTCACCCCATCAGAACGGGCTGCCTGAAGCAGCCTCCTGCACCTGAACTTGGTTTTTCTCCACACTCACAGCCGTCTCACCAGCTCAATGAGCTGCTGGATGTTTTTGTTTTGGTTGGACAGACCGTTCCTGATGTTTTCTAGCAGGCATCTCTTCAACTCAAATATGGCTTCACTGTAGGCCAAGCTCACCGCGGCCATAGGGGGTGCTCCGTGCCACAGGCCAGGGATGTGCCAGATGTGCTGCTTCTCAGGGTCACAGAAGGCCAGGCCTGCCAGCGCCCGGAAGCCGTCACCCTGTTTCTCCATCTGGGCTGCAGCTCTGCTCAGGTCGCTGGGCGGGTCCATCAGCTGTCTCTTATCTCTCGGCCTAGGGCCAGAGGCAGTCACCTCGTGTAGGTTCTGGTATACAAACTGATAGTTGGGCATGTGCCCAGTTTTTTCCAACCTCAGAAATGCGTGCAGAATAGCTGGTGGAATGTCCCTCGCTTCAGCTAAACTGACCACAGTGACGTTGCTCAGCCCCATAAGCAGAGTGGCCAAGGAAGCCTCCAGCTCAAACCTGTCCCCAGCAGAGGTCAAGGCCCCACCTATCAATCCCCCGGAGTCTATCACCAGGATGTGGTCACAGCCCAGGTCCTGGCTGAAGCCCTCGGCCACAGTGATGAGCTGCATGAAGGCCCCTCGAGGACCACAGCTCTTGCCCGTGGCAAACCGGAGTCCAAACATGGTGTTGAGGAGCGTGGACTTCCCTGTGCCTGGCACCCCCAGGGCTGACAGGACCACCAGTCTTGACCTTCTCTCCAGTCGGACGTGCAGCTCCTTCAGGAGCCCCGTGACCCAGCGGACGGGGGTGCTCAGGGTGCTGCCGTCGATCAGCTCCAGGGGCAGCCCTGTCAGCAGCAGCTCCGAGGCCAAGCCTGGGAAGTGGGCGAAGCGCCTCTGTCCTGCCGGCAGCCTCCCTGCCTCCACAAGGCAGCTCTCGGCCTCGTAAAACTGCCCCATCTCCCGCAGGAAATGCTCCACCCCGAGGGGCTCAGGCCAGAGCTGCTCGCCCAAGTCTGCGGCACCCCCGTGCTTTGGTCTCAGGGTGAGAAGAGTCTCCGGAGGTTGTCTCAGCCGAGGCTGGGCCACGCGTGCCAGCCCCCACTCCATCCACCTCAGGAAGTACAGCTTCTCCCCTGGGGAGGGGCTGCTGATCCCCGAGATAAACTCCTGCACCCCCGAGGCAGGGTCGTGGCCGTTCTGCTGCATCCGAAGTTCCAGCAACCGACGCCTCAGCTCAGCCCTGTGCTTCTCAGGGGGGTCCTTGGCCCACTGGAGCTGGCAGAACTCTTTCTCCACTTGGGCTGCCTTTTTCCAGGGGTCCCCCTGCAGCCTCAGCTCGTCCCTCCTGTAGGCGTCTGAGTCCTTGATCTTCCTGGTGATTCTCTCCATCCGGTCTTTCGCCTTCTGACACTCCTCACAGTCCTCATCGACTTTCAGGCCCAGCTTTCGGGCTGCGTGTGCCATGTCCTCCACAGACACCCTCCTGCAGGGGGCCCGCGCCACGCTCCCGATGATGGCGCGGATCCTCTTCACGAAGCTCTCGCTGTCCGTGCTGCTGACCTTCACCAGGA
The DNA here is from genome assembly GCF_000956105.1 of Propithecus coquereli. NCBI lineage: Eukaryota > Metazoa > Chordata > Mammalia > Primates > Indriidae > Propithecus > Propithecus coquereli. The sequence goes on along the minus strand of NW_012148086.1, from coordinate 4,583,229 downwards.
CGTGCGAGTGGTCTATTTTCAGCACGGGAATTAATTTATTCAGGAATCTCAGGTTTGTGTTACGTTTCCCACGGTAGGGACTCAAGATGAAGTAGTACTTTGTGGTCGACTCCTTCATGGAATAGAGCAGTTTGTATTCCTTCTTACTGATGTTGTCCGTCAGTATAAACACAGCGGAGGAGATTTCTGTCAAGAGCTTAAACTGCAGCCAGTGAGACCCGATGTCACCTCTCAGGTTCAGAAAGGCCACAGGCTCTGGGAAAATGTCCAAGTCCTCCCTGCCGCTGGGAAAAAACCAGGAAATTTCCACCAACCCATCTGCGATCTCGCGGGGATTGGTGCCCAGGTTGAGATCCCGATGCCAGAAGCAGTCCCACTGCCTGTGGCCCGGGCTGAGGATGGCGTTGAGAAGCTGGGACTTGGAGTTGCTACTGACATCCATGCGCACAAAGGCAAAGGCAGGTGCTCTGGACAGGACCACGCTGTCTTCTCGGAAGCTCCCCACCCCCCTGGGGAGCTGGGACCACCACGTCCGCACAATGCCCCGCATGGCCCACAGGAGGAACGTGTGGTAGTGGTTTTCTGAGTCAGGCAGCACAAGAGGGAGTGCGAACTGGCAGAGGGACATTTTCAACACTATTTCTTGTTGCAGGAAACCATCTGAGGAGAGCAGAAGGGCACAAAGGAGGTCTAAGGGGTTCACAGGCGTGTCGGGGGTTGGCAGCTCAGAAAAAGAGTAAATGTCGGCAGCGATGTCATCAGTTGGGTCCCAGTAGATGATCTCCTCTTCCATCTGGCTCTCCTTCTCCACAGGCCTGGCATCCGGGAGCAAGTCCAGCACCATGGTGGTGTTCCGGGCTTCGGCATTGAGGGCCTGCAGCTTCCTGAGGAAATTCCAGGGCAAGTCTTTGGGAACCTGAGGGGCCCAGTTCTTCATGCTGTCAAAACTGATCTGCAGAGAGTCCTGGAGGCTGAGTTTCTGAACCTGGTATGTCTCTAGGCCCAAAAGTGACAGCATTTCTTGAAGCCTGCTTCTCTCCACTGTGGAAAGAAATGAAGACATAAGTGCTCACCCTGTAATCCTGAGTCAGGGGTCAGGGTACAGCTGGTAAGGGAGAGCCCTGTAGGTGGGGGACAGTGTAACTCCTTTCAGAGAGCAGGATGCAGGTATGGGAGGCTCACGGTGTACCAAAGGCTGACCTGAGATCAAGGCAAAGGTGGAACCTCTACATCAAGGTAAAATAATACCACCCCAATCACAGGTATGTGTGACATTTTTAAAAGGGGAAAAAAAAAATGGAAATAGAGAAGTCACATTTAACAATAAGGCGAGTTCACACAAAATCTGGATTTCTGCTTTCTCTAGAAACCCATAAGATCTAACACTGGCTACAGTGAGCAGCACAAGACCCCTGGAAGCTGAATGCAGGCCCCACCTCCCAGACCACAACCCCCTCCCCACCAGGGTGTTCCTGTGCTTCTGGCCCCACATTCTAGCCCAGCTGTGGGCCCCTCGTCCTCACCCCATATTCTATCACTGCCGTGGGCTTTTTCAGTGTCACCAGGAAGTTCCCACAGGGGGCATAACCACTGAATCACTCTCTGGCTTTCCAGTTAATGTTCTTCTCTCTTTGTAAATAGTTTGGAGAATATTTTAAAGGAAATAAGAAGAAACCACTAAGCATAGTGTTAGCAATCACAGTTAAACAACCATTTTTCAAATCTGAGACCAATAATGCAGTTTTTAATTTTAATGTATTAAAATATTCAGTGCAGACTGAGGGTTACTGAGGGTGTACTTATTTATGCTAATACACTGTATAAAACCTTACAAGCTAGGTAGTATTGCTACATCCAAAGCTTCCATCTACCATCCCAGGTCTCAGCCCAGCATTTTACTAATGTTCACACTGCACATAATTAGCTTACTTTAAATGTTAATATACAAAACAGACAAATACAAATTCCACCGAGCTACAGGCTTTTCTTCAGTTCCTTTATTAAGAGAGGAAGCAACATGCACGAGGCCACTTTAGATGCTCAAATAAACCATGAGAAGAAAACACTGGCTGATCCAGCCCTTCTCCCGTTTCCCAGGAAGTTCAAGTGACAGATTCAGGACCACTCCCCAGGTGACCAGCAGGACTCACAGCACTGGACACAGGACTCACAGAGTTCTACAGGCAGTGTGGCTGCAGGACAGCCCCAGAGAGTACAGGGGACCTGTGAACTTACTGCAAAAACAAAAGAACCGTGTGGGAAGAGTCACCTTCATTGGTGTTATTCAGGTTTCCTAGTTTTCCTGAATGAACATTGTTTTTCTTGTCCAGACAGAACAACTGTTTTTATTTTTTAAGCAGTATGGTAGTATAAAGGGCAATGAGGAAAAGACTGAGCAAACAAAGCTATTTATATCTGCCCCCATGCCTGATGTGTGGGCCTTGGAAGGCTGCTGGGTAGCTATGGGCCCAAGACCCTGATCTGTAAGTGAAGCCACCAGACCAGATGGATGGTTTCCAATTTTGGCTGTTTGAAGTGATTAGAATTACTTCAGGAACTTGTTAAAAAATAAAGCATCCCTGGGCTTCAACTCCAGAGACACTAACTCACTACAGGCAGTAGATATGTTTAGTGGTGGTGGCAGGATGGGGGATGGTAGGGGGTTGGTTACTCTATGTGGTTAACAAGCTCCCCAGGGGTTTGGGTTTTTTCTTTTTAGCAATATTATTAATGGTGCATAAAGGATTAATGAACTAGGGCATGCTAAATCTGAGTGCCCTGGATCCCCAGGTGATTTGATACAGTTAAGCGTGGGAATTACCTGCCTAAATGATATCGCCTTTCCATAGAATAGGAAGCTAGAACAGAGAGAAAAAGCAGAGAGAGAAAATGCTTACCTGTTGGAAAGTCATTGTCCTGAGCCTCATTTGTACCATCTATGGAAAATGCAAAGGAAAACAAAGCATCAATCAAAAAATATGCCTCTCATTGACACAAAGTAATTTAAGCTAAACCCAGAATCCTCCTTTCTTACCAAGATAGCAACTTCTCCCAATTGTTCAAAACATAAAATCCCAGTTATTCGTCACTTTACCCATTCCCCCCTTTCCCTAATCCTATCTACTGCCAAATCCTGTAGTAGTTTCTAACCTCCGTAACGGAACTCGCAGTCATCTCCTTCCATTTCTCTCCATTCCAAATCTAGAAGGAAAAAAAAATACATACGATCAGTTTCATCAGCAGGTTAGAAACTTTCTATTAAAAAGTTGAAATGCTGTAATCCTAGCACTCTGGGAGGCCGAGGCGGGCGGACTGTTTGAGCTCAGGAGTTCGAGACCAGCCTGAGCAAGAGCGAGACCCCGTCTCTACTAAAAATAGAAAGAAATTAATCG